>NC_087400.1:612438-918657 GCF_031307605.1 Tribolium castaneum
TTGTTTCTGGATAGCTCTCACAAGTAAAGAGATGCACTGTTTCCAGAATCATGTGTACCAGCCAGCCAGAAGTTGTTTAATAAACGTTGTAGGTTGCCTTTTAAGTGTATACTAGGTCCACACCAGAGCTGGAAATATGTATTACATAGTATTTTTGGTGGCAAAAAAATCCCGACTTACCAAATTTTAGCCTTCGAAAGTTCAAAACTTAAATGTTTTTGAGATTACTTTAGGAGTACATAACACCAACAAACGAATTCAAATAAGAATAAAAAGAGAAAACCACGAACACAACACGTAGCAGAATAATTCAAATTGGAAACTGAAACCTTTAAAATTGAAACAACTTTTTGACACCGTTGAATGTAGTGTGACATTGCGCGCCAAAGGTTGCTTAATATTTTGGATTTTTGGATAAATTCGTGGATTTAATTTGAAATCACACTACCAAAAGATGGCATAAGTAGTTTCTATTAACGACCGTGCCACGTACCCCAAATTTACAGAAATCTGCATAGATAACGCACGTGGCGCCGCATGTTGATAGTATGATTTAATAAACCGTTTCTCCTATGCCGCTTGACTAACCCTGGTGACAGTTGACGATTGTGGTAACTTGATGAATTGATAATTTAGCGAATTATCGCATTTAAAAAAAACACTTTGAAGCCCAGATTATTGATTTGAGTCCTTGCAATCGTAAAACAGTGACAAAGTTGTAATTAAAGGCGTCGTAATTTAATAATTGGGGCCGCAAGGCCGGGCGTTTGGGCGTAGCTTTAGCCACAACTTGTCGACGTCAGTGGCATGTAATGTTGGTTGTCTAGTTGTGTTGGTAAATCGAAGTGTTAAATATGTTTAATTAGAATATTATTACAAATTCTATTGATCGGGAACAATTTAAACAGTTTAAAATGTGATTTTGGTCATAATTCTAAACTTACAATGAGTGATAAGTCTCCGGAGACCTCACTCATGTCAGAAGGTGGCCCCAATGTGGGCCCTCAAGGGGGTCCAAATGAAGCTAAAGACCCACCGGACGCTGTTGACATCAACGAGAATCAATCAATCGAAATCACAAACAAGGTATTAGAACAGGCTGAAGAAATCGCACAGCTGACCCAGAAATTGTCTCTCGTGGAGTCCAAACTAGACCTAGTAATTTTTCACAATTTTGGCGTTAATTGTTAGTAAAATTGGTGTTTTAAGGCAAGCAAGCAGAAAGAATTGGCCCAGAAGGAGAAGGAAGCAATGGTGATCAAGTATGCCGTTAGTGAGAAGAACTTGCTTGATATGAAGCACCAGAAGGAGCAAATCGAGAAAAAATACAAAGAGCAAGTCAACGAGAATGAAATAATCCAGCACAAGGTCCAAGTGATGGGCTCAGAGAAGTCCCGAATTTGCCAAATGCTCGATAACAAGTGTTACGAGTTCAGGGGCTGCCAACAGGAGCTGGAGCAAGCCAAGGCCGACTTGAGCGCCCTGGAGACGAAGCTCAAGTGGTCCCAAAACAGCCTCAAGACGGAGGTCCAGCTCCACAAAGTCAGTACAGTACCCGGACTTTTTAAAGTAGCTGTTTTATTTAATTACAGGAAACCCAGAGCCGTCTTGACGAAATGACAAAAAAATGCCAGGACGCCTCCGATCAGATAGAACAGGCGAAAAAAGACGCGCAAGAATCGATCAAATCGTTTCACAGCTCCCAGGACAACCGAGCTCACGTCCTTGACCAACAACTGAAGGAGCTCCAAGCTGCTCTGATCCTCCTCAAGCACGAGAAAGAAGACAAGGAGCAACAAATCAAATCCCTCCACTCCCAGCTGGAGAAGCTCCAAACGAAGCAGAAAGACATGCTGCAGGAGAACAACGCTCTCTCCCTCAAAGTGCAGCACTTGGAGCGCGATCGCCTGGAAAGCGAGCAGAAACTGAGCGATTTCAAGGCCTGTGCCGACCAGCAGCGCCAAGACTGCGCCGACTTACAAGCAAAAACGGCCCTCTTAGACCAATTAAAACTACAGTTAAAGAACGAACAAGAGCAGAATAAAGCTTGTAACGAGCAAATCAGTCTTTTAAAGCAGCGCAACGCCGAGCTCGAGGCCGATATCCTGGCTTGTAGAGAGCGCGAGGCTGAACTGTTGCTCTTCACGCAACAGTTGACCGAGAAGAATGTGCGATTACAGTCGGAGTTTACGGCGCTGGAGACCAAAGTCCAGCAGTTGAGTTGCGAGCAAACGATACTCAAGCGCTCGCTGAAGGAGCAAGAGACGAAAAATGCGGTGGTTTCGGCGCAAATGACCGCAGAAAGGGCCAAATTGAGTGCGGAAGTGGAGGGGTTGAGGGTGGAGTTGGACGAGAGTCGGGGTTTGTGCGAGAGGTTGAAGCAGGAGGTGGGGGATCATAAGGGCGAAAATAAGTTGCTGAAGCGGAAGTGCGAGTTGTCGCTGAAGGAGGTGCAGAAGGAGTTGCAACAGTGTCGGAAAAGGCTGGAACAGTACGAGGTGGAGAACCAGAGTAGTAGTAGCTCGAATTCGTCGCTTAGTGTGGGGTCGCCGGCCAACGAGCAAGTTAAGGTTGTTTGCGTTGGGAGAAATTTTTTTTGAATATTTCCGCAATCTTCTGCTTAAAATAATGTTAACTTTTTTTATTTTTTTTTTGTCATTTACGGCAAAATTATTCTAAAAAGTGGAACTATTTTGATTCATATCTATGCAAAATGATCCGGGGAATCGATTGGCATCAAGAAAATTGCCAAATTCCCAATAGTTTTTTAGTTATGAATTTTTTAAAATTTTACCAAATTTTGCATTTGTCTCCAATTTGCTCGAAAACTATTAGTCGGAGAAGAATAGTTTTTTTTTAAAACAATAGATAATTTAAAGAGCTTTCCAACGATAATACACTTCATGGGGTTATCTCTGATAGTTCGGGAGCTATTGCTCGAGAAATGTCCGGGTACCGAAAATCGACAAAATTTGCGACGAAAATTAAAAAAATCAAACATCAAAAAATTGAATATATGGACTTTTTGTGGACTAAAAACAACTTTTGTGGGTTGTTTAAGACATGTAGAAGTCCATAAAAATTTACTGGAGTGAGTTTAAAAAAAAATTTTTTTCACCTCTTTGAAGGTAAGTGTTATTACTCAGGAAATTTTAGCAAAAAAATTGAAAATTTTAAATCTCGTGAAAAGTTAGTATAATACAGAAAATGAGCCGCTGAGTTCAATGGAACAAACCGCATTGCTCTACGACTTTTAGTTTTCGAGTTATGAATTTTTTTGTTGAATAAAACTGTTCACCATAAATAATGGCTACGCTAAATTTAGGCAAAAAATTATAAATTTTTTATTCTTGTGAAAAATTGATATATTTTGTAAAATGAGCCGTAGAATTCAACCGAACAAACCTCATTGCTCTACGACTTTTAGTTTTTTTTTTATGAATTTTTTAAGTGAAAAACTTTGATCGCCTCTGTAGCGGGAACCGTTGCCCGGAGCGGCTCCGGGTTTAGACCAAAAAATAGCTAAAATTAAGCGCTATCAGATGTTTTTTGTTCGTTGCTCTAAGTCTTACAGTTTCCGAGAAAAACGCAAAAAAAGGTTTCCATTTTCACTTTTTTTCAATTTTCAACCGCCAATTACGGCCAAACTATTAAAGATATCGCGAAACGGAAAAATGGAGGATAACCGGAATAAAAAACTCTACAAAATGGCATAGGACTGAAGGCGATATCTCGCAAAAAATTTTTCAATTTTCAAACGCCGATTACGGCCAAACTAACAGAGCTAGGAGAAAACGCTTTTTTAGATCGGAAAGAGCACATCAAAATCTATAAGATAGAGTCGGTTTTATTTGATTTTGAGACATTTTAAAAATTGACCGATTTCTAAGGGGGGGTGTTAACTTTTTTTTAATTTTTTTTATTTTCTCATTTACGGCTAAACTATTATAAAAAGTGGAACTATTTTGATCCATGCCTATGCAAAATGATCCGGGGAATCGATTGGCATCAAGAAAATTGCCAAATTCTCGATAGTTTTTTAGTTATGAATTTTTTAAAATTTTACCAAATTTTGCATTTGTCTCCAATTTGCTCGAAAACTATTAGTCGGAGAACAATAATTTTTTTTGAAAAAAATAGATAATTTAAAGAGCTTTCCAACGATAATACACTTCATGGGTTTATCTCGGATAGTTCCGGAGCTATTGCTCGAGAAATGTTCCGGGTACCCAAAACCGACAAAAACTGCGACGAAAATTGAAAAAATCAAACACCAAAAAATCGAACATATGGACTTTTTGTGGACTTTTAACAACTTTTATGGGTTGTTAAGACATGGAGAAGTCCATAAAAATTTACTGGAGTGAGTTTAAAAAAAATTTTTTTTCACCTCTTTGAAGGTAAGTGTAACTTTAAGCAAAAAAATTGAAAATTTTAAATCTCATGAAAAGTTGGTATAATACAGAAAATGAGCCGCGGAATTCAATGGAGCAAACCGCATTGCTCTACGACTTTTAGTTTTCGAATTATGAATTTTTGAATGAATAAAATTTGGACTTTTTTTAAAGGAAATTTAATTTTTTACAATTTTCCTCTGGACATTTTTCTTGTATCTGTAACCGTATTCGCAGCGTTTTGAAAAATATGGGACAGAGTGCAAATTGGTAAAACTATTTTTTAAAATCTAGTTTAAGATATAATTTTTGCACTATTTTTTTTATTTTTAAGTATTTAGTTTCTCGTTTTTTGGTAACAGTTGTCTCCTCAGGTTATCCAACTTGACCCCGGCCTGGACCGGCAAACCCTCATCGAGCACATAGTCAAACTGCAACGAATCAGTGCGCGAAAATCGGAAAAGCTCGATTTTTTGGAAGAACACGTCAACACTCTAGTTTTAGAATTGCAAAAAAAATCGCGTCTTTTACAAAGTTACATTCTAAGAGACCAGTCAGGGACTCTAACTTCTAACACTATGGATAACAATAAAGTAAGTTTTTGTTTATTTTTTTCCTAATTGTAGCTACAGTTAAATTCGGTGTTATTTTAATCGATTTTTTCTCGTTTCAGTCTTCGAAATTTTGGTAAGTTTAGAGTGTATTAGGGCGAATTTGTGGTAGATTTTTGTGTCATGTTATGTTGATTTTTTTCTCTTTCTAGGCGAACATCGCCAAATTGAACGGTGTTATGGCATCGGTGTATAGCTCGCGTGTAGCTGATGATAAACTCACGCTGGAGTTGTCGCTCGACATCAATCGGAAGCTACAAGCTGTACTCGAGGATGCCTTGCTTAAAAATATTACTTTGAAGGTGGGTTTGCAGTTGGCGATTTTTCAGGAATAGCAGCTTAGTAATTACTGATTTGTTGCAGGACAATGTGGACACGTTGGGGCAGGAAATCGACCGCTTAAATAAATTGTTGAAGACGTAATGCGGTCGCACCTTGTACATAAATCAAGTATTAAATTTATTAAATATTTATTGTATGTTCAAAAAATATAACTCATAAGCGCAGTCACCACTGGCTTTGCCAATTTGTATAATCAAAATGAAGTGTAAATGCGTGAGTGACTATTCAATATCATCGATGGAAACCTCCTCATAGTCCTTCTCCAGCATGGCCAAGTCCTCCCTCGCCTCATTAAACTCCCCTTCCTCCATCCCCTCATGTATGTACCAATGCACGAAGGCCCTCTTCGCAAACATCAAATCAAACTTTTTATTCAGCTTATTCCACGCCGACTCGATGGCCGTCGTGTTCGACAACATGCAGGCGGCCCTCTGCACCCTGGCCAGGTCGCCCCCCGGCACCACCGTCGGCGGCTGGTAGTTAATCCCGACCTTGAACCCGGTGGGACACCAGTTCACGAACCTAATATTCGCCTTGGTCTTCATCTGGGCGATGGACGCGTTCACGTCCTTCGGCACCACGTCCCCCCTGTAGAGCAAACAGCACGCCATGTACTTGCCATGTCTCGGGTCGCACTTGACCATCTGGTTGGACGACTCGAACAACTCGGACGTGATCTCCGACACGGACATGCCCTCGTGGAAGGCCTTGTCGGAGGAGACCACGGGCGCGTACGACGCCAGCGGGAAGTGGATCCTTGGATAGGGCACCAGGTTGGTCTGGTACTCGGTGAGGTCGACGTTGAGCGCGCCGTCGAAGCGCAGACTGGCCGTGATGGACGACACCACCTGGCTGATGAGCCGGTTCAAGTTGATGTAGTTGGGGCGCTCGATGCCCAGCTTCTTGCGGCAGATGTCGTAGATGGCCTCGTTGTCCACCATAAAGGCGCAGTCGGTGTGGCCCAGGGTGGTGTGCGTGGTGAGGATGGAGTTGTAGGGCTCCACCACGGCCGTGCACACCTGGGGCGCCGGGTAGATGACGAACTCCAGTTTGCTCTTCTTGCCGAACTCGTCGGAGAGGTTCTCCATGAGGAGGGAGGTGAAGCCGGAGCCGGTGCCGCCGCCGAACGAGTGGAACACGAGGAAGCCCTGCAGGCCCGAGCACTGCTCGGCCATCTTCGAGAGCTTGTCCATCACCACGTGGATCATCTCCTTGCCGATGGTGTAGTGGCCGCGGGCGTAGTTGTTGGCGGCGTCCTCTTTGCCGGTTATGAGCTGCTCCGGGTGGTACAACTGCTTGTATTTACCCACGCGGACCTCATCTAACAATCACTCAGAAAAACTAGGTTTCAAACTAGGACACTTACCCACGACGGTGGGCTCCAGGTCCACCATGAGGCTGCGCGGGACCATGTTCCCGTTCTCCACCTCGTAGAAAAACGTGCCGTAGCAGTTGTCGGAGACGATGTCCTTCTGGTCCTTGAGACTGCCGTCGGGCTGAATTCCGTGCTCGAGACAGTACAGCTCCCAGGTGGTGTTGCCGATCTGGACCCCAGCTTGGCCAATGTGCACCGAAATACACTCCCTCTGAAGGCGAGCCGATTAGGGGGCTTTGGGGGCCCGAGCGACTTACCATTCTGGCGAAATTTCCAATTTAACACACACCACAAATTTTAACTACATAAATTTGGAGGGATGCGAAAACTCATTAGAATTTTGTGAAAATTGTGTTTACTTCATGCCTGAGCTATGGTAACAAACTTGGACGACTTGATCGTAAGGATATTTTTTATTATCACAACAGTGTAATCATAAATACATAATCATAACATAACGTAACTTGCTGGACAAACCTTAAAGTGCCACTTGTTACAGAATACTTAAAAATACGCTTTATCCAGTCTGTACAACTTTATTTCTCATTATATTAACAATTAAAAACTCGTTTGCTCATTCTGTATAAAGCATCCTCGGAAAACGAACGAATTTGAATTTATAGCAAGCGTTGATATTTCTTTCTAATTGAAACTTGTAGTGATTACATGAAATCTGATCTAGAATGAGTAGGTCTGGAATTTTCTAAATTACTTGACGTATTATGGGCAGGCTGGAGAATATTCCTAATGGCATTCAAAGTATCTTGACCTGAAAAACAAGTCGATAAATAATTAGTGCCGTGTTTAAAAAAATGACAAACCTCCGGTTGACGATCCGCCAGAATCTTGATTACTATCGCTGTTGCTTTGTTCATCATTTACTAGGTTCTGGCGGCAGATGGGACAAGTACCATGCAACTCCAACCATGGTCGTATACAGGGCTCATGGTAAATGTGCGTGCAAGGTAACTGTCGGACGTTTTCGCCCAATTGAAAGTCTTCCCAACAAACAGAACACTGCAGTTTCGCGTCCACTTGATCCGACTTTACGTTGATCACGGGGAGGGCGTCTATCACTTCCTTCGAAACCGGCGGAGGACCTAGAGATTAAATGCCATTTTCTTAACAATTATTAAAATTATCACACAGTATCAAGTAACTGGAAAAAGAAAACTGGAAAGAAATTCAAAAGCGAATTAGGTCATTTGGGATAAGTGAAAATTCAAATAAAGTGATAATTTGGTTTGCAACAACAGATATCCTTCAACTTTCAATCTTTGTGTAATTTATAATCGAGTCGTAAATACACAAAAAAATACAGGGTATAAAAAATTTCAAAACAAAACAATTTAAACGGGTCATATGTTACGACAATTTTGTTTTTATTTATTTATTTTTATTTATTATATTTATTTTTACTTAAAATACAAGCTTATCACAATTAAATAAAAGTCCAAAATACGAACGATAAGAAAATGCAGCGTCCAACAAAATATTTTTTATTAACAAAATAAGAAAAAATATTTCAGATGATCATCAAAAATGTACAACAAAATTAATTAACATAATAACACGGATATGAAACGACGTACAAATAAAACGTCCCCGTCCTCGATAGTTCAGTTAATGTCGCTAGAGGCGCACTTGTTCCATTACCGTCCAAGTTTTCAAAGCAATAAATTTATAAAAATTGTTGTAATTAAATAACGGTTAGCACCAGGCGAATAAAAAAAATACAGGCAGTTAGAGCATCAAATTCTCTATAATAGGAGATAAAAATAGTGCAAAAATTATATCTTGAACTATATTTAAAAAAATTTCAAAGTTTTACCAATTTGCACTCTGCCCCATTTTTTTTCAAAACGCTGCGAATACGGTTACAGATACAAGAAAAATGTTCAGAGGAAACTTGTAGAGAATTAAATTTCCTTTAAAAAAGTCCGCGAGACCATATCCCTATCTTCAACCATTTAGGCCCCAAAGTCATTCAAAGACGCTCAAGTGACGGATTTCTTTCATTTTGCCGGTGGTAAAGTATCGGAAACTGAATTTACACCTAAACCGTTGAAGATAGACATATCGTGTCGCGGACTTTTCACTTTTTTGTATCTTCAACCGTATTCGCTGCGTTTGCAAAAGAACGCAATAATTCTAAGCGATAATTTTTTGGGCACCGTTGCCTATTTATCAAAACGCTGCGAATACGGTTAATGATATAAAAAAGTGTAAGACACGACGTTGTAGAGAATTAAATTTGCTACAAAAAAGTCCGCGACACCATATTTCTGTCTTCAACGATTTGGGTATAAATTCACTTTCCCCGACTTGAGCATCTTTGAACGTCTTTAAAGCCTAAACCGTTGAAGATAAAGATATAGTCTCGCTGACTTTTTTAAAGCAAATTTAATTCTCTACAACTTTCTTCTGAACATTTTTCTTGTATCTTTAACCGTATTCGCAGCGTTTTGAAAAATACGGAACGAAGCGCAAATTTTTAATTTTAAATAATTTTTTTCTAATGTTTTTCGTGAAAATTTTAGTCGTCAGTTTTTCTCAGTCTGTTGCGAATGCAAATCTCAACGTTTCTGTATTTTTTTCCACGTAATTAGTAAACTGCTTGAATTTAAATTCATTTAAAACGATTTGACACAACGCTGAAAGCGCCCTCATTTTTACTCTCCCGTACTATTTTTTTTGGGTACGATTTTGTATCTCGTTTCGTCTCCTAACTTATAGTCCTTCGTGTTCGCACCTAAACAGCCCATTATTTAAAAATTTCCACATTTTTATGTAGTTTATTTATTTCCACAGTCGTTTAGATCATACAAACGATTTCTCTGCAAAATAACAAAAAAAAAAAAAAGAATTTTGTCGATTGCTTTTCACGTAATTTTCGTCCAATCATTAGTAGTAAACAAAACAAAGCACCACATAAATTAAAAATAGAAACGTTGCTAAATATATTTAAAAAACATGAGTCAATATAAGGAAGTGAATCTATTTCCGAATTGCGATTGTTGCCAGAAACACCCAATGGCCAATAACCTTCGCAACACTTACTTTTATCGACCAAAATAACAAAAAAATACGCACCAGTGCTATCCATTTGATTCAACAACTGCGTAACAATCGCATCGAGGCCTTCGCGTCCCCAGGCATAATCCCCCGGATTCCCGAGAAACAGTTGCATATTTCCAGCGGCGCCCCAATTCAAGCCGACCCCTAAATTGACAATAAAATCCTGTATGAGGTTTTCAAATGGCACATTTTGCCGCAAATTCGAGGAGGCTAGTCTGGTCAAGGTCCTGAAACAAGCACACGACGTAGTTTCGTTGTTTGGCCAAAATACCGTGCACGGTGCATGCTAGAGGTGGTTAAAATCATCCAACCTGGGTCGTACTATCCTGGCGCGATTAACTGCATACCTTCTTCCGGTCGTCCGATGGCCGTCGGGGGCGCGACTGCGGCCCGTTCGAAAGTCTTCCATGTTGGTGGGCGCGAGCAAAAGCTCGTTGAAGTCCATCTGAAAGGGGGAATGAGGCGGGCTTTGAGCGTTATTTGCGTGCGTACGTACGTCGCTGCTGTCGTCGTCGTCGTCGATGTCTATCGTGGGGTTGCGGCTGTCGGGGCTCTCCTGCAGCTCCTCGATGAAGCCGTCGGCGCAGTGGGGGCACGTGAAGTTCTGCAAAACGAGCCGAAAATCACACCTAACCCGAGCGATTTACTCACAGCCGAGGCGTTTTCGAACTGGACGTTGCACATGTGACAGTAGAATTTCTGAGGGGGGCGCTCTTCCACAGCCGCTTCGGCCATTTTCGGGGGTTGGGGCTCGGGGGCTGCGCTACACAACTACTTTTTCACAAATTCCCAATTATCTGCCCTTTTTTGACCACCATATTAACTACAAAAATTTACCAACCGAGGCGCTGCCAACCGCACGGGCTCACGGCACTAGGGTTTACCATGTGATTTATTTTGATAAAGAGATAACGATAAGGAAAAATTGCAAGGACGTGGTGCTTCTTAAGGTTTCTGGAACGTTTCTTGATTGCGACGATGATTTTCGGTTGAATCACAATTCATTAGCGCCGCAGAATATTACTGGTTGCCTGACCACCTTTTACAGTCAAAATCCACGTTGTCTATGAAATGTAATGTTGGTTGCTTTAATTATTCGTGGACCATTCTGTATAATTCTGTTTGTAATGATAATTTATTTAAAAAGTTTGTGTTAAAATATCTGCAAAAGACGGTCAGTACCTGGGGCACGGTGGCCCAGTGGTATAAGCGCCACTTACGACGCGGGAGGTCGCGGGTTCGAACCCGGATCAGGGTAACAATTTTTCTATGAAAAAAAAGTGTAGAAAAGGTAAGGAAACAACACGTAAGCAAAAATAAGAGAATGAGAGAACACATAGACGTATAAACGTAAAGCGGAGCAAAAAACTGACAGAAATAAGAAAATAATGCGGTAAAAGGTAAAAATACGTAAAGACACCAAATTGTAAACGAAAGAGCAAAAGAGATGAACGTAAAGGTGAAAGATAACTTCAAACTTTGGCGTTGAATCCTTAGATGACTTACTTCTTAAATTATAAAAAAAATAAACGAAAATATTTAATTTATCTCTAAAAATTTTTAGTTAACTGAGTTTGTTTAGAAAAGTCCCGAAAAACATTGTTAATAAAAATCATGGCCATTGCGAATCCAGTAGGCTTTGCGCACGTCCACTATTTTTGACTAGAAAATACACAAATTTGGTGAAATTATGTCCATTTTCGGTCAAAAACGTGCTGAAAGTCACAAAAAAGGTAAAAACAATTTTAAAATTGTAGAATCAACTTATACGCCCGGTATCTTTTAATAAAATCTGGTGAAAAATTAGAGAATTAAATTGAAAAAAAGTGGAAGAAAATGTTTTCTCGAGCTAATTCGCCGACTTTTGAACCGAAAGTATTTGCGTTTTAGGTGAATTATTGCAATTATATAGTTTGTAATGTTGATTTATTTAAAAAATTTGTGTTAAAATATCTGCAAAAGACGGTCACTATCAGGGGCCTTGGTGGCCCAGTGGTATAAGCGCCACTTACGACGGGGGAGGTCGGGGTTCGAACCCGGATCAGGGCTGAAAGTTTGCGACGAAAATGGGTAATTGCCATGAAAAGGGAACATTTCGAACCGTCAAAATATTCGAAGCTGTGTTCAGATCATTTCAAAAAGGAAGACTTTGTTTTTACTTTTGGCTAAAAAACATTAAAATTGGGCACAGTGCCTACGATTTTTAATTTTCCATCGCATTTATTAAAGAAGGAACCCAAGGAACGCTCCACTAGGCTCCGAAACTTTGAAAATGATGGTAATTTGGTTGAGACGGTTGTGACCAATGTTGTGACAGAATCAGAAACTGGCGCATCTGAAGTATCTGTGACCAGGTGAACTAAAAATATATTTTTAACACAAGTTAATAAAACAAATTTCAGTTCTTCCACTTCCCATCAAGAGCAGCAGCCATCAACCTCCACGGTACCTTCTGCAGATGTTTTTTTAATCTGCAGAGCTGCCAAAAATGTATTCAGAAATTATGAGATGATCTCATCAGGAAACGTTATTTTACGGCTAATATATTTAACAAGAAAACAACTGAAAATTTGTGAATTATTTGTTAAACTGAATGACCACATTCTGGATCAAGATCCTCTGAACAATCATTTGTTGCAACTTGTAAATTTAATTTTAAAAACTTTTTTTACGATTCGGTTGCACCACAAAAATATGTCAATCAATGAAACCAAAGAAAGAATTCGGCACAAATATTCAAAATTAATTTTATTTAAAAATCAATGAAAGCCGTTTACTTTGCGTTTTTTCTCCTTGTTGTAATCTTTAAACTGTTTATGCCGCAATAATAAAATTTTAAATTAGAATTCACGTTTTTGTTTTATTTAAATAGTTTTAAAGCTAGAAGTGCTTAGTTTTATTTGTACTATTAACATCTACCAATAATACATGAATTAATAAATCATTCGTTGTGTATAAAGCGTTTTTTTTTTTTTCAATTTTGTAGGTGTTGCCAATGCAACGCAATGAGAAATTGACCAAACCCACGTGATCTCATTATTGCGTTCTCCGTCTTTGTTGTGAATTTCCCCATCATGTTATCTCTCTCACATGTTGAAGTCAATGTTCAGTTAAGCCGAGATACGCAACGCTTCATCTATACAATTCTAACGTCATTGAAAAAAAGTGTAGAAAAGGTAAGGAATCAACACGTAAGCAAAAATAAGAGAATGAGAGAACACATAGACGTATAAACGTAAAGCGGAGCATAAAACTGACAGAAATAAGAAAATAATGCGGCAAAAGGTAAGTACGTAAAGGCGCCAAATTGTAAACGTAAGAGCACATCCTAATAAAGGGAAAATAGCTTTTATTTTGAGAGAAGAAGAGATGAACGTAAAGGTGAAACATAACTTCAGACTTTGGCGTTGAATCCTTAGATAGTTTACTTCTTAAATTAGAAAAAAATTGAACGAAAATATTTAATTTATCTCTAAAAATTTTTAGTTAACTGAGGTTGTTTAGTAAAGTCTCGAAAAACATTGTTAATAAAAATCATGGCCACTGCGAATCCAGTAGGCTTTGCGCACGTCCACTATTTTTGACTAGAAAATACACAATTTTGGTGATTTTTGGAGAAATTATGTCCATTTTCGGTCAAAAACGTGCTGAAATTCACAAAAAAGGTAAAAACAATTTTAAAATTGTAGAATCAACTTATACGCCCGGTATCTTTTGATGAAATCTGGTAAAAAATTAGAGAATTAAATTGAAAAAAAAGTGGAAGAAAATTTTTTCTCGAGCTAATTCGCCAACTTTTGAACTAAAAGTATTTGCGTTTTAGCTGAATTATTGCAATTATATAGTTTGTAATGTTGGTTGCTTCAAAAATTTTTTCAGGCTCATTATTACAATTTTTTTTCGTAATCTTTTACATTTGTAATAGCAACTTTAGCGAAATAAAATTTGGTTACCGATTCGGCAATGAAAGATCAAAGTGCTCGGTGATAATAATCGTTACTTTATTTTTTCTAAAACAAATTTATACATGTGAACTTAAAACATAGCCTGGTTGTGTTCTATTGCACTCGATAAGTACACACTGACGTAATAATAAATGAAACAAATGACAATCGATAGCCGAGTGACGCGCATTGGTTGTCCGTTGAACTGATAAGGTCCAGGTGTAAAAATAAACAGTTTTAAACATTAACAAAATATCTTGTATTCTCATAAACACAAAGAAAAGATCACTTCAGCATAACGGGACTACATTGATATAAGTTTGTGTTTCGTTTTTGAAAAATCTACAAGCTTAGGCCAAATCGACGACGATTAAACAGCTGGCTTATAAATCGAAGCAGTATATTTCGTTAAAACTGTACATAAACAAGACTAAAGCGGACACAAAATAAAACAAATTTCACAAAACAGAAATTGTAATGGAATGTACAAATTATTTATTTTCAACACAATGATAATTTTGCTGTTCCCTTCGTACAACAGAGCCGTTCTAAGTGCTTGATCACCACGAGAAAAAATACTAAACATTCTTAGATTAGGACGCAGGGGCGCGGCCACAACGCGCGTTGTGGTCGCGCCCCCCAGCGCCGGAAAGCTAAACTACAGAAGGCTAACACGTATATACTATGGACACCAAACCATCGATCGATACATAGATAATGTTGCCGTTATTTACAACAACTTTGTTGAATTTAAGGTTGTTTGCTGCACCTGAACGCATGGAAAGACAAACGATTAAACAGCGAAACAATGAGCAAAATCTGAACTGTACTCTAAGGAACGGTCAATTTAACAAAGTTGATGATATGTCGAATTGCGAACAAAATGTAATCATGGACACGACGCTACTGCAGACAAGGAGAAATCAGTAATTACGTAATACATCATGAAATTAAAAATATTGTGCTACTTTTGTAACTTTATTTTATAACTTGAATACTTAGAGCTCGTAGACCCTTAATCGCATATTACGAAATGATAACCTAACAGACTACTAATAACTATACAATAATTAATTTATCAAGGCGTAAGCCCCATGAAGATGACAGTCAGTGCTGGCGGCCGCGGCCCCACTCGAAATTATTTACAATGACAAAACCCGCATTTGCAATACGCGTTCCATCACGATAAAATATTTACACCAATATCACTCGCCCGTCAAATTCATTACCAAAGCTTACAACACGGTTTTATACATCATTTTATACAATAAACATTAAAAACAAAAGATTGTGTAACTTTCGAAAAATGGGGATTGTTTATCATAGTTGGCGGTGGTGGGGGGAGAAGGGGAGGGGGGATTGTGGGGACTGGTTTTAGAGGATGATTACTTTGTTTTACACTTAAAAAACGAATAACTTATTTTGTGTAGAGGTAGATGGCTACGATAAGGCCGTAAAGACCCAAGACTTCAGCGAAAATGAGGATGAGGATCATTCCGACGAAGAGACGAGGTTGTTGCGCCGTTCCTCTCACACCGGCGTCGCCCACAATGCCAATGGCGAAACCGGCCGCCAAACCGGAGAAACCCACCGAAAGTCCGGCACCCAAATGCACGAAACCTCTGCAAAAAATTACAACATTCAACACCAATTTAAAAATCTTTGAAACTCTTTTACTACCACTAGTAACTTGATTACCGTCTATTCGTACCGTCTATTAATAGAACACATGATAATTGTTTGTGAAAAACAGAAATTTATTGATGTATTCGGAAATAAAATTAACTAGACGCCCTCTGGTGATGACTTTTGAACTATGTCGAAAACAGTAAAGAAATTTTGGTAATGCCACATTTAACTGACATTTAATGAATTGTTCAACAATTTTGCGTCCATAGTGTTAATTACTTACAATAGAAAGAATTACTTTAAAAGTACGTGGTGGTAAATACTAGCGTTGACTTTGGTTCTGTAGTTTTTCGTGGTATAAAGTGTTTATTGTTGGAACTTGAAAGTGGATAAAAAGTGAAAAATATTTAAATTTTGATCACAAAGTGTTATCAAACAGTTGTCTAATTAAAGATTATAAGTAATGGATCACAGCGAACACAAAGTTTGGCTCAAGAAACCAATAAATTAGTGAAGTGTTATGAATTTTAGGTTAGAATTTTCCACTGAAAAAATCATGAAATGCTGCGGTAAATCTACAAAACTAGAATAAAGATTAACAACTGCTGATACATTTAAACGTAAATTATGCCAAAAGGTGGGCTTTTCAATGTCTTTGTAATAATTTTCCAATAAAGAAAGTGAACCAAACAGTCATTCGTTATTCGTGTTTTCCTCGTCATCTCTCATTTGTCAACATAAGTTTCTTGCATCAAAGATACAATAGTCATTCCGCATAAGCAATGGAATAATTGTGAAGCCCCAAAATTCGTACAACGCTCAAAATATCCGAATAAACATTTTCCCGCCATTTATAGTTACTGTTTTCGACCTAGCTCAACGGTAATTTTACTTCCGAATAACATGTAATAATTTGTTAACTACAACAACTAAAAAGTTTACAACAGTACTAAAAAGCTAATTAGTGGCTTTCAAAACATTTTAAAAACATTTATTAAGAAATCGAAACTTACATAAACAAATGATGATTAAAAAGTCAGTCTCATTAGTATAATGAAAAGCAGAGAAGTAAATAGGAATAACGTATACAAGTGTATTTTATTAAATGTGTATATTAACTGTGGTGTATTTTTGAAATATTAAATTAAATTAAAAATTAATATACCATTTTTTATTAATTAATTTAAATATCACAATAAAGTTGGTAATAATACTTGTTAATTTTTTAAAATCTGAAACCTGGAATTTGTATTTTTTGCACCTACGGAGGACTATAAGTTAGGAGACAAAAATACAAAATCGCACCCAAAGATGTAGTACGGCAAAGAAAAAATGAGGGCGCCTCAAATCGTGTGTCAAATCGTTTTAAATTAATTTAAATTCAAGCAGTTCACTAGTTACTTGGAAAAAAATGCACAAATGTTGAGCTTTGCATTCTCAACAGACTGAGAAAAACTGACGACTAAAATTTTCATGAGAAACATGAGAAAAAAATTATTTAAAATTTAAAATTTGCGCTTCGTTCCGTATTTTGCAAAACGCTGCGAATACGGTTACAGATACAAGAAAAATGTTTAGAAGAAAGTTGTAGAGAATTAAATTTCCTTTAAAAAAGTTAGCGAGACTATAACTTTATCTTCAACGGTTTAGGTTTTAAAGACGTTCAAAGATGCTCAAGCGACGGATTTCCACCATTTTACAGGTGGTCATGTCGGGGAAAGTGAATTTATACCCAAACCGTTGAAGATGGAAATATGGTCTCGCGGACTTTTTTAAAGAAAATTTAATTCTCTACAACTTTCCTCTGAACATTTTTCTTGTATCTGTAACCGTATTCGCAGCGTTTTGAAAAATATGGGGCAGAGTGCAAATTGGTAAAACTTTGAATTTTTTTAAATATAGTTTAAGATGTTATTTTTGCACTATTTTTATCTCCTATTATTGAGAATTTGATGCTCTATCTACCTGTATTTTTTTATTCGCCTTGTGCTAACCGTTATTTAATTACAACAATTTTTATAAATTGATTGCTCTGAAAACAGACGGTAATGGAACAAGGGCGCCTCTGGCGACATTAACGGAACTATCGAGGACGCGGACGTTTTATTTGTACGTCCTATCATATCCTTAGTTTTGATTAATTTAATTAAATCACCTGAAATTAATACCAATATTTTGTGGGAGAATTTGCTCAGGTATTGAGGTACTTTAATGAAATTAACACATTTCTTACAAATCTACAAAGTATTTCAAAAAATAAATAAATAAAAAATCCTTTGTTTCAAACTTTTACAAACTCGTTGAATACGATAATGTGTCAATGATTCTTCATAAAGTTTTAATAATGTTTATTGAAATTATTAAAAAAAACAAATTTTGCTAAAAAAATTAATTGTTATAATCTTGTAAATGATTTAAAAATGAAGAAGGAATCAACGAAATGGAAAATGGGACATAAAAACTAGGTTAAAAATTCGCGCCAATTGGGGTGTGTGAACTGGATGATAAACTTTGTATTTTTCCGAGTTTCACCGATTTGTACCAAAAAATCTCGCTGAAACTTACTTGTACAACGAGTAGTTATTGGCGGCAGAGTCGATACCTCCAGCGATAAGAACAGCAATAACTAGACCATAAATGGCAATAATACCCGCCATGACAACGGGGATAATAGATTTCATAATAAGTTCTGGCCTCATCACAGACATCGCTGCTATTCCGGTGCCTGATTTTGCTGTGCCATAGGCTGCTCCCAGTGCTGAAAAAAACAAAAAAAAAATTAATTTAATTTAATTCAAGTCCGAAATAGCGCATCAGCTGGCTTTTTAAAATCGTGAAGGATAAACGAGTTTAAATTTAGTTTAGTCTACGAGTCTCTCTCTTACAAATGAGAGAAAAATTGTGGTAATTACGTTGATACGACCCGGAAATACTCGAGCCTGGTATTGGACAAAAAAATATTAAAAATGTGACGTCACAGTCGCGGATTTGGCAATAAATTGGACACGTTTTTACGGAAAATAAACACGCTTTTGGCTAAGGTCGAGCCTATTTCAAGCAAGATAAAATCAAATCTTATAAACTAAACCTAAAGCCAATTCTCAAAAATTTTGCTTTGCCAAATAATTTCTATAAGAAAATAAAATTCAAACGATGCAAAAAAATTGTGTACAGGGTGCTC
Organism: Tribolium castaneum; assembly: GCF_031307605.1. Taxonomy (NCBI): domain Eukaryota; kingdom Metazoa; phylum Arthropoda; class Insecta; order Coleoptera; family Tenebrionidae; genus Tribolium; species Tribolium castaneum. The sequence goes on from NC_087400.1 coordinate 630,993, forward strand.
TACAGGCACTTTTTTCAGAGAATCTAATAATGTTATCAGCGATTTTTTTCAACCATTCGTTTAATTGTAATAACAAAGTTGAATTTTTTTAAATAGGAATCATGGTTGGCTATGACATTTTCAAAAAGATTTTTTTTTTCTGATTTGATATGTCTATTTGTGTAATACATTAATTTTAAAACATTTTTAATTTTAAACATTTCGCTTTTTCTTTATAGTAGGCCATGAAAAATTTTTTGTTTTGGATTTTTAATTAAAACTTTGAAAATTGTATTACCCAACAAGTGTTTATAATTTAATGATTTTTTAAACCCTAATTAATTCAAAAACAGCATAATAAATTTTTATTAGATCAAATTTTTGCAATTAATAAAAATTATTTGTTTTTATATTTAAAATGGCAAGCTTACGTTGTCATTTTATTTTCCAATTTTAAACATGAAATGTCGGACGAAGAAAAATCTTATTAATTGTATGATTGCGTATCAATAAAATTTTATTTTACAAAAAAATGTCAATCCAAACACCAAAATCAAATTCCATCTGCGGTAAAAAAATACACAACATTATCAACGTCACCTCCATTGCACTAAATCATAAAAAAGTGGCATCAAGTGGTAGTGACACATTGTTTGCAATTTTCTGCACATTTTTTATGTAATTAAAATCTGCGACGCTCGTATATTTGTTCAATTGAAAATAACTTTAACTTATTTTTATAATTTCACATTTTTTACTTTAATAACCGTTCACAAAATTTCTAGATTATTCACACCATTTATGCGAAATAATATTTCCATGGCCAACTATTTTCTATCAAAAGTATATAAAAATATCAAACTGTATTTATATTGTTTTGAGTTCAGAAAAAAATAAGCTTTTCGAAAATGTCATAGCCAATTATGATTCTCATTTAAAAAAATACAACTTTATGTTATTACAGCTAAACGAATGATTAAAAAAAATCGCTGATAACATTATTAGATACTCTGAAAAAAACTAGTACGGGATTTTATTTCTTTAATTTGATCGTATTTGTACCCAGAACATTATCTAAAAATTTTATCAGTGAAACATTTTACCAAGAAATCGGATAACATTAACTAAAATTTTGTGAGAATTCCCTGCATTGTTGCCAAATCATTTTGACAACTGAATGTCACGTGACTTGACTATTTTCCACGGCCAACTGAATTTACTCTTGACAATGACACTCATTCGATAATTTTCTTTCATTCAAGGTACGCATAATTGCACACATGACCTCAATCACAATCCGTCTGTGTCTTACCAGAGGTGTTGCGATAATTGCATAACTCGCAATATTTGTTTCATTAATAAGGACTGATACTTAGGTGTAAAAACGGCGGTCATATGACACATCAAGTGATAAGATTAAGACCCCACTTGATGTAACTTTATACAAAAATCAACAAAAGTATGGCTTGCTTGAATGACGAGATAAAATCGTTATATCGTAGTCGCCATCTGTCGCTACAATGTTTTGTTTCATATATTTTTTATTCGCCAATTTGTAGTCACCTGTGACGAGGCGACGTCACCGTCATGTGACTTTGTCTTCGCCACCTATCAGGAATTCCAAGCCAACAATTTACAATTTTATTCAAGCAATTTCCTCAATTTTGTGCATTGGATCACATGACTCGTGCCTTATCTAATCAGGGCTTTAAAGATGGCGGCTCGAGGGGCGGCGAGCCCCTCCAGCCCCGGCCGCCTTGATTGGCGCTTAGCCAGCGTTTTGTCTGATTGTTATTTATTTTCGTAGGCGACCCGATGAGTAATGTTTGGGTTTGATTTTCGGGGCTAACTTGTAGGTTATGTAAGTTGTAAATGAATTCACGTGACGGCGTCACATGTCCTCAGGTGCCCACCGCCCACCTGTTCCTGGGGGCCCCCATTGCGCGGCCCAAGGGGCTGCCGTGCGCCCTGCGAACAGCGCTTCGAGCTGGGCCGAGGGCGTGTGGCCGCCGACGGACCCGCCGACAAAATCGATACCAGGCAAGAGGGCTACTTACAACTGAAAATAATCGCGGCTGCCGCTCCCATGACGCCGAAAAAGGGGCCGTAGACGGGATTCTCTTCACTGATGCCTGACATTTTTGTGTAAGGTGGAGTATTTACAGGTCGGAATGGAGTACGAGCACACAACACGCAACTAAACCAGCGAACCCACTGACAAATATGGCTTACACACTGCCACAGCAGGAATGGGTCATATGACGATTAGAAATTTTCAGGTGGAGTGCGGGTAAACACCGCACGCTGATTGGCCGAGACGGCGCTCAAGGTCGTCCAACGGCCAATCACGACGCGACAATGTTGATTATCTTGTGATGTCACTTTCACTACACGTCGACTCGGGGGTTATGAACACGGGAGGTTGGCGTTTTAGGGACAAAGGGCACCCCAGACACTTTGCACAATTCACCGAACGCTATTTTGGGGCCGACTCGGGGGCGAAGCCCCGCTAGGACGCCCCCAAATTGCCAAAAAACAGCACAGAGTTGTCACATGACAGCCATCTTTTCCGCTAAAGAAGCACGCGACACAAGGCGCCAAATTCAAACACCAACTCACCAACTTCCAGTCACGTGAAAAGGGATGGTCGGGTTGTGGGAAAATTATCAGTATTTAACTATTTTGTACGGTTTATTGCTTGAAATAATGTAAAATGTAAGTAAAACCATCTTGTTGCTCTTTTTCCCTTGAGAATTTACTCTACAGGAAGTCACAGGAAGGGTAAATGAAAATGTTCATGCTAGGGCGATATACAGGGAGTTGCAAGTTTTATTGCCAGTCAAAAAATAAATACTAGTTTTCTAAGACAATTTTTTTATATGATGTAAAGTGGTGATTTCGACAAAAATAATATTCAGTAGAAAGTTCAGTAGAAACGAACGAAGCATCCCTTTTAAAAGTCATAACTTATAACGTCGCTTTTTCTATAAAAATTAGTTGTTATCAACTATTTATTCACTTCATAGCCGTCTTTATTTCAATTTAAAATCAACTCATTAAATAAAACAAATGATTAAATAATAAACGACTTTACTAAAATCTAAAATAACAGAAGAAAAATACTAGAAAATGAAGCAAGAAGAAAATAACAAAAAGCAAAAAGAATTCTCGAAAAAACCTACAATTTAGAAAAATGTGCTCTTATTTTATTGAAAAGTTGTTCACCCCGAGTTTTTCTTTAAGCAAATGACAGTGTTTTAAACTTGATATCAAATAAAAGCAAGAGCTTATTCACCTTTGCAACTAATTAATAATTTATAATTTCACATTTTTTACTTTAATAACCGTTCACAAAATTTCTAGATTATTCACACTTTTTATGTGAAATAATTTTTCCATGGCCAACTTCAAATATTTTAAATATATTTTTTATCAAAAATTTATAAAAATATCAAACTATATTTATATTGTTTTGAGTTCAGAAAAAAATAAGCTTTTCGAAAATGTCATAGCCAACTATGATTCTCATTTAAACAAATGCAACTTTACGTTATTACAGCCAAACGAATGATTAAAAAAAATCGCTGATAACATTATTCAATTCTCTGTAAAAAAGTGCCAGTATAATGTCTTTGTTTCAAATGTGTATCTTTAATAATAAGGAAGATATGATTTTTTTAAGATTTCGCTAAAATGTCAACTTTTATTCACTTCAAAAAATTAATAACAACAAGCCGTCTTTATTTCAATTTAAAAACAACTCATTAAACAAAACAACGACTTTACTAAAATTTAAAATAACTAGAAAATGAAGCAAGAAGAAAATAACAAAAAGCAAAAGAAATTCTGGAAAAAACCTACAGTTTAGAAATTTTATTAAAAAGTTGGTCAGTGTTTTAAGCTTGCTATCAAATAAAAGCAAGAGCTTATTCACCTTTGTAGCTAGTATTTCAACTTAATGTGTCCCTAAAATGATTGTTTGATTGAAAAATCGATCATTCGATAAGACCGTGCGTCATTCCGCCTCAATCAGCAAGCTTATTTACTCGATTTATTTAACACTGAATACAAAAAACTGGAATGCGTCTCAATGCTTCTCTAATGCCTTGGTCAAAAGCGCATTTATGGACGTCAGTAGTACTCGGGGGTCCTCCACCAGGCCAGCGCCCACCATAGAATTGGCAAATAACTGCAAATGATATCTCAAGTGGCTTAATCCGTTTGCGTCACCTGATAACGCTTACCTGATTAGCCAAAAGTTCAGCCAAGTGTGGATCACTTGTCATTAATTTGTGCAGCTTTTTGATAATTGGATGCCTGAAAAATAGCGTTGGAACAAAGGCTTGACCTTCAGCCCCCCAACCTTGGGTTAATCTCGAACTTGGGTTGCAAAATCGCGTAGCGCCTGTCTTCCGACAACTGGTGGCTCTGCGTCCTTATGAAGTGTCTCGCAGCTGCCATTTCCTCGACTGTCACCACACAGGGGTGGTTTTCAAGTCTCGTGGTCGCGTTCACATCAACTGCCTTCCCCGAGAGCTTACTCTTGATCCATTCGGACAACTCGTTCACTTCGCTACGCTTCAAACTGTCCTCACCTACACAAAAATTGTGACAAAACCGCAAACTATACTAAAAAATTGTACCTAAATTACTGAGATCATTGGCCGCCTTATCATCCCTCATGTCCTTCTCCACCGAAACTAATTTAAAGCCCTTGAACTGCTGCAACTGCATTAGGACGAGCTCGTCGTAGGGCTCGTAACAGAACAGCACCTCCTGGTGTTTGCTCTTGAGCGATTCATAATAAGGGGAGGCTTCAGCCAAGCTCCGACTACAAAAATTATTTTTTCTGGGGAATTAACTTTGAATTATTAACCTGGGGGCGGCGAGGTAAAAAATCGTGCGGGAGTCTTTAGCCCGTTCCGTGTATTCGCTAAGGGAGACTTTTTTCGCCTTGTTTCTTGTGCGAGGATTCAAACAGGAGCAATTTGGCGCAATCTTCCTGAAATTATAGTGACTTTAGTTTTCCCCTATGTCAGTGTGACAGGTGTGAGTTTTGGAGGGAAAAGTGTGAGATATTTGAGACGTTTTTCCTGAAAAATGACGCAAATCAACAAAAACCCCCTCACTGAATATTTCAAGCAAATTGTACGAGACAGCGGCATAAAATTGGCTTCGGGCGATGAGCCCAATATTTTGACGCAGGAGCAGGCACTGGTTGTGCGAGATGTTGAAAGGGCGATTCAGGAGGGTGTCTCAGGCGATAATGTTGAGAGATTCATCAAGGGTTTTAATATTTTGATCAGGAAGGAGAAATATTTGAAGAAGGCTTTACTGCCCACTGTTTTTCGGATGAGGCGCAGTGGGGGTGAGAGTTGTGAGGATTTTGGGGCGATGGAAGTGCCACAAGACAGTCTATTTCGGTAAGGAAATGTGATTTATGACAAGGTTAATGCACTTGACGAAGTTATAAATTTGTAAGGTGTTGACACTTGTCAGGTGCACGTTGTTTTAACCCAGTTTTGGCGAAAAAGCCTTGAAATGGCGTTAATTCAATTAGAAAAATTTGATAGTCAAGTGGCCTTGGGAAAATAATAGAAATTGGCGGGTCATGTGAACTTGCCAGTGTGTGGATATAATAATTATTTACTCTCACCGTATCATAATTACACTATTTTTTCACTTAATTATAAGTGTAATAAATAATAATATAAGTCGTTGATAATAGCGTATTATATTTTACGTCATGAATCGAGATCTTCACTAAAAATTATGAAATTGATTGTTTTTTTTTAATAAACGATATTTGTATTATTTCTAAATAAATTCTCACGAAAAAAATGAATTCTTAACTTAAAGTTCTTGAAAAATGGAACCTACGAGTAATTTCTGACTTTAAAATGCCCAAAAAGGGCAAAAACAATGCAATTTTTTCAAAATTGAGTGATTTTTTGAACTGTTTTATTAAAATACCTCAAAAAAACCTAGATTTTTAGCTCAAAAGCAAAAGATATTTGTATTATTTGACAAAATTCTTCGAAATAATTGAGTTTTTAGGTGTCATTAAGTAGCTACTACTTAACTCTACAATTCGAAAAAGAAAAATTAATACGATTTTTCGAAATATTTTGATAAAAGTCCTTGAATACAGTAATAATAGTAATAGTATAATCTGTAATATTTAGCAAATTCTCACGAAAAAAATTGAATTCTTTACTCAAAAACGTCCAAGTTCGTGAAAAATGGAACTTACGAGTAATTTCTGGCTTTAAAAAGGGGCTAAAATGCCTCCTAAAAAAGGGCAAAAACAATGCAATTTTTTCAAAATTGAGTGATTTTTTTTGAACCATTTTATTAAAATTCGTCAAAAAAACCCTAGATTTTTAGCTCAAAAGCAAAAGATATTTGTATTATTTGACAAAATTCTTCGAAATAATTAAGTTTTTTAGGTGTCATTAAGTAGCTATTACTTAACTCTAAAATTCGAAAAAAATTAACACGATTTTTCGAAATATTTGATAAAAGTCCTTGAATACAGTAATAATAGTAATAGTATAATCTGTAATATTTAGCAAATTCTCACGAAAAAAATTGAATTCTTTACTCAAAAACGTCCAAGTTCTTCAAAAATGGAACTTACGAGTAATTTCTGGCCTTAAAAAAGGGCTAAATTGCCCGAAAAGGGCAAAAACATTGCAATTTTTCAAAATTAAGTGATTTTTAGATCCGTTTTATTAAAATATCGTAAAAAAACTAGATTTTTAGCTCAAAAAGAACTCGAAAGCGCTTTTCTTTTAATCTAAATGTGATGAACAAATACCGATTTTTCTTAACGGACGAAAACGGAAAAAAAGAAACGTTTCCAAGAAAATTTGCGATGGATTTTTTGACAAAATTATTTGAAACAATTGAATTTCTGATTGAAAAATAACGAAAACACTCAAGAAGCAATATTACATCAAAATAATATAGTGGCAAAACGTTGGCGACAAAAGGGCCTTAGACTTTTTGAGTGTTTTTTTTTAATTTTTGTTACAAATTGTTTTATTTTCAGTAAATGCTTTATTGAAAAATTACTTTAACGTATTTTAAAGCTTTTTTGACGCAATAGATACGTCCTTTAGATTATTTTTGTGTGTAATTTAGTTTTGACCAAATGTTTCGAACGCAAAATTAGGAACGTTTTTACCTTAAATGGCAAAATAAAACTTTCGAGAAAAACAAAAATTCAATTTTTCTCAAAATAATTGTGTTTTGGTTAATTTGTGATAATAATGTGCCACGATTTTTTTTTTGCAATTTAAATTTTTTCCAGGATATTCCTGAAGGTGCGCTCCCTCCAGCCACCCATCGTGGAAATCGTCCTCAACGAGCTCACCACGACCACAGCCGTGGACACCTTCGACCCAGGTCACCTCCGTCTCCTCCTCAAACAACTCCCCTACCTCCCCTACATCAAAACTCCCGAAACGCTCACAACCAAACTCCTCGACATCATCGACATAGCTCCCTACGGCGCCCAACTCGAACTCCTCCACTCCATCCCCGACATAATCCCCGACAGCGAACACCACACAGTCGTCAAAGAACTCGCCAAAATGCTCGACAATACCAACATCTCCGGGCCCATAATCGACTGTCTGAACGCTTTAAACCTAACCCCCGACATGCGTACGCACGTACAAGACCACATCTTGTCCAAAATGTTGGCCACCAAACTATTCCCAGTGTATTTGGACTTTTTACTAACCGACTGCACCAGCAAGACTTTACCCGGAATTTTGCCCAAGCTCCGGGACGCTTTAAACGACATCATGTCACGTGATGAAGACGCCGAATCAAAAATCTCCATTTTCACAAAACTACAAAAATGGGCGAATTTGAAACCAGTCTCCGAAGCGTGGTTAAGTCTCATTGCAAACACGAAAGACCACAAATACATCGACTTGCTACTCTTGTCCATGCTACATGCCCGCAAAAAACGGACCATTGAAAGCACAATTCGCAAAAAAATCAAAGACGGCCAGTTCAAGTCACTCCAAGTGGAGCAACTTTTCGCCCGGGATTTCCCCCAACAAGTGTTCCGCGACTATTTTGGTACGTTTTGCGAAGTCGGGTCAAGTCTCCTACGCACGTCAACCGCTCCAACAATCGTGGAATTTGCATCGACACTCTTCAAACTCCTCTTCACACACAAGCGCACCGTTCGGATCTACCGCCAGGAAGTGCTGGAAAATCTGATCGTCTTGGTTGGCTGCACTGACAATAAGACAGCGGTCCTCAACATTGTCAATGACTTGGTTCCCCAAATCCTCCAAGCACCAAACCATGCCACGATTTTGATGCGTCTCCTGGAGATTGATTCGTTCGAACTGAAGGACATTAAGCTCGTGTTTGAGATTTTGTGCAAAGTGACGTGTTCGGATGATTCTTTGATCGGCCTACGCGAGGAAATACACATGTTGGTGCGCAAACAATTGTCCAACTTTAAACAAACTGCCAAAGAACGCGGCATCATATCGGCCGTGGTTTTGGCCAAGAACATAGCTAGTGTTAGTGGTGACCAAAGTGATGTGTTGTCCGAGGAGTCAATTGCCAGTATTGGACAATTGACAGGTGGGGCGAAGGACGCAGCTAACTTACTCACTGTGGTTCAGAGCTCCACGGTTAATACGCCTGATCTAGTCAGTCTGTATTACGACCAGTTGGCAGCAATGATTTCCAATAGTGATGGGTTAGATAAGCGCTTCCTGGCCTGGCTCCACGAACGCATAACCACCGACTTCCAGAATTTCTACATCACGGAAACAAGCGACACAACAATTGGTGATTTGGAAGTGACCAAACAATATGATCTGAATGGTGACGAAGAAATGGATGCGCCAATTTCAATCAACATTGCTGAATTAACCCTCAGGCCGGGCAAACACTCGATCGTTGCCCTAGCGCCCCATTTCCGACTGTTGCGTTTGGTGCACTTTCGGCAACAAAACGGCGACTTGGACACGATCGATGCCTTGCTAGGCTGTGGGGTCATTCTGCCAAAACAATTGCAAACAACCGACTGTCTTTTGCACTGTATCAACTGGTTCCGGGAGATAATTAGTGGTTTCGTCCTCCAGAAACGTGAGAAATTGAGACGCAAAGTGCTCCAAAGAATCGATCATTTGATCGAGTTGGAACAACTGTTTTCCGAGTCACTTGACTCAATCCCCAAAAAACTGAAAAAAACCAACCGGGAACGGGAAACTGTCCTTGACACAACCTTCCGGGAAATGGACACCGATCTAGTGACACTCCTCAAATACCCTCTCGAGGCAACACATCAAGTTAGCCTGAGCGTGAAACAACTGAACTTCATTTTGGGGGATTACGTGCGCAAGCTGTCACTTGTGACGAAAGGGGGCGACCTCGGTTTGTCACACTTGGGGGCGGTCAGCCCCTTGCATGTGATAACCGATTCGGTTAAAACCCTTCCGCACATCAAGCGACACTTGACGGCGGTTTTGCCCGAATGTCACACCAATGACGAGGCGAAAGCCACCTTCGGATTGGTTGTGGAATGTTTGTGTTTGATTTTTAATTGGCCCGGCTTACAACACGCCAAACGTCTCGTCCTAGTTAAAGACATCATCAAGGCGTTCCGTTCGGGTGACAGTGAGCTGCACTCGGCCAATCACCTCGTCACCGAACTGGTGGAACAACTAGCCGACTTGACGCAATTTTGCACGTGTCTAACACACGCAGTCCACTTGATTCAAACAATGGAAGCCCTCCATAGTATCACTCCGGTGGGCATAGTACGGACAAAAATCGCCAAAACTGCGAGAGAATTGCTTGAGAAACAGTGGGATAATTACAGTTCGTCAAATATTGATGTTCTAGTCCGCTCATATCTGAGCAGTGCTAGTGTTAAAACCCTGTGTGGGATTGTTGGTACGGTCCAGGAGCAAGCCCCAGGTCTCACTAAGAGTGAACCGTTGGAGATGCTCAAAAGTGTGACTAAGACCAACTTTTTCGTTTTCTACCGCAATTTATGGGCCTGTTTGCACGATCGTGTCAAAAGCGAGACGAATGCGCAACATGTGGCGACCTGGCGCACTATTGCCCTCACAATGCAAGGCTTGATGGCGGTGGCCAAGGCACAGAAAACCAAACCGAACCTGGTCTATTGCCTTAAGAAGTCCACCGCGATTTTGAAGCTTTTTCTCACGCATGGAATCCCAATCTTGGAAATTGAGTTCAAAGCAAAGTCGGAGCTTGTGATTGAGATTTTCAAAACCATGCATTCGAATGCACGGTTCTTGCACCATTTGTGTTGCTATTCTAAAGCGACTAAAGACGTTGGTTTAATATCGCACGTGCCGCAGTTTCGGTTAACTTTCGAGACGCTGGTGTACCGGGTTAAGGCCGCTTTGGCGGCAAATGGGTGTTCGGCGGCGTTCTGGATGGGGAATTTGCGGAATCGGGACTTGGATGGGGAGGATATTTTGAGTGAGAGTAGCGATAATTCGAGTCATGAGGGAGGGGGTGAGGAGGAGGGGGGAAGTGAGGGGTTACCGAGTGATGATGAGTCGGTTGGGGATAAGTCGTCGAGTGAGGTTTTTGAGTAACTTACTTTCTCGGTTTGGATGGGGTTTGTTATAATGCCCTCTTTGATGAAAAGGCCATAGTCGGCGTAAAACTTCTCGTATTCGTCTGGTTTTTTGTTAAGTTGGTCTAGGAGGAACTTCACGACACGGCTAGTCAGGACGTCTCGGAGTTTTCTGCAAATTTATATAATCTAATTTTTTTGTAATTTTCTAAATATATTAATTGTTAAATAAGGATATGAAATGACGTATAAATCAAACGTCCCCGTCCCCGATAGTTCCGTTAATGTCGCCAGAGGCGCACTTGTTCCATTACCGTCGTTTTCAGAGCAATCAATTTATAAAAATTGTTGTAATTAAATAACGGTTAGCACAAGGTGAATAAAAAAATACAGGCAGATAGAGAATCAAATTCTCAATAATCGGAGATCAAAATAGTGCAAAAATTATATCTTGAACTATATTTAAAAAAATTTCAAAGTTTTACCAATTTGCACTCTGCCCCTATTTTTCAAAACGCTGCGAATACGGTTACAGATACAAGAAAAATGTTCAGAGGAAACTTGTAGAGAATTAAATTTTCTTTAAAAAAGTCCGCGAGACCATGTCGCTATCTTCAACCATTTAGGCCCCAAAGTCATTCAAAGACGCTCAAGCGATGGATTTCCATCATTTTGCCGATGGTCAAGTATTGGAAAATGAATTTATACCTAAACCGTTGAAGATAGACATATCGTGTCGCAGACTTTCTTGTAGAAAATTTAATTCTCTACAACGTCGTTCCTTTGACTTTTTTGTATCTTCAACCGTATTCGCAGAAAGAACGCAAATTGATCATTCTAAGCGATAATTTTTTGGGCACCGTCACCTATTTATTAAAACGCTGCAAAAACGGTTAAAGATACAAAAAAATGAAAAAAACGACGTTGTAGAGAATTAAATTTGCTACAAAAAAGTCCGCGACACCATATTTCCATCTTCAACGGTTTGGATATAAATTCACTTTCCCCGACTTGAGCATCTTTGAACGTCTTTAAAGCCTAAACCGTTGAAGATAAAGATATGGTCTCGCTGACTTTTTTAAAGCAAATTTAATTCTCTACAACTTTCTTCTGAACATTTTTCTTGTTTCTTTAACCGTATTCGCAGCGTTTTGAAAAATACGGAACGAAGCGCAAATTTTAAATCTTAAATAATTTTTTTCTCATGTTTCTCATGAAAATTTTAGTCCTCAGTTTTTCTCACTCTATTGAGAATGCAAAGCTCAACATTTGTGCATTTTTTTCCAAGTAATTAGTGAACTGGTTGAATTTTAATTAATTTAAAACGATTTGGCACCGAGACGGTATAACGCTGGAAGGGCCCTCATTTTACACTGCTGTACTATTTTTTTTGGGTGCGATTTTGTATCTAGTTTCGTCTCCTAACTTATAGTCCTTCGTAGACAACAAAAAAAAATAAAAGCAAGTTTTAATAAATGAGGTCTTGAAAAAACGAAATCAATTTTTTTTAAGGAAGAAAATTATTCCAGAAATTATTAAGACACAAGTATAAATACTGAATATTAAAATACTAAAATTTTGCCAAAAATGCCGTGGGCAAATTTGATTCTAATTGTCTAAACCAATTGTTTACAAAAAAAAAAAAATACAGAAAAATTTCTGATATACATGATGATTCAAATAACACAGCTTTGTTTGAGAGGATTCTTTAGGTTGAAAAAAATAAATAAAGAAAGAAATATTTTGCTATCACATACGAGGTGATTTACGTAAGCTGATAAGCCTTACAAAAATAAAATTTACACAAAATACCCTTGTCTTTAAATTATTGGTAGCCGGATAGAGGCGATACTGTACCTAATAAGTGCGCTGTTTTGCAGCAACTCCCGGCTAAGATTCAACGGAATGTCTTCAGAATCAACAACCCCCTTAACAAATCTTAGCCACTTGGGGAGAATATTATCAGTTTTATTTTTAATCAAAACTTTTCTCGTATAGAGGGCGACCCCCGACTCCACCTCACGCGACATCTCAAACAGCCCTAAAACCCTTAATCACACACCTATTTTTTTCTACAATTTCACCCAACCTGGCTTTCCCTCGGGAAAATACAACAAGGCATGAATCGACAATGGGACATCCGTTTTGTAATGTAGTATATATCTCGGGACGTCATAACTCCCACTTATGAAGCGATAGAACTCGTTGTGCTGCTGCACCGTCACACTTTTAGGCTCAGACAACCACACTGGTTGCACGATATTCGCTTTTTTCCCGTTCAAATAAATGGGACTTCCGATGAAATTGCTGTACTTATTTATGACATTTTCGACGGTTGTTTCGTCGCAAAACTCGCGACAGTCGGTTTTCAAATGCAGCACGATTTTCGTGCCGCACTGCACCCCCTCAGCGTCCTGGATTTGGTACGAGCCTGTGCCGTCAGAGTTCCATTTGTAGCCCTGGTCCTCCATCGAGGACCGCGTGTAGACATCTACTTTATCAGCCACCATGAAAACGCTGTAAAAACCCACACCGAACTGCCCGATAATGTTGTTGCTACTGTCGGAGGTCAGTTCCTTCGACTTGAGTTGCTCGATAAAGGCTTTGGAGCCCGACCGTGCAATGACGCCCAAATTCGCGATCAGCTCCTCCTTCGACATGCCAATCCCGGTGTCTTGAATCGTCAAAGTCCGGGCCTGCTTATCGGTCGAAATGTGGATTTCCAGGACCCGGTTGGGGTCCCGCAGGCCCTCACGGTCCAACACCGTCAGATACCTAAACTTCTCTAACGCGTCACTCGCGTTCGAAATCAGCTCCCTGACAAACACCTCCTTGTCGGAATACAGCAATCTTGCCACTATATCAAGCAACATTCTAGTCTCGGCCTGGAATTCGTGCTTGGTGGGCTCGCCTTTCGGCTTTTCCGTGTCTTTGATAATCGAGTGGTGCTCCTCATCGGACGCTTTACTCGCATTGGGGCTTGTGCTCGTACAACGGACAAAAAACGCGGCTCCTGAAACTAAACATAACCTCACTTACCGGCAAACAACAAACCGGGCGTTGTTAAATTGTAAACACATTCCAATTGATAAATATTTGCGTTGGGGCCAAAATAATTGGAAATTTCCACAAGTTTTTTGACCTAACCCCACTTTCCCTCACCTGTTTTTTTACGAATGGGGCGCAAAGAAACGATAGGGGCACACGTTAGGTGCCTTCGGCCGCTCAAAAAAACACGTTGGAGGGCAATTCGGCCTAAATTTGCCATTCTAGCCTGGTTTTTTACTGGGTATTCTAACCTAGAAATTTCTGGCAATGGTGCGACCTACCATACCGACTGGTTTTTTCCAAAATCAAAATTTTTAATTTTGGGGTAATTAACACGAAATTGGCACACAAATAGTCTAATTGATTGTTACGCACTTATCACTCAAAATTACGGCTTAATTGTAATTGAGTCACGAACAGTTTGCTTTTTTTGGGTTTGGTGAGGTGCTGCCCCCCGCGGACGCGGCAAAAAATATCGTTTAAATGGGTTTTTTTGTTAGCGGCTTGAAGGCGTTTCTTTTGTGAAGGGGTTGGTTGTTCTCGGGCGATTGCACTCGAATGCCCCATCGGACACCTCTTAAAAGGGTTCGCTCAGCTCACATATCAATACTTCTTTATCCATTTTGTAAAGCGGTGTTTGGGGCTTAAAAGATTTCGTCCCGTAAAGGCTTAACCGAGCACGAATTTCGCTTGGTTGCCGTCACACTTGTAGATTTTTTCTCCAAGTGTATCCATCTGCGGAGCAGCCCTTGAGTTGCATCACGTTTCCGAGAATTTTAAATGGTGTTTAAGCGATAATTATCGAGGTGTTCTTGAGGGCCTATTGTCCGGCGCCAAGTGGACAGTGGCCATATCATTAATAAAATCTTGACGGCCTACAGCAAGGACTAAATATTCGGGGGTGTAGGAGCGGACAACGATCAACTTCTGTCACCGAAGGGGTTATAAATGGCCCCGTAAAAGGAAAATTTTGAAAGGGAAAGCAAAAAACACAATAGGACCGGTAGCTAAGGCATTACACAACAAAAGGCGCTCGTAAATGCCTTGGTTAAGGAATTATTTAACTCATTGTGGGGCCGGACCTGCACATGGCTATACTCATTACTGATTTTACACGGAGATTTATGCTCTCTCTTATGTCACCAGACACCGGTCCAACAGCTCACAATACGTGACGGACATAAAGAACCTCCCGTTATCTACACAATTGTGCAAGAGATCGCCAACATTTTTCCACTTTTTGGGCCAAAACCACTCTTGATAGACATTCAGAAAGTTTCAACTAATTTCCCCACAGGCGGTCTAATTTAACTTTTTCAAGTAATTGCAAAACTTTATACGATGAGAGGCCAAATTAAAATACGTGGAAACGAATCCAGAAATAAAATCTCCGCTTGATTTCGTTAATTGAACGCAGAGAGCGCCTTTCGGCACGACTCCGAACAAAGCGGCTTTGTTGCTTTAGCCGGTAATCCCCCGAACACAACACCTACAATAACCAAAACGCACCCTTTCGCGGCAAGTCAACCGGAAAAAGTGCTGTCAAAACTGCAAGGCCATTGTAAAGTTTGCGAAATGACGTTATAAAATTTAAATGAGGGTGGGCTCCAGTTTTGCGGGGACAATGGCCGGGAGAGTGACCAGGGTTCTGGGCTAGCAACTGAAAACACTTGCGCAAAATTTATGATTTCCGGGTATTTGGGACGGGGCCAACATTTTTGTTCCAGGAACACTTCGTAAATTTTCAAAATACATGAAATTTTTTGATTTCAACGTTACGAAAATGTAAGGAAAATTGAAGTTTTGAAATAGGTTTTTTTTAATTCAGTTAATAATGAGTAATGTCTAATAGGTAATCAACAACCCCTATTATAATAATGTGTATCTGTAAGCCAATGGTTTATACAGAAATATCTTTCTAATGCTTACAAGTAATTCAATTATAATATAAATGTCAAAACTTTCAATACATAAACTGTCTTTTTCAGTGTTTAGTCACATTTAATAATATTTTTTTTAAGTGAAAAGGAGTTGTTAATTTTTTTTTTGCAGTCAAGTCAGATTAGGAAGATAATCTAGACTAAAGTTTTAATAAAAATCGCACAAAGAGTTAAAAAAATTGCTTATTATTTTGTATTTTTTTGCTAAAATTTACTCTATGAGTTAATTAGAATAAGTAGGTAATAAAACTAGTTAAGAAGAATAAGAAAATCAATAAAATAAGAGAAAAATTGTACACCGTTCACGATTGTGACTATAAAAAATATCAATAGAAACATATTCTGAACTTCTTGCCTTATTCGACAAACCAGGTTTAAAAATTGGAAACACAAGTATGTAGTAAATTAGATTAATTAATGACTCATAAATTAGCAAAGCATACTGTGATTAATAATTTATATCAATTTCTCATAAGGAAAACTTAAACTAAGTGATCTTTTTCGCATTTGTTTGATCTTCTCATACTCAATTCAGCACACAGAAGTTTAACTGTACTAAAAAAAATTATAAGAAAAAAATATTGGTCAGAACTTATTTATAGGAACTCATAGAATTTTGTTTTTTCATTATTTGTTTAAAAAAAAGTGAAACATAAAACACTTAACAGTTAAATTGCTGAACAATTTGAACAAAAAGAAACAAAATTTGAATTATTTTTTAAGTTTAATTATTTAATTTGTTTTGTTTTAAGTGTTACAATTATGTTGTCTGAGAACGTTTAGAATTACAGAGGTCAAGAGTTCGGATCATAGAAATACTTCACGCAATCAAAGCGTTCGAATTACCAATTATTTGGATTATCGACAGGTTGAATTCGCCAGACATGAAAATAAAACGAAAAATTGCTGAATTAGGTCGAAAATGTTTTATCTAGCACATTAAAAACAAATAATTTACCAAAAAATCTTTGCTATTTAAAAAAGGTGCTTATCATTTTGTTTAAAAATTTATTAAAAAAAATAATTTGATTTTTGTTTAAGTGTTTTTGATTTGATTTTGTGTCATTTGTCAAATTAGTTTTAAAATATCAAAATTTTTAGTCCAAACACGCAATTATTTTGGAAACTTTAAGGTAACTAGACCGAAAAATTGCCAAACTGAGTCAAAAACCTCAAAAAAAAAAAACAAAAAAATCGATGTCACTTAAAAAAATTTATTTGTTTTTTAGTAGAGTATAGAATGTTACTTCTGGGCCAGAACATTTGGCGTCTTAAAAATCAAGGTAGAATCTTACAAATCTAACTGTTTTCCCAAAAGTCAACAACTAAAAAACGCCTAAGACCACTCAAAATGCATTAATTTTTATCCACCCCAAAAGTATCCAAATATGTGTAGACCACCAAAAATTGGGCACATGAAAAAACAGGGTAGAATTCTACAAACTTGTTGTTTTTCAAAAAGTAAACATAAGAAAAACATCTAAAAAACCTACAAAATGCCTTGATTTTAGACACCCCAAAAATAGCTCTTCATTTCTGGACCAAGCCAATTGGCGCATGCAAAAATCAATTAAAATTACCTCAAAACTGCTCTAAAACCATTGTCAAATCTCTAGATTTCACACACCTCAAAACAGCTTTTCATTTCTGGACCAAGCCAATTGGCGCATGGCAAAGGTGTTAAAAATGATTACCAAATAAATTTTGCATACCCCAACTGTATTCAACTATTATACGCACATAAAAAAGATACACCTAATTGTTCGAAGTCTACTAAAATATCTGAACACTCCATTATGGATTTTCATTTAGAGATCGCTATTAAAACTTTAATGTTATCGTAAACATGTTCGGTTTGTGTCTTAATTATCAAATTCAACACCCCAATATTCGACTATGCCTTCATGATAATTCTTGGATTCAGAATATTTACAGAATTAATAAAAATAAGTGCAAAACATTCCCCGTTTTCATTCCGACTTATTTTTACAGCATCTCCTCTTTCACGACAGCTTATACCGTTTATAGGTATGTGTCTATCGAGGAGAATCATCGGCACGACCATCAATCCTGAATTCGTCTTCGACTCATGAGCCTTTGGCCTTTGGCGAATCAACAGGACAGTAAAATTAGCTGAACTTGGTGAACAAACCAAGCATTTGGAAATTTAAATAGAATTTTATTATTAACACTATAAACAAATCATTAGCAGAATAATAAAATAAGTATTAATTTTTTTAACATAATAAATTATAATAGTGTATCACTACAGACAGATTTACTTATTCCTTCAGTTCCAACTTGATATGTTATAAAAACTTTCTTCTCCTTTGTCTCGAATGTCAAACCAGCGTAAATCTTTTCTGAAATGTGTTTATAGTCAGGTTCATCAAATTTAGTGTAATATTGCTTCTCAAAAATTTGTTGTAAAGCTTCATTTGCAGACTTGGAATTCATTTTGTATTCAAAAATGATTCCAACGTTCTTACTGATTATCACCATATCTAGGGTATTGGCTATCCCTGGTCCTTTTCTTTTTTTCTTGATCTGGACCTCACTGTGTGTTTCGAAGTATCTGGAGTTATATGTCAGAGTATACAAGATGTGATGAAGTTCTTTTTCGTTCATAATCTTCTGTGATTGAGAGAGTAATACTAATACGGCGTTTGCAAGATCAACAAATGCCCTCTCACTTGTACTTTGTAATAGTAATTTCAGAGCACTTACATAATTTTTAACAGATCTAGCGTTCAAGTGGAATTTATGTATAACTGCCAGTGCTTCACTATAGCAAAGGTTGCGGACATGTTGCTTAATTTCAAAATTAGGTATTTTTAAAACACAAAATGTCGAGTCATTTTCATCTTCATTTTCATCTTCATCTTCATCTTCATCTTCATCTTCATCTTCATCTTCATCTTCATCCTCGGTGTTTGTTTCAATGTCATCTGTTTTCTTATCAATTGACAATATATTAAAGTAACCAGAATCAGCCAAGAATTGCAAAAATAAGTCCACATTTTCCTCCGATATTTCATCAAACTCTAAAGAAATCAGTTCCTTTAGACTCGTTAGATGATCGACATTCACCGATTTAACTGTTTTTATCTTAACTTCACCATTAGAAATAAGTTCCTCAATTTTTTCTCGAACTGAAGGTTCCGCAAACAGCTTCCCCAGATTTCTTACATGACCTGTATCAATCCAGAAAGAGGAATATTTGAGCGTACCGGTTGTATTAACACTTTCCAAAATGTTCAAGACTGACCAGCTACTGAATATTTTCAATGGGCTATTAGATACCATATATCCATCATACCATTTCCTAATTGTTTTGAATGTTACTTTCCCACAAGCAGCTTTAACTTCTGGAAGCTCAAGTAGCTGCTTTACCTCCTCATCCGTAAATCCTAAGTACGGTGCGTATCGAAGATCACTTAGGAACGGATAATGTTTTATAACTCTTGCTGCATCCCCTGAGAAGGCTCCGGCCAACCGAACACAAGCAAAAATTAATGAGCGTTTTATGAAATTATTGAATTTCAGCGTTTTAGCCATGAAATGTTTTAGACAATCATTAATTAATCCAATGTCATCTTTATTCGGACAAGACTCGAATACCAGGCCCACCACAGGAGCATCGTACTCATCGATGAGTACGAAAACTTTTTCCTCATAATGTGTATGTAAAACTTCCGATAAAAATCTTAAGCTATCTACCAAATCAGCTTCTCTTAATGTGACACACTTTTTTCTAACGTAGAAATTTTCGAAGTCTTCAACGTTAATGCTAGACATGTTCAACTTGTCGCTTGCCCAGGCTAAAGTACCATCATCAGTCGTCTTCACCAGATATTCATGTTCTCTGAATGTACAATTTATAGCCAACGCCAATTCGTGCTTAACTTCAGCAAAACTGCTACCACGAACACTCCCGAGATCAATATGTATCACAGGATGAAGTTTGCAGTGCTTTGAAAAAAATTGTGTTTCTTCAGTACAAATCTTTAAGTTCTCAAATAAACTTCTTTTTCCCAGTAGAAAGTGCTTCAACATATCCATGAGGGTAGTTTTTCCAAAAGCTCTAGGTGCCGTTAGTAATACTATTTTACTAGTATCACTTAAGAGACATTTGATAAACAAGGTCTTGTCCACAAAGGTAATTGTCTCTTTGATTGTGGCGAATTCATGACTTGCCAGTTCGCACAGCGACTTTTCTGAATCCTAAAAACAGAAAAAAATTACAACTCGTTACTAAATGCATTAGCATAGTTGTTATAAATAAAGTGATTAGGATTATTTTTGTGGTTTTTAAATTGAAAGTTTCTGAAAATTATATTATATGTACTTATTATTACTAATAATAAATTATTGCCACCGTTAATTTCTAATACAGGAGAGTTTTACTAATGATTGTGAATTCCACCAATAAACCTGACTGACTCACCTTAGAATCATTTAGAGAAGAACTCTCGTTCATTTTTACTTTGGTTCGGCTACAATCTGTAATACAAATAAGCATATAAATAATTAAGTCTTTTGTCAATGAGAGCAGTACACAAAAGAAAAGTATAGAAAAACCTCAACAGCAGCCTATTAAAGTGTTGTATTTTGTTCTGAAATAAACAACTGTATTATTGTAAAGTGGAATTTTTTACTCGTCCTCTGAAGTTCCCCACACCCTAAAAGATAATGAAACAAAAAGGAACAAGCAAGGTCATTGCGTATCAATCTTTTACTCGCCAATTAAATTGCACAGATGGAAAGACATCGCGCAGACCACTAGAAACAAACTGGTTGATACTAACTATGAAGTAAAACTTCCATCACCAGTGTTATTATTGCTAATTTTTTAATTCAACAAGATTAAATTAATAATCAAATTAAGAATTTTTTTCAGATTTGCTTGTAAATTTTAATTTTTAAACCTCGATGAACTTATAAATTGTGCAAAAAGTACTTTTTTTTCACATTTAAATACCTGTTTGAATTACGATTTGTTTAATTGCTATTTCTTACATTGCTTGCAACAATAAGGTTTTATATTAATTTACACAATAAACCATATATTTGTTTATTATAATCCGAGTAGTATGAAATAAACTGCACAATAATTCTTTTTTTCTATATCAACATTTTTTTAAATTACAGAAATATTCACTACTATGTTGGAAAATACAACGTTCAGTATCTAACGAGTAATACAAAAATTTCTACAATAAACTAGTACTAGAGAAAACAAAATTGTAGCAGAATATTATACACCATTAAAAACAAGACAACCATCTGAACTCCAGCAATTTAAAAATAGTTACAAATCTTTTACTCAAGATAAAAAACTAAATATACCAAAAAATATCAATGAAGTAACTCAAATGAGAAATCGTAACTTTGCTATCGGATATCTCAATTCGACTGTAAATAAAAAACTAACAAAGACAGAATTTTGCAAATCTAAAAGTATTTCCAGAAATTCCCTCAATATGGGGCTAAATTCAGTTGGCATAAAGATTGCATGTAAAACGAGAACAAATGAGAACAAACGGGAACAATCCGGAACAAAAGAGAACAAATCGGAACAATTGGGAACAAAAGAGAGAAAAAGCAAAACAAAAAATAAAAAAATATTCGATAATGTAGAACACAAAGCAGGTAGTCGTAAACATATAAGTTTAGATGAAGAAGCAGATAAATTAATTAGTAAATCTTTAGAAACTTTTCAGTCATAAATGGACAAACTAGTTTCATACATTCCCAACGATGAGAAAGAAAAATGGAAAAAAGATTTAAAACCTATTATTACTGAAATAGACAGATTAGAAGATGGAGCAAAAATAGTTGGCTTCAAACAAGAAGTTGTAGATAAATATATTGCAAGAAAAGCAGCTAATTTATTCCTTGAACAATTAATTATGACTGACTGTGAACTAGAGTCCGCTAATAATAAAATAGATGAATTGGAATATAAATTAGATAACTACAATAATTACGATCCTAAGAAGCTAGCAGAATTAAGAAGCAAAACAGTAGTAATACCATCAAACATCGATGATGTAAAGAAAAGAACTTTGAAAATATTTGAAAGACATACAAAAAATATGAGAGCAATAAATGAAAAGAGTCAAAAATTGTAAATTAAATGGAAAGTACTGTATTCAAGAATTTAAATATATTCAATGAAGAATATCCAAAATTCCGAAAAAAGTTTTCAAGTCTCATTCAACAAGTTAATAAATTAAAAATTATTATTTTTGTTCTTATGTTTATTATCGTAATTGTAATTATTGTTTTCTTAATTTCAACACTAATAAAAAATAGCGATTATGTTATGTTATATTATGATGATACTAATACGTGTCCATAAGCTAATGTATCTGTAGAATTAGGTAAAAGGTATCTTTTATCATCTTTCCAACTTAGAGACTTTTTCTTTACTTCTTCAGTAAATATATCATGTTTATGACTCCTGATCACTTTCTGCCTATGAAAGTATTCTTTTTGATTAAGCAATTAAGCAATTTTTGTAATCTTCAAAACTTATTTTTTTCTTCAATACTGCTTTTTTGATACCTTTTAATTTTTTCGAAACAGACGTTTCAGTTCTGTAACTGTACATTTTTGACCTTAAACCTATGCATTCTAATATCTTAATACCATTCAATTCATCTTTGAACTTCCCTATTACTTTCTTATTTTTATCCGAATATAATGGATGATCCTTTGGATAATCAGCTGTATCAAAATAGTCGGGATTGTTTTTCATAAATTCATAGAAACCGGCATTTTTAATTACATTGTAATGGAAGTTATACATTAACAATTTCGATAAATCTAATACAGCTTGTCCAATATAAATTGGTTTATTAAACAATACTTTTGTTTTAAAATTGTGAACTGCTGCCAGGTGTTTGCTAAATATAGTTCTGTGTTTAAAATTAGGTTTGTTTATCGCTTTTTGTAATTTTTCTTCATCACAATATAATTTAATATTTTGTTGGTTTCTAACAGATTGCATAGACTTACCATATGGGGCATTAACCATTAATTTCCAGAAATCTTTTTTTTATGGAGGTGCATTCGGGTGCTTTTGATATATTTTCCACATATGTCACATTTGATTTTACTAACTCTCTTTTTCCTTGGTTCAGCAAATAAATCATCATCAAATGAAAATATTTCTGAATTCGCTTCGCTCACGAGGACTCTGTCCGAATTCCGCAAAGGAGGCATAACTGATTTTTTTCCGTTTTTTATTTCCTTATGTAATTGCTCTTCAGCTTTAATAATAGCTTTTATTAAGTCTGCTTTATTATATTTTCTAATATATTTGATGTCTAATGATTTTGCAATATTAAACAGTTCAGATAAACGAAGATTACTTAAGTTCCTTCGTTCCATTTATTATAGGAAAAAATCTAACAAACAATTTTTAGTAAATAAATAAATTCAATCCATTTTTATGCAAATCTGTTTTTATATGCCTTTTAAAATTAGTTCTAGTGTAATATCTACCCCCCACTGAATTTACGCGATATTAAGAAAGATTTAAAGAAAATTTTAGAAAACTATAAAATAGAATACCAAATAATAAATTATGATAAGATTAAAAATGAATTATCATATTATAAAAAATTGATAACAAAATATATTATAAATATTTCGCCAAATAGTTAATTTAAATAAAACAATATGGATTTTATTGAGTGTTTGTAATATTAAATCCCTAATAATAACATTAAATACAAAAACGGATCAAGAAATTAAAGAATATTATATTACTTTGGAAGAAATATTTTATTCATATTTGGAATACACTAAAAAGTTTTATTTGAATATAGGAGAATCACTCGAAAAGATAGTCAGATAAAGCAAATTGAAACGATAATTAGATGATTAAAAATATTATCAAGTTAACCAAAGAGCTTATAATAAATAGTATAATAGTTTTATAGCAAAGATTCGGTAATAAACAATATAACAACAATTGTGGTAAAGACATGTTTTCATTATAATTTAATCGATGATGATAATGTAAACAGATAACTCATCTTTGATAACCTAAGCACAACAAATTGTGCTTAAAAAAATCCAACTTTTAGATTACTTCAATATATATATATATATATATTTTTTTTGGAATGCAACTAACTTTGAGAGAAATTGTGTTGTTGATAGAATGAGTAGGTAAGTTTATTAATGGTCAAGCTTATTTGCCTGTAAAGTAGCTATTATAAAGTAACGGCAATTAGTTAACTTTTACAAACTAGTTGAGTTTAATGAATAATTGGTATTCTGAATATAGGTATGCCTTTCTTCCGATAAATGAGATTATTCACTTACTTCCAAGTATAAAAAAAAATACCTATTGTGCGATTTGGACCTAAGAATAGTGTTGTATCCACGATTTCGTGATACTTCAGAAAGGGGAAATATTAATATACTCGGTGTAAAATTCAACAGATTTATTCTCTACAAACTTCCAACAACTTACAACGTTACAACAATTTACTTTTAGCTCTACATCGCGTCTCCTTCCCTCATTTTTGTGACGGTCCTTTTTAAGAAGGAAAAACTACCTGCTCCCAGAAGGGGGGCGTCACGAGCGGTTAAGGATTGAGGGTTGCACATTTAAGGCTTCAGGGTACCGAAGCGATTGTTGAGAATTGGTGTACTACAAGTTGCATACTTTTTTTAGACCTGTTTTCAGTGACAGCTGTCAATCATCGGATAGGCATCCGACCTTCGCCTCGGGGTGTCTTGTCCCTTCTCATAAAATGCAAATAATGTAAACAAACTGAATTCCACTATCGCCCACCATAGTTTCTCTTATTTCAGAGATTCAAGCAACATACAGTGAAAAATACGTTTTTTATTTTGTTAAAAAAATTTGATACTAAAGAATAATAAAATACTAGCATAGTTTTGTAAAAAATAATACACCATTACACCATTTATTTATTGGGTTTTATGTTTTAATTAACCGAATTCTGTTCGCTATATTACGTGTCATGTGCATTTCTAATTGGATCACTTGCATTGAAAAAATATAAAATAAAAAAATTAATTGGTGAAACATTATTGTTCTTTCAGAAAACAGTTTAACTTTAAAGAAGTTACTAGGAATATCTCATTAAAATGATGAAAACTTCTTTAAACCCGCTTTTTCGTCTGATAATTTTATCCAGGTAATAAATTCTGAAAAATACATTGTTGTAAAAATTTATTGTAACTATACCCAGTAATAATTATAGTACAAATAACGTATCGAGAGATTGTAAGATCCAGTCTTAGGGATATAATTTGTTTACGTTACGCCTAGTAAAATAAATGATACTTTTATAATTATGTATTATTTTAGAATTTAGGAATTATTTCTCGTTTTTTTATTAAATTTATAAAATTTTTCTATAACTAGCTTGTGAAGATATAGCTGCGTTACTCTTACATTATATAAATTTTGTGTATTTCTTTAAAATATAAGTAAACATTGCTAAAGATCGGGTACCTGAAACTGAAATCACATGTAAACAAAAATGTTTATTAAAAAGTTTAGAAAGTTTTTCATAAGCTCATGAGTCATAAGACTTGTATTTAGTGGAGGGTTTAGGGTGGTGGTTGGTACTTATATATAATCAAAACATATAGTTCTACAACTTCTTTACTCTTTGAGTCTTTGCAGAGTGCTGGTCACTTTCTTGCCCCACAGTGTTTTGTAATAAGTGGTAATTTTTAAACAGTGGTATTTGTAGTTTTTAATTTGTTACTTTGCAGAATATCAATTTTATCTATTTCTTTTTATTTAATTATTTGTTGCGACTGCTGGTTGGTAAGTGTATTTCCTAATTTCTTATTATATCACTTGTAAATAGTTAAAATCTTTGTATATTTAAAATTATGGGTAATAATAGTAAACTAAGTTTTTCAAAAAAAAGAAAAAGTCGAAAACAAATAATGCGTAATTTTTGGAAAAAACAACGAAAGGGTTCTAAAACGGAATTTCCAAGTAAATCAAGTCTCGCGGAGTGTAACTTTCAGTCAATTGAATCAAGTTCCGATGATGATGAAGTATTTGTAAAATTTGTATTTTTGTAAAACAGTTGGTCAAATAACAAATGCAGTTGCATATTCTGACTTTAAAAATAGGTCCTTGTTTGAGTTGTTCATGCAGGCATTAAAACGAGTTGCAAATTTATCTTCAAGTCTATTGTATGATGTCGATAATAATTCTGTTGAGTCATTTAATTCAGTAGTTAACAAACTTGTTGGGGGTAAAAGAATAAATTTTTCAGAACGCGGTTCTTATCATGGAAGATGCTTTGCGGCAGTCGTAAATGTAAATAACAAAAACAAATTTGTATTTAAAATTATGGAGAAAATATCAGGGAATAGTGGCATTTACACCACAAAATTTTCAAATCGCTTATTAAAAACCAAAGAACTTCATGCTACAAAATTAAATAAAAGAAAAATTCGTATTCAAAGTGCAGATTCGGATTATGGTGCGACTAATGACATAATAGACATGCCAACAGAAACATATGACAAAATAAAAAATGAGTTCTTGAATGATTTGGCTGCTTGCGATATTTTAAAAATTCCTTTGTTAACAATTGGTCAACGTAATAATGAGCAGTGGGATAAAGAAAGAAATAATAGATTAACGGCTAGTAATTTCGGAAGAATTATTAATATGAAATGTACGACCAATACAGCGAATGCTGTAAAAGATATCTTGTATCGTGTGGGATTATCTAAATTTAAAAAATTACCCGAACCACTACAGTGGGGAATTGATAATGAAGAGAAACAAAGGAGAAGTTTGAACAGATCACAGGTATAAAGGTAGATTCATGCGGCTTTTTTGTTGATAAAGAAAAAAAATTTTTAGGTGCAACACCAGATGGGTTAGTGGGTTCAAATGCTATTGTTGAAATTAAATGTCCATTTAGCGCAAGAAACACAAATATTAAAACTGCCATAGAACAAAAATTGATTAAATACTTAGAAATAGATTCTCAAGATGATAGTAAAATAGTTTTAAAAGAAAAAGATAATTACATGTATCAAGTACAAGGTCAGCTCCACATTACTAATCGCCAAACTTGTTATTTTATAGTGTACACCTCTACAGATTTAAAATATTGTATTATTGAGAAAGACGATAGTAAATATTGGAACGGAAGAATGATAGATTGTCTTGAAAATTTTTATATGAATGCCATGTTACCAGAAATAATTGATTCAAGACATAGTCGCAATTTACCATTACGCAGCATAATAAAAAAGGATTTGTCAATAATATTTCAAGTTTAGTTTTAGAGATTTTTACATAAATACATAATATGATGATAAGCATTTTAATAATAATTATAATTTTTAATTTGAACAATAAAAGTAAAAAAAAACTTCCTCAGTGGGTTGACACCTTGTCGTGGTGAGGGAGCTCAGTAGTTCTATCACAAAACCTGTGCAGAACGAAGCTAAGTACAACCAAAGTTTTAATCATCTTTTTTTATATTTTTTTAAAACAGGAATAATTTTATTGTTAAAAGTAGTCAAAAAAATAGCGAGCGTGATTACTCGTATTTCAAAATCTCATAAGATACGTTGATAGCAGTGTCTACAAAAAAAAACGTAATGCAAATCTATAGGTACCTAATTATTTTGTTAAAAAAATTAATTCCGAAATTATGTGCTTTAATTTTATACCACTATTAGAGAAATCGCTAAAATTCCTATTTGTGCCGATACATTTCTCTGTCTTGAACAAATGCAATAAAATTATTATCTTGTGGGTCACCCCAATGGTGGTTACCTCCTGCGGTGCGTCCTAAACCCGTCATAAATCTTCTTCCAGCTAGCTACGCATTCGAAGAAGGATGCATTAAAAGTTGCCTACTTACAATTTAATTTTTGCTTTATATCTAACAATTAAGAACAGTTAACAAAAATCTAAAATATCTCAGGTCTGTATTTTTAAATTTCCTATAAAATGGTTTTTTTAAATTCTCAATACAATGCACCGTTATGAAAAATTCGTATCAACTTTATTAACAGACATTTTATTTAATAAAAAAATATCTAGGCATTTATTTCAATCAAAAATGAATCTTCGACCTACATTTACTTATAAAGAAACACTGCAAATGTCAAGAAACTCTTCAAGTCTAAATTTGCGGCTAAAAACAGTTAAAACAGTTTACACGTAAAACGTATGCGCCAGCTCCCAGAGGGTCTAGAGCCTTAACAGGAAAGTGAAAGTTGTACATTACAACAATAGAAACAACTTACAGTACGAGTCAGCGTTAAGCAGACATTTTCTCTGCGATATTTAAAAACCTTTACAAAAACACAAATTCAGATAAGCAATTTTGCCTACCGTACAACACGTGTTACAACTTCCTAGTGATAACAGTATAATAAATATAATTATTCTAGTTATTATGTAATTTCTGCCATGTTTTGGACGCGAAAACAATTACAATATAAAAACCACGTGGTCGTGGGTCAGGATTCAGTTATTTGATTTACTTTAATTTTAGACACAATCGTTGAAAATAAACATAATGTCAGACGAATTACATTTTACTTATAACATTTAATAAATATCAAGACAATCAAGACTTACCTGTTAATCGATGCACAACACGCTCACGACGCTCACACGCTGCTACAAGGTGTCAACTGTCAACCACAGAACAGTAAGGGTGAAGAAGTGATAATTCCCTAGAAAATCACTGGCAACACGAGAATCCAGCGCCTCTGGTGCTGAAGTGCGTTACTACCACGGTAAAGCGCCACGTTTGAATAAATTCCTTTTATATTGTTTTTTATTATTTTTATCTTACAAGTTTCATTGCAAATTGTTTAAAATAAAAAAATATATTTTCATTTTAAACAAAATGAAAACGTTTTATATTTATTTTAAACAAAATTTGCAATGAAACTTACAAAAAAAGTTGTTTTGGGGTAATAAAACACAAATTTTGTTAACATTTTTATTGTACACTTGAGTAACATAACAAATTAAATTTTTCAAAAAATTAAAGTATTGTATTATTTCTTAATTATACAAAAATTATCAAAAAATTAAATCAGTCAGTGTTGGCATGTTTTGCCTGTCTGCTCGAGACTTAAAACAAAATAAGGTCTGCTTTGTTGCCCACGCTACGACCACGAGGAGGTACATGCAGTGCACTGACACACTCGAGCGCAAATAAGAAACTTAAAAGTAAATTCTGAAATACCCTAAATAGAGAAAACGCCAAAATTTTGAACTTACAGGAACCTCAATTTTGCAGGCATTCCTCCACAATTCTTGAAGCTTTGGATTCTTAGGGAAGGTGAAGAAATGCTTATTGGACTGTCCTTTGTTGGGAACATAATCACTGGTGCATCCGGGGTATTTGCAGGAATATTTGCGATAACCAGCCATGACTAAAGTTCGCTTGAGTAGTAGAAATCAAAAATCCGTCACTCCAGCCCAGAGACCAATGCCTTTAAAATAGAAAGAAACACCAATCAAAAAGATGAGGTTATATTAACAAAAGAAGAGATACTTATCTTTTTGGTCGGCGCTCAACACCAGGAATTGACACACTAACGAACTGTAATCAGAATTTTTGCTTTGATTAAACGATTAAACAAATAATTGCTACATACTTCCGGTAACACGTTGAACGATGAGTGACAAAACAACACTTTTGGCGCGATATTTTCGGCGCGATCTGCGCGCAAGCGTAGATGTCATTGTTACGTCAAAAAATATAATTTAATGACATCCCTAATAAATAAGCGCTTGTTTTAAAATAAGCAGTCGTCATTGGTCGTCCCTTTTCATCTCCCCGGGAGTGCAAAGCCCCCCACGCCTATACTCTCGTGTTGCCAATGCGCGTATCCCACTTTCATGGCTGTCAACTGTCTACTCGACGCAACAACAAACGACAAGTAAAACTGAATTATCGACCGAAACAGCGCCGCGCGCGATCCTGGTCTAGATGGCGCCATCTGTTTTGCATTAAACCTGTGATTAAACTTTATTATAAAAATGTCTAGGCTTTTTAATATCACAATTACGAAATTAAAAAAAACTCAAATTTAGACAAATTATAACTATGTAACAATAATGACATTGTTGGTTGCCTATCGTTGAATACTACAATAACATTTTTGCACGATCGGTCTTTTTTGTCTATTTACCCTAGGCGTTACCACGACGGTATGTTGCTTTTACTGGTTACTAGGAATAACAAAACGGTAAGTATTTACTTACCGTTCACTGAACGGTAAGTAAAAGTAATATAAAAATTCAAAATTTACTAATTATTTATTCATACTAAAAGTGAAAAGTACAATTGCTACAGTTGTTAATAGTAATACGACTCGTTTGCGCACAATTAGAACTGAATCAGTTGCATTAGTCACAGAACTCAGAGGCCGTTGTATATTACTCCTATTATTATAATAGTCATGTTATATAATTCCTCTCTTCTACAAGTCCCTGAGACTCTTAATATCACAGTGAGCTAAAAATGTTCAGTAGTATTTTTATCGCAGTTTGCGAATAACTATACCTTATTAATCAAAATTCTTCATCAGGTGCTTCATTTAAGAATTTTTCATATCGTCATTTTGTTTTTTCCGGAATTATTGCCGATCATTCCAATATTCCAGGGTTCTTCTAACAAATTCTCTGTTTCCGAATCGCTCATTATTCTTTATCAAAAAACACCGCTGCACTTTCAATCAATACTTTTTATCGAATTAATTTCCATCATTTTGCCGATGGTCAAGTATTGGAAAATTAATTTATACCTAAACCGTTGAAGAGAGACATATCGTGTCGCGGACTTTTTTGTAGAAAATTTAATTCTCTACAACCTCGTTCCTTTCATTTTTTTGTATCTTCAACCGTATTCAATGCGTTTGCAAATTGATAATTCTAAGCGATAATTTTTTGGGCACCGTCACCTATTTATTAAAACGCTGCAAAAACGGTTAAAGATACAAAAAAATGAAAAAAACGACGTTGTAGAGAATTAAATTTGCTACAAAAAAGTCCGCGACACCATATTTCCATCTTCAACGGTTTGGGTATAAATTCACTTTCCCCGACTTGAGCATCTTTGAACGTCTTTAAAGCCTAAACCGTTGAAGATAAAGATATGGTCTCGCTGACTTTTTTAAAGCAAATTTAATTCTCTACAACTTTCTTCTGAACATTTTTCTTGTTTCTTTAACCGTATTCGCAGCGTTTTGAAAAATACGGAACGAAGCGCAAATTTTAAATCTTAAATAATTTTTTTCTCATGTTTCTCATGAAAATTTTAGTCCTCAGTTTTTCTCACTCTATTGAGAATGCAAAGCTCAACATTTGTGCATTTTTTTCCAAGTAATTAGTGAACTGGTTGAATTTTAATTAATTTAAAACGATTTGGCACCGAGACGGTATAACGCTGGAAGGGCCCTCATTTTACACTGCTGTACTATTTTTTTTGGGTGCGATTTTGTATCTAGTTTCGTCTCCTAACTTATAGTCCTTCGTAGACAACAAAAAAAAATAAAAGCAAGTTTTAATAAATGAGGTCTTGAAAAAACGAAATCAATTTTTTTTAAGGAAGAAAATTATTCCAGAAATTATTAAGACACAAGTATAAATACTGAATATTAAAATACAAAAATTTTGCCAAAAATGCCGTGGGCAAATTTGATTCTAATTGTCTAAACCAATTGTTTACAAAAAAAAAAAAATACAGAAAAATTTCTGATATACATGATGATTCAAATAACACAGCTTTGTTTGAGAGGATTCTTTAGGTTGAAAAAAATAAATAAAGAAAGAAATATTTTGCTATCACATACGAGGTGATTTACGTAAGCTGATAAGCCTTACAAAAATAAAATTTACACAAAATACCCTTGTCTTTAAATTATTGGTAGCCGGATAGAGGCGATACTGTACCTAATAAGTGCGCTGTTTTGCAGCAACTCCCGGCTAAGATTCAACGGAATGTCTTCAGAATCAACAACCCCCTTAACAAATCTTAGCCACTTGGGGAGAATATTATCAGTTTTATTTTTAATCAAAACTTTTCTCGTATAGAGGGCGACCCCCGACTCCACCTCACGCGACATCTCAAACAGCCCTAAAACCCTTAATCACACACCTATTTTTTTCTACAATTTCACCCAACCTGGCTTTCCCTCGGGAAAATACAACAAGGCATGAATCGACAATGGGACATCCGTTTTGTAATGTAGTATATATCTCGGGACGTCATAACTCCCACTTATGAAGCGATAGAACTCGTTGTGCTGCTGCACCGTCACACTTTTAGGCTCAGACAACCACACTGGTTGCACGATATTCGCTTTTTTCCCGTTCAAATAAATGGGACTTCCGATGAAATTGCTGTACTTATTTATGACATTTTCGACGGTTGTTTCGTCGCAAAACTCGCGACAGTCGGTTTTCAAATGCAGCACGATTTTCGTGCCGCACTGCACCCCCTCAGCGTCCTGGATTTGGTACGAGCCTGTGCCGTCAGAGTTCCATTTGTAGCCCTGGTCCTCCATCGAGGACCGCGTGTAGACATCTACTTTATCAGCCACCATGAAAACGCTGTAAAAACCCACACCGAACTGCCCGATAATGTTGTTGCTACTGTCGGAGGTCAGTTCCTTCGACTTGAGTTGCTCGATAAAGGCTTTGGAGCCCGACCGTGCAATGACGCCCAAATTCGCGATCAGCTCCTCCTTCGACATGCCAATCCCGGTGTCTTGAATCGTCAAAGTCCGGGCCTGCTTATCGGTCGAAATGTGGATTTCCAGGACCCGGTTGGGGTCCCGCAGGCCCTCACGGTCCAACACCGTCAGATACCTAAACTTCTCTAACGCGTCACTCGCGTTCGAAATCAGCTCCCTGACAAACACCTCCTTGTCGGAATACAGCAATCTTGCCACTATATCAAGCAACATTCTAGTCTCGGCCTGGAATTCGTGCTTGGTGGGCTCGCCTTTCGGCTTTTCCGTGTCTTTGATAATCGAGTGGTGCTCCTCATCGGACGCTTTACTCGCATTGGGGCTTGTGCTCGTACAACGGACAAAAAACGCGGCTCCTGAAACTAAACATAACCTCACTTACCGGCAAACAACAAACCGGGCGTTGTTAAATTGTAAACACATTCCAATTGATAAATATTTGCGTTGGGGCCAAAATAATTGGAAATTTCCACAAGTTTTTTGACCTAACCCCACTTTCCCTCACCTGTTTTTTTACGAATGGGGCGCAAAGAAACGATAGGGGCACACGTTAGGTGCCTTCGGCCGCTCAAAAAAACACGTTGGAGGGCAATTCGGCCTAAATTTGCCATTCTAGCCTGGTTTTTTACTGGGTATTCTAACCTAGAAATTTCTGGCAATGGTGCGACCTACCATACCGACTGGTTTTTTCCAAAATCAAAATTTTTAATTTTGGGGTAATTAACACGAAATTGGCACACAAATAGTCTAATTGATTGTTACGCACTTATCACTCAAAATTACGGCTTAATTGTAATTGAGTCACGAACAGTTTGCTTTTTTTGGGTTTGGTGAGGTGCTGCCCCCCGCGGACGCGGCAAAAAATATCGTTTAAATGGGTTTTTTTGTTAGCGGCTTGAAGGCGTTTCTTTTGTGAAGGGGTTGGTTGTTCTCGGGCGATTGCACTCGAATGCCCCATCGGACACCTCTTAAAAGGGTTCGCTCAGCTCACATATCAATACTTCTTTATCCATTTTGTAAAGCGGTGTTTGGGGCTTAAAAGATTTCGTCCCGTAAAGGCTTAACCGAGCACGAATTTCGCTTGGTTGCCGTCACACTTGTAGATTTTTTCTCCAAGTGTATCCATCTGCGGAGCAGCCCTTGAGTTGCATCACGTTTCCGAGAATTTTAAATGGTGTTTAAGCGATAATTATCGAGGTGTTCTTGAGGGCCTATTGTCCGGCGCCAAGTGGACAGTGGCCATATCATTAATAAAATCTTGACGGCCTACAGCAAGGACTAAATATTCGGGGGTGTAGGAGCGGACAACGATCAACTTCTGTCACCGAAGGGGTTATAAATGGCCCCGTAAAAGGAAAATTTTGAAAGGGAAAGCAAAAAACACAATAGGACCGGTAGCTAAGGCATTACACAACAAAAGGCGCTCGTAAATGCCTTGGTTAAGGAATTATTTAACCCATTGTGGGGCCGGACCTGCACATGGCTATACTCATTACTGATTTTACACGGAGATTTATGCTCTCTCTTATGTCACCAGACACCGGTCCAACAGCTCACAATACGTGACGGACATAAAGAACCTCCCGTTATCTACACAATTGTGCAAGAGATCGCCAACATTTTTCCACTTTTTGGGCCAAAACCACTCTTGATAGACATTCAGAAAGTTTCAACTAATTTCCCCACAGGCGGTCTAATTTAACTTTTTCAATTAATTGCAAAACTTTATACGATGAGAGGCCAAATTAAAATACGTGGAAACGAATCCAGAAATAAAATCTCCGCTTGATTTCGTTAATTGAACGCAGAGAGCGCCTTTCGGCACGACTCCGAACAAAGCGGCTTTGTTGCTTTAGCCGGTAATCCCCCGAACACAACACCTACAATAACCAAAACGCACCCTTTCGCGGCAAGTCAACCGGAAAAAGTGCTGTCAAAACTGCAAGGCCATTGTAAAGTTTGCGAAATGACGTTATAAAATTTAAATGAGGGTGGGCTCCAGTTTTGCGGGGACAATGGCCGGGAGAGTGACCAGGGTTCTGGGCCAGCAACTGAAAACACTTGCGCAAAATTTATGATTTCCGGGTATTTGGGACGGGGCCAACATTTTTGTTCCAGGAACACTTCGTAAATTTTCAAAATACATGAAATTTTTTGATTTCAACGTTACGAAAATGTAAGAAAAATTGAAGTTTTGAAATAGGTTTTTTTTAATTCAGTTAATAATGAGTAATGTCTAATAGGTAATCAACAACCCCTATTATAATAATGTGTATCTGTAAGCCAATGGTTTATACAGAAATATCTTTCTAATGCTTACAAGTAATTCAATTATAATATAAATGTCAAAACTTTCAATACATAAACTGTCTTTTTCAGTGTTTAGTCACATTTAATAATATTTTTTTAAGTGAAAAGGAGTTGTTAATTTTTTTTTTGCAGTCAAGTCAGATTAGGAAGATAATCTAGACTAAAGTTTTAATAAAAATCGCACAAAGAGTTAAAAAAATTGCTTATTATTTTGTATTTTTTTGCTAAAATTTACTCTATGAGTTAATTAGAATAAGTAGGTAATAAAACTAGTTAAGAAGAATAAGAAAATCAATAAAATAAGAGAAAAATTGTACACCGTTCACGATTGTTTCAAATTCGGACTATCTATGAAAATCTGACAATTTATTTGACAGTACTGTGAGTTGTCATAAGAAATTTATTTTGGGTTATTCGGATATAATATTACCGTTGGGGGCGCCACTGAGCTAGGTCGAAAACAGTAACCATAAATGGTGGGAAAATGTTTATTCGGATATTTTGAGCGTTGTACGAATTTTGGGGCTTCACAATTATTACATTGCCTATGCGGAGTGATTATTGCATCTTTGATGCAAGAAACTTATGTTGACAAATGAGAGATGACGAGGAAAACACGAATAACGAATGACTGTTTGGTTCACTTTCTTTATTGGAAAATTATTACAAAGACATTGAAAAGCCTACCTTTTGGCATAATTTACGTTTAAATGTATCAGCAGTTGTTAATCTTTATTGTAGTTTTGTAGATTTACCGCAGCATTTCATGATTTTTTCAGTGGAAAATTCTAACCTAAAATTCATAGCACTTCACTAATTTATTGGTTTCTTGAGCCAAACTTTGTGTTCGCTGTGATCCATTACTTATAATCTTTAATTAGACAACTGTTTGATAACACTTTGTAATCAAAATTTAAATATTTTTCACTTTTTATCCACTTTCAAGTTCCAACAATAAACACTTTATACCACGAAAAACTACAGAACCAAAGTCAACGCTAGTATTTACCACCACGTACTTTTAAAGTAATTCTTTCTATTGTAAGTAATTAACACTATACACGCAAAATTGTTGAACAATTCATTAAATGTCAGTTAAATGTGGCATTACGAAAATTTCTTTACTGTTTTCGACATAGTTCAAAAGTCATCACCAGAGGGCGTTTAGTTAATTTTATTTCCGAATTGATGACAACCAAGGACTGTTGCCACTTTGCTTCGTTTTTTAAATAAATAATTGAATACGTTTTTATTGTTATTCTACTTATTATCATTTGGTAAAAAAGTCGGGTCTGTCTTTCTTGCATCTTTCAAAGCATCTTTTGATACACAGTTTCTTATCAACAGAAATTATTTACGATATTTTAAATTAATAAGCAGTAGAACTGACAACACAGCGAATTTTTGACAAGACAACGTCATAAAGACAGTACCTGACAAGACCTGACGCCAACCTAACAAAATATATCTACGCCTGCTGAGAATTTAAAACAATCGTGAACGGATAAAAGAAACGTGCGAGAATATAATTATTCCTTTCTTGTTTCGTGCATTAAGGAAATAAATTAAAGATTCTACTTACATTTCCTTTTGGAAAATTTCGTAAAATTTCTATAAAGCAAACTTCTACAAGGAGGTAAAAAAGACGCAAAAATTTTTTTTTAGAAATCCTCCTTTCAGTGAAAAAATAATTAATTATATAAAATAATGACAAAGACATTTAACTTTAAACTTAAAAAAATTAAATTTGGTTGTGTTTTCCGTGTTCTAAAAGCAAAAGCCCCCTGAATTATGATTTGAGTCCAAACCCGATTGATTATTTATTTTCTAGGAAGCCGATAGCATCTTGCGATTCGCTCCGGCCTTCGGCGTGCTTTCGTTTTCGAAATTTTCTAATTTACAACATCTGTCGTTATTTTGCGTCACCTGCCAGCCATACAATAAAAATCGTCCGTAAAGACGCCGAAATTATGCAAATCGGCTGCAACACAACGCAATAAACAAGTCAAAGTTGTTTATTGTCGTCGTCATTTTTCCCCAAACTTCCAACAGTCCACTTAAATATTTATAACAGGAGAAATTCGCTCGGCCATATAATAACCCAATTTATTTTTACAACGTCCATTCCATGTCGAATTATCGCAAACGGGCAAATATTCGAACATTCGCGGAGGGAGTTTAAAGTGGAGGCAAGGCCTGCTGGTTGAGGAAGTTGTGTGTGTCACATGTGTGGATGGATGGAGGCAAGTTCCGTCATGTTGACCCAGGTCAGGACGGGATGTGACGTCACACTGCTATTTCACTGTAAAAAGCACACCGGATTCTAGGAAATAGCGAATGGGAGGCAACACATTTCAAAGCTCGCAAAGCCCGGACCAACTTTACTACCTGAACACATTCTTTCAACTGTAATTTCGGCAAAAAATTCCAGCCTCATTTGAATTTATACTCGCGATCATTAACTCATTTAATGAAGAAAAACAAGCACTGGTGGAAACTAGACACAATTCTACTTCCTCGACCTCTTTTTTTTGTCATAAATAAACATTGTTATTATCCACCACCTTGAACTGTTTAAGAAACTTTTTATTCTTTACTAATTGTCAACTGATTTTACGTGTATTTTTAAAACCCAAAATCGTAAAAATCAGTGTTTGAAAAAACATTGTGTACTTTCTTCAGAAATTTTTATTAATCCACCCGTTGAGAGCCTCTGTGCTTTATTAGAAGTTAATTTTTTCATTAAACAAAATGGAGATGGTGGCGCGTAGGCGTTTTTAAAGTTTTTTAAAATTGTGGCTAACATATTCATTTGTGTGGGAGGTTCGAATCTCGGACTTGGCAAAAAAATTTTTTTTCATAAAATGTTATAACAAAACAAACTGAAATAGAAGAATAACGTAGTGGACCAAGAAGATAATTTACTCTAATTTTTGTAATTCTAGTTCAGCGGTTCTCAAAATTTGGGACTCTAATTTAATTAATTAATTTAATTTAATTTTTAAACGTGAAATAACACGTTTGAAAAATAATTTTGCAAAAATTAAACTCAGAACTCGTTCTTGGATTTTCTTTATAGCTTTAGAACCTATGTAATTAAATCTCCAAAAATTACCAACTTTTTATAAAAAAATAAGACAACTTTGCAGTTTTTGGCCTTAACTTAATTAAATCGTTATTTTTTTTATAAATAAGATCTTTGAAACATAAACTGTTGTTTGAAAAACACAAACTTGAAAAATCGTTCTTATGATTTTTGGCATTGATAAGAAGATCTCTAAAACCAAGTACAGGGTGTTGCATTTTGGATGTCCGAATAGGGGATCTTCCTAAGATGTTTAGAGAAAAACAAGTAACACATTCTCGGGTCCGTTTCTTAAGAAAATAATTTTGGTCAAAACCGCAACTCGCTATCGTTTTTTGTTTTCGACTTATAAACAAAAGTTTTCATTTTAGTGAAATATTAAAAAATTCATATCTTCCTTATTATAAAAGATACACGTTTGAAACAAAGACACTGTAAAGGCATTTTTTACAGAGAATTTAATAGTGTTATCAGCGATTTTTTTCAACCATTCGTTTAATTGTGATAACACAAAGTTGTATTTTTTAAATAGGAATCATGGTTGGCTATGACATTTTCGAAAAGCTTATTTTTTTCTGATTTAATATGTCTATTTGTATAATACATTAAATTTAAATATTTAATATAACAAAACATTTCGCTTTTTCTTTATAGTAGGCCATGAAAAAATTTTGGATTTTTAATTAAAACTATGAAAATTGTATTACCCAACAAGTATTTATAATTTAATGATTTTTTAAACCCTAAATAATTCAAAAACAGCATAATAAATTTTTATTAGATCAAATTTTTGCAATTAATAAAAATTATTTGTTTTTATATTTAAAATGGCAAGCTTACGTTGTCATTCTATTTTCCAATTTTAAACAAGAAATGTCGGAAGAAGAAAAATCTTATCAATTGTATGATTGCGTATCAATAAAATTTTATTTTACAAAAAAATGTCAATCCAAACACGAAAATCAAATTCCATCTGCGGTAAAAAAATACACAACATTATCAAAGTCATAAAAAAGTGGCATCAAGTGGTAGTGAGACATCGTTTGCAATTTTCTGCACATTTTTTATATAATTAAAATCTGCGACGCTCGTATATTTGTTCAATTGAAAATAACTTTAACTTATTTTTATAATTTCACATTTTTTACTTTAACAACCGTTCACAAAATTTCTAGATTATTCACACCTTTTATGCGAAATAATTTTTCCATGGCCAACTACTTTCAAATATTTTAAATATATTTTTATCAAAAATATATAAAAATATCAAACTATATTTATATTGTTTTGAGTTTAGAAAAAAATAAGCTTTTCGAAAATGTCACAGCCAACCATGATTCATATTTAAAAAAATACAACTTTACGTTATTACAGCTAAACGAATAATTAAAAAAAATCGCCGATAACATTATTAAATTCTCTGTAAAAAAGTGCCTGTATAATGTGTTTGTTTCAAATGTGTATCTTTTATAATAAGGAAGATACGAATTTTTCAACTTTTGTTTCTAAGTCGAAAACAAAAGACGATAGCGAGATGCGGTTTTGACCAAAATAATCCTCTCAAAAAACGGACCCGTGAATGTGTCACTCGTTTCTCTCTAAACCCCTTAGTTTTGAAAATCGCTTAAACGGACATCACCCTGTACAAGTGAGTGAGTTGAGGAATTTAAATGTTGTTCCCAGCGTCCAGTTTGCGTCCAAATGCACAAGACACATGTTAAGGGTGAGCCTGGGGGACAGTTGCAACTTGCACCCTCGGACATAATTTATTGCATCGGCTGGACGTGGTCCACATAAAGGGTACTGCAGCCGGCCCATAAAAAATCCCCAACTCGCCATTTTAACCGTACACCCCTTATATGCATCGGCCATCGATAATCTATTCTCTTGTCCGAACTAATGTACCGTCCACTCGTCCATAACATTTTTTCCACAAAAAAAAAAAAAAAATGGGTCGGGTCCACGTTGACCGTTTAAAATTAGACTAGTTTCGGAAATCGGTTGGTGGTCTTGTGAAAGTCGCTATTATTTGCATGGAGTGCAATTTCTCCTTGTCAGGGGGATAATTACACCCTCTCGACGCGCCAAAATGGCGGCGAGGGAATTAATTATTTATCTCTATATTGTGTTCCCGGATTTTGCCTCCGACCGCTTAATATTTCATCACTCGGTAGCGAGATACAGGGCGGCTTAAGAAAACCGTGTCACGTAAAAAAGCCAACAATGGGCCCGTGCCCGTTTTTTAAGAGTCCCTCTCATGAATATTAAAGTTGGTGTTTAGCGCAAAAAATACCAGATGCGAGATTTTCGCGCGTGCTCTACCTGAAATAATCGAAATATTAATTTAGTCGTGGGGCTGAGGGTGAGCGGTTATGCACAATGCCTTACCCCGATACAATGATGAAAGGCAACGCCGCAATCTACCCCCAAAGAGTCCAAGGACCGTTTTTATCCCAAAACTGATGATTTGAATGCAATTTGTATAACGTCATTTTTACATATTTAGGCGCAGCTGCCGCCACAAACAGTTCATTACACCGGCAACGAACTGCTTAGAAATTTGTCTGTTTGATCATAAAATAATTCCACCCTGGAAAAACTGTCTAATGCAAATAAGTATTTTAATAGTCTTTCCAACTGAACACTAACAATAAACGAATTGAAATGCATTTTTTTTTATCCAAGAACATTTGTATGCCTATGGATATTTAGATTATTTTCCTAATAAAATCAATAACAACTCCACTACTTTTGATAAACTGGAGACAATATTCTAAAGAATATCTTTGTTATATATGGTAGCTCCTCGTTGACTTAATTTTTTTAATCAACAGGGTTGAAAATTTTGTAAAAAAATTGAAATAAGGCGAATAAAGCAGTAATTTTAATAAGACAAGTGGCTTCAAACAGAGGAGAAGCTCCAGAAGACAACAGCTTTTTTTATTCTAGTGGAGTAAAAAAATTGGTATTGTGCTATAACTTTGGTTCCAATGTAGAAAAGTAGTTTAAAGTTTTTACTACGACTGTGTTAAATTTCGGTTTGAAATCGCAG
Source organism: Tribolium castaneum (assembly GCF_031307605.1). NCBI lineage: Eukaryota > Metazoa > Arthropoda > Insecta > Coleoptera > Tenebrionidae > Tribolium > Tribolium castaneum. The sequence continues at coordinate 671,762 of NC_087400.1, forward strand.
TTTTCTTAACCCATAAAATAACCCACGTTTTTCGAATTGATAAATAACTGAATTGTCTTAATTGATTAAAATGGAATTAAACAATTCTGTTTTAAAGGCTATTCGTAAAATTTCTGACAAAGAATTCCAAATAAAAGGAGAGTAAGTTTAACTATTCCTAAGGTACCTACGATTTCTAAAACTGTCTTGTAAAGAGCTTTCACTCTACTTTACACAAATAAAAATTGATTTTATTATTCCTTTGTGGTATTTCTTACACAATAGTGAGTTATGTTCTGGAAAATCAAATTGGCAATACTGCAAACATGTACTACTAAAATTTGTGGATGTGATCTTAATTAAATAAGCTAGATTGCAAACTTTTTTTTAATAAAACACCTATTATTTTTTCTAGTTTTAGTCGGTCATTTGCTTAGTTTTTGAAATAATTTGAATTTTTTTTATAAAACACAATTTTTTCACCAAAACTGAATAATAAATAAAATTAGAATAGGGTTTTTAGAAACGAGAAATTAATTTAAATGGAAACACTTTTTTTAGTAGTGAAAGTTTTATTTTCTTAATATTCTTATTTTTTTGTTAGTAAATGATTATTCTATAAAATAATTTTTTTAAAATAAAACTCTGCGGACCTGTTTCGACCTAGGGTATCCTCAGACACAGTTCTGGAATAAGTCAACTTGATTTTAGTTAGTCAAACATTTTTAGATTGATTATATAAGTTATACAAGTTGTTTTTTCACTTTAACTTATTCTTATCAAAGTACTGTAAACAGAACTTGAAATAAAACTTCAAAACATAAGCTTGTTTATTTTCCAAAATTTTCGTAATACTTGTTCATGGAAAATAATTGTCCTGAAATAGTTTTTTTTGTATTATTTGTTGTATTTTTTGCATTTTTTTATATTTTTTATTTTTTGTATATATTTTTTATAGTTTTTGCATTATACATTTGTAAGGGTAAAGGTACTTGTGCCGTTAAATAAATTATTATTATTATTATTATTATTTTATTATTATTATTATTATTATTATTATTATTATTATAGTTTTTTGTGTAATACATTTGCAAAAATGACTTAAACTATCCGAAGTTTAGTTCAAAATCCTCAAGGTATGAAAAGCTACCTCCAAAAATATATTTTTTTTATTTTTCATTTTTTGTTGGCAAATGATTAGTCGAAAAAATACTTTATTTAAAATATAACTCTGCAGACCTGTTTCGACCTAGGGTATCCTCAGACACAGCTCTGGCATAAGTCAACCTGATTTCAGTTAATCAAACATTTTTAATTTAATTATATAAGTTATACAAGTTGTTTTTTCACTTTAACTTATTCTTATCAAAGTACTGTAAACCAAACTTGAAACAAAACTTTAAAAGACACGCTTGTTCATGAAAAATAATTGTCCTGAAATAGTTTTTTTGTATTATTTTTTGTATTTTTTATATTTTTTTATTTACATTTGGTTTACTTTCTTAAAAACCATTGTGGTCCAAATAGTGTATTCTTGGCATTAACTTTTATATGAATTGTCATGGTAACAGCTTAGTCATTTGCACCACAATGGTTTTTATCGAAGTAAACCGAAAGTATATATTTTTTATATTTTGTATTTATTTTTTTATATTTTTTGCATTATACATTTGTAAGGGCAAAGGTACTTGATTATTATTATTATTATTATTATTATTATTATTATTATAGATAAACCTAATTAGACGTTTTCAAATATCTTAGGAAGCACACTACTGTAGATTTAACGTTTTTTTAACGTTACAACGGTTGATATTTACGTTGTTATTTGGTTGTATAATTACGTATTCTATTAACGTTTATGTTAATAGAATACGTTTATACTTTTAACTTTTAACATTTAAAGTACGTTTTAACGTAAAATGGTATTTAAATAAAAAACGTAAATACTACTCTAACGTTATTAATAATCATATTTACTAACGTCAGTTTTGAACGTATAATCAACGTTTCAAAAAACTGAATCTGATTTCACTTTTATTTAAATTTAATGTAACTTTTCAAATAAATAAAATACAAAAACTGGTATTAAAAAATTGAAACACCGGTTAAAAGCAGCCTTTTTTTTTTAAGATTTTTTTTAATGTACAAAAAATACTAAATAAATTGCATTCATATTTAATACAATGGGCGGATATTGTCCATTGCTATTTTGTTTTACTTTAAAAACGTTGATTATTGGTTTTATGTATTACATAATTTTACGTTATATTCTTACGTTACAAAAACGTTTAAATAGTTACTAAAAAAAAACGTTATTAATTTACGTTACGTTGCAATTTAATTTACGTTATTTTTACGTTAGTGGAAAAACGTTATTAATTTACGTTACGTTGCAATTTAATTTACGTTATTTTTACGTTATTGGAAAAACGTTATTAATATATTATAAGACCAGTCTTGAGACATGAATTTAATGTCAAAAACGAATAGCGTTAGCCACGAGTTTTTTTTAATGAACGAGTGTTTTAAGTTCTTATGAAACGAGTTTTTTTATATTATTTTTTGTAATTTGTGCCCTTTTTGCTGTTTAACATGCCTATTAAATCATCAAAATAGCGGCAAAATACAAAAAAGTTTTTATGATTTCTTTGCGTTGGCGTTGCAATTTAATTTACGTTATTTTTACGTTAGTGGTAGCGTAGTCAAAAATAATTTGATATCAAAGTTGTTAATAATCGCGACGTCACCCGAAGATTAATGTCCTTGTCGTCCCATTGTGCCAGTGATTAGGGGAAGTCCCTTGTAATTAAACCAAGCTAGTTGCGGAATTCCGAATTTCACCCTTTAACCGGCAATAATACGGCATTAAAGAGTTACCCAAACAACAAGGGTTGCTTGCTACCTGCAAAGGGTTATTGTTGTCCCACAAAGGGTTGGACAAATTACAATCTAAACATGATGGATCTTTTTATGATTGCCGAATTTATTCCAACCCTCTTACTTTTTTTGTACGTTTTCACCCTTTTTTAACCCTGTCATGCCGGTTATACGATGAATTACGCACCTGCCGAACGGAAGGGTGGAATTAACCCTTAACAAGCTTATTGCACACACCTGTCGCGATCAGAAAAATTCACTTTCTGGCAAGAAAGGGAAAATTTCAGCCCTTGTCGCGTGTTTGGCTGCCATTTGAGTGTCTTGCTAGCTTCCGGCGATCCTATTTTATAAAATGTATTTCTAGTTAGGGTTTGTTGAAGGAAATTCGTTTTCTGCACACAAGGGAAGATGTTTTGATAACGCGCACATTTATCTAGTTGGTAGATAAATGGGACGATTGAAATTTTGGTGGTTAATTGTGACAAATTGGTAAAAAGTGCTCCGGTTTAATCGGCGTAAAAAACTACCCCTTTTCTACCTGGTCGCGTGGCCGCGGTAAAAAAGCCTCTAATAAGCGGTTAACCTCAAATAACTTAATAAAGAAGCCTTTGGAACGTGTCTCGGTGCAAGCAACCCTTGCGATAAGCGTTTTTTGTACGGTTTTCTACCTGATGGGCACGCGCGCCTTCCTACCCGCTTTTATAGTGGGCTATAAAAACTATTGTAAATAAAGGGTAGTAGATAGGGTTGTTATTACGGCCTGCTACCTAATAAGTGTTTATTTACTGAAACCGCGTGTGGTATTTGCTTTTTTTGGGACCGTCGTAAATTACGAATGACGCTTTTCACAAAGCACAAGGAAGCCAACAAATAGGCACTTTGAAATGAGACATTTTTTTCCGGCACTTAATTTATCCCTAGAAATTTTAACTCGAAATTTGTTTTGTTAAAAATGCAAATATTTTTATTTTCTTCAGAAATTTTTATTAACCCACCTGTTGAGAGCCACTGTGTGGCTGTTGGTAGTTTATTTGCAGTTATTTTTCTCATTAAACATAATTAAGATGATGGCGCGTAGGCGTTTTAAGAATTATTCAAAATTGTGGCTAACATGTTCATTAGTGTGGGAGGTTCGAATCCCACTCCCGGCACAAAAAAAAAATTGTCTTTTTTCGTAAAATTTAATATAATAACACAAATTGAAATAGGAGAATAACGTAGTGGATCAAAAAATTAAATTACTTCTGTTGTTTTGTTAATATTGTTAAAATTTACGCTAATTTTTATAATTCTAGATCAGCGGTTCTCAAAATCTGGAACTTTAAATTCAGAACACACTGTATTTAACACTCTTTTATTTTTCCTAACTTGAATTGTAGCCTAAATTAGTTTTAAAAATCCTAGAGTTGTGCTTAACCTTCCTAATTTAAAATATTTTTTTTCAATTTTTTTATTAGTATTTAATTTAATCATCAAATTTTTACAATTTTATAGTTATTTTAGTTATTTTTACCTTTTTAGTTTCTTAATTTTCCCATTGTATACTTTATATTATTTATATTATTAATTTACATAAACCGACAGTGAAAGTCTTACTTTTCTAGTATTCTTAGTTTTTGTGTAATAAATTTAAAAAAGTGTGTTTTTGTCAAAAAAGCCTAATTACTTCAAAAATGAAGCAAAATTGACCATTTTATTCATATCTAAGGCGAAAACCCGTTCTGTAAAAAAAAAACAGTCCTTAAACCGGTTCACTGGTGTCTCATTTGTCTGAGGAATGTGTAATTGACCAATAAAAATAAAGATAAATAAATTAATTAATAAATTAAAATCAATAAAGATTGATCTCGTAATTATCGTTTTGTAACTATTTTAGTTATTTTCCTTTTTAGTTTCTTAATTTTCCCATTGTATACTTCATATTATTCATATTATTAATTTTTACAAACCGACAGTGTAGATTTTAAGTAATTATGTTAAAGTTTTACTTTTCTAGGATTTTTAGTTTTTGTGGGATAAATTAAAAAAAAGTGTTTTTGTCAAAAAAACCTAATTACTTCAAAAATAAAGCATAATTGACCATTTTATTCGTATCTAAGGCGAAAACCCGTTCTGTAAAAAAACAGTCCTTAAACCGGTTCACTGATGTCTCATTTGTCCCAAGAATGAGTAATTGACCAATAAAAATTAAGATAAATAAATAAATTAATTAATAAATTAAAATAAATAAAGTTTGATTCTCGTAAATTTATTTCGTGTTCAAAACTCAAACATTTTGCAAGTTTTTCAGCAAAAACTCAATTGCTTTGCAAAATTTTTTCACAAAACTCAAAAATGTACCAAATTAGGTCAAAAATCTTTATATTTTTTTTAGTATTAACTTATTTTTTTATGTTCCCAGGCTTACAGTTTTTCAATTTCTTAGTTTCTAAGTGTTTCAGTCACAGTTTATTGTTAGTACATATTTCAATTTTTTAGTTTCTTAATTTCTCAAAAAGATTTTTCAGTTTTTTTTTTTTCACTGTCTTATAATTTCAGTTTTCCAATTTCTTATTTTGCAGTTCTATAGTTCTTGACTTTGTCACTTTTGTTTTAATTTTTAACTGAAAAATTCGGTCTTTGTTTATCACTTATTCTTGTGAAAGTATGGGAGTAAGAGAGTTCGATTTAATTTGGAAGTAGTGTCGTGTGAATTGATAAATTTTTGAAGAGCACTCCGATGCCGCGCTAAAAATCCATATATAATGAGTACTTATCCCTTAACCAGCTTCAAGTTTCTTTTCTTAATCAAAAATTCCGTTGCCAGAAGGGGAAGCTCCATCCATTTCTTTTAAAACTTACGAAATTATTCATCAATCTTTTTAGCAGGGCGCGAGCGTTACACCCCACTTAGTGTCTGTCGTCTAGTAATCAACGTAATGGATATTTTATAAATAATCAACAACTAACTTTCCATTTTTTGTGTCCACCACCACCACCACCACCAAAAAAATGTATTCCGGTGGGGAGATAATAGGGCCTTGATGTAAAAAATTCCACAAACTCGGTGTAATCCAATACTTATCAATAGCTTTAGAATTGGAGGGAGGAGAGAGGCATCTGTGCAATTATTTTTGCAAATGTCCGTTTCGCTGCTGCAGAGCAATTTATCTCACAGGATGTGAGTAACATGGTGAGTAAGAACCCTTCGAGGGCCGCCAGACGAGGGACGATGGACATTGGACAGACACACCCTATCGCAACATAAGGGTGCATTGCCAACAATCAAATTATCTAGAGGGTTATCGAGACCACGGACGGAGAAATGAGCCACAAAAACTATATTTCCAACGTCCGGTATTATCTCACTTTCAGGTTCAAAACCAACGCTGATATAAATTAGATGACAATTAAAAAACGCCTTTTTTGGCACAATTATAATACAGTGCGTTCAAAAAGTTTTCAGATCAACTCTTGCTGAGAAATTTTGAACGTAAAATACTGGCGTTGGAGAAAATTTCAACAGAATAAAGACAATAAAAATATGTCAATATAAATTCCACAGCAAGAGTTGATTTAAAGACTTTTTGAACACCGTATAGTAATTTATAATCTTAAATGGGTCTAAAACTATTCCAAATATCTTTACAATTTGGCAACTGGAAACGTAACGTCATAGATAACTAGAGCAGAAATTTAAAAAATCACACAGTACAGGGTGCTGCATTTTGGATGTCCGAATAGGCGATCTCCAAAACTAAGAGGTTTAGAGAAAAACAAGTGACACATTCTCGGGTCCGTTTTTTGAGAGAATAATTTTGGTCAAAACCATTTGTTTTCGACTTATAAACAAAAGTTGACATTTTAGCGGAATCATAAAAAAATCATATCTTCCTTATTATAAAAGATACACGTTTGAAACAAAGACACTGTAAAGGCATTTTTTACAGAGAATTTAATAGTGTTATCAGCGATTTTTTTCAACCATTCGTTTAATTGTGATAACACAAAGTTGTATTTTTTAAATAGGAATCATGGTTGGCTATGACATTTTCGAAAAGCTTATTTTTTTCTGATTTGATATGTCTATTTGTATAATACATTAAATTTAAATATTTAATATAACAAAACATTTCGCTTTTTCCTTATAGTAGGCCATGAAAAAATTTTGGATTTTTAATTAAAACTATGAAAATTGTATTACCCAACAAGTATTTATAATTTAATGATTTTTTAAACGCTAATTAATTCAAAAACAGCATAATAAATTTTTATTAGATAAAATTTTTGCAATTAATAAAAATTATTTGTTTTTATATTTAAAATGGCAAGCTTACGTTGTCATTCTATTTTCCAATTTTAAACAAGAAATGTCGGAAGAAGAAAAATCTTATTAATTGTATGATTGCGTATCAATAAAATTTTATTTTACAAAAAAATGTCAATCCAAACACCAAAATCAAATTCCATCTGCGGTAAAAAAATACACAACATTATCAACGTCACCTCCATTGCACTAAATCATAAAAAAGTGGCATCAAGTGGTAGTGACACATCGTTTGCAATTGTCTGCACATTTTTTATGTAATTAAAATCTGCGACGCTCGTATATTTGTTCAATTGAAAATAACTTTAACTTATTTTTATAATTTCACATTTTTTACTTTAATAACCGTTCACAAAATTTCTAGATTATTCACACCTTTTATGTGAAATAATTTTTCCATGTCCAACTACTTTCAAATATTTTAAATACTTTTTTTATCAAAAGTGTATAAAAACATCAAATTATATTTATACTGTTTTGAGTCCAGAAAAAAATGAGCTTTTCGAAAATGTCATAGCCAACCATGATTCTCATTTAAAAAATACAACTTTATGTTATTACAGCTAAACAAATAATTTAAAAAAATCGCCGATAACATTATTAAAAAATAAATAAATATAAATATGCGAATGGAGGTAATGCCTCTGACCTGGCTTCGAAAGACCAGTTAGTTGCGATGTTTTGGCATTACATTATCCGGTCACCCATCCAAGGAATGACCGGGGTCAGAGCTGCTTAACTTCATAGATTTAATATAATCTTTGAAATCAGCTGACCTATGCAACATTATTAAATTCTCTGTAAAAAAGTGCTTATATAATGTCTTTGTTTCAAATGTGTATCTTTTATAATAAGGAAGATATCAATTTTTTAACATTTCACTAAAATGTCAACTTTTGTATATAAGTCGAAAACAAAAGACGATAGCGAGATGCGGTTTTGACCAAAATTATTCTCTCAAAAAACAAAACTTTTAACTTGATTTCCTGATTGACCTTATCTGTCATAGTTTTTGAGTTATGTCAATTTATTTGTGAAAATGGCGTCGTGCATTAGAAATATGTATTAACTTCAGAACTATTCAAGATCACTTAATAACTTAATTTCCAGTCGATTTTTTAAGCATCTCAGTTATCGCCATATCATCGTCCCTAAAAACCCTCCACCCCCAAGTTCGGCCGCCGCTGTCCCCTGTCCATATCGATATTCCCCCGTGCGACATACGTTGCAAAACCGATAAATTTTATTGGTTGACGGCGTCACGCAAAAAACATTAACGTAAAAAATACGAGTCCATTTTTGTGTAGTGATAGCCCTTGAGTTGGCACCCTCGTAATCTGTACTCGTCGTCTTATCATCATCGCAGCAAGCTTATTTATTTCAGTGTGTGTTTTTATCTCAAACGTCCACTTAATTCCAGCGTCGAGTTTTTAAATCACGAAACACGCGCCAAAGAGTGCGCCCATCTGCCGACCTAATCGATCCGAATCGACGTTTCTTTAAAAATAAAATACGAGTAAAATAAAACCGCTAATTTAGCAACGGAACAGGGCGGTGGCCTGGTATTACCGTAGGGGCCGGCCCGCCCCTGCGTGCGGCCACCTCAAGAACGATTCCACTCTCTGGTGACCGCTAATTTCAAAGAACTGACGTTGATTGGTGACATTTGCGCCGACATATGGCCGAAGAAAGTTACTATTTCGAATTTTTGACGATTACCGATCAAAAAATCCATATTTACTTGGACTGACAATTATTGGCATTAAAAGATTAAACATCTCTAAAGTAGAACACAACTGTTGGTAACTTTTTCATTTAATTATTGTTCATTTTCGACTTATGTTGAATCAAAATAATGACCAAAAAGACGAACTGTATCTACCGTGGGATTTTTTTTAATTTATGCTCTAGTTATCCATGACAATTACGTCAGCAGTTATTCGAAACCATGGTGAATTTTAATATCATATCAAAAATTTTAAATATTTTGTTGTAAGGACACTGAGAGAAAATGTTGTTTTAGAATCAGTCAACTTTTTTTTAGAATGTTTTGTACAGAAACAATACTATAGAATATTCTAGAAAAATTCTAAACGAACGTTTTTAAAAAGATTTTTATTTGGCGAATAAAAATGTGTATTTAAAAAAATAATAATACAATTTACCAAATAATTCTATAGAAGAATCTAGAAATGAATTTTAAAAAATCTAAAAATAGATTTATAAAATAAACTATAGAAGATTTTAGGTTCCAAATCTACAGACACCTTCACAAAGATAAAAAAATTAAGGTTAATCTTTAAAAATCTTTAAAAATAATTAGTACAGTCTACAAAATAATTCTATTAACGAATCTAAAGAAGAATTTGTAAAAGGATGTAAAGTTTGTTTTATAAAATAATCAGAAAAAAATTAAGATAAACTGAGAAAAAAACAGAAATAACAAAAAAAGAGCAATTCTAAACGAAACTAGAACAAAAAAATTAAAAAAAAACGTAGAGTGGAATCTAAAGATAATTTAAAGAATGTAGAAGCGTTTATAAAGGTCTAGAAGAATTTATAAAAGAATCCAAAGAAAAATCCAAATTTCGGATCTAGAAATGGCTTGAGAACGAAGTCTTAAAAAAACACAAACAATGAAAATCTTTAAAAAATCACATTAATTTACAGAACAAAGCCAAATTTTTTGAATAATAATGAAATATTTCCTCGCAATGTACAGACTTTTTGAAAATTCAAAAATTGTAACTACTAATAGAATTTTTAGAATTCTTTGATTTCAAAATTTATTATTGCAAAGTTGCCAAATTTTGTGCAAATTCACAGTTTTTAAATTGAATCTAGAAATTTTATTTTAATTCTTGACCTGTTTAATTCAGAACAACTTTTTCTTATTTTTTAGCATCACTGTTGGGAAATTGGGTTCAAAATATTTTTGTCAAATTAATTTGTTGTAATACCTTAGTAACATTAATAATTTAATTTACTGTTCATACAAAATTTGAAAAAGACACAAAAACTGCTCTGTAAATTTTTTTTTCACAATTTTTTCTTTAAATTTAAAGAAATACTTGAGCTATTAATTATACGTTCTTATCTTGGTATTTCCAAAATTCGGCAAAAAATTTATAACTACGACTATTTCTGCCAATTGTTTGCACTATAATGACCGGTTTATAGAAGCGTCATTAATTTAATTCACAATTAAATGCGTGATTAACTGATCACGTGACCAAATTGAGCCAATTCGATTGGTCTAAGCGTGGTTAAGTGAACACGTGATCAAATTGAAGCAGTTTGATTGGTCAATCGGCGTTGTTAACCTTTAACAATGTGTTTTTTCCTCTCTATAATTTTGTTAAATAGAATAAAATATTTTTTTATTATTACATTTTTTTATTTTTCTTCAATCACATTGTTTATTTTTATTTTTGGTTATTTCTCATTTATTGTCTGTGCCGAAACCTTGATTAGCTCTGCTGCCTTTTTGTCCCATTTGTGGAGGAACAACTTGTAGAAAATTTAAATTTTGTTATCGTATTTTTTTTTCTTGTTGTAACTAGTTATATTGTAACTGTTTTACTGCCACAAATAAATACTATTATTGTTATTATTATTATTAAAATTTAATGGAGTTTTCTTTTGTTTTAATTTTTGTTACAAAACAACTTCATTAATAAATGATTTGAATTAAATTTGAACAAAGCGTGATTAACTAAACACGTGATTACATTGAGCCAATTGAGCCAATTTGATTGGTCTGTTCGCGTTGTTAACTATAAACAGCGAATTAAATTTGAACCAAGCGTGATTAACTGAACACGTGATCAAATTGAAGCAGTTTGATTGGTCAATTGGCGTTGTAAACCTTCTATGTGTTTTTTCTTATGTGTTTTTTTTCTCTTTATAATTTTGTTAAATAGAATTAGACATTTTTTTATTATTAATTTTTTTTATTTTTCTTCAATCACACTGTTTATTTTTATTTTTTGTTATTTCTCATTTACTGTCTGTGCCAAAACTTTAATTAGCTCTGCTGCCTTTTGGTTCAATTTGTGGTAGGAACAACTTGTAGAAAATTTTAATTTTGTTGTCGTATTTTTTTCTTGTTGTAACTAATTATATTGTAACTGTTTTACTGCCATAAACAAATTATTATTATTATTATTATTATTATTATTATTATTATTACTATTATTATTATTAAAATTTTATGGAGCTTTCTCTTGTTTTAATTTTTGTTACGAAATCACTTTATTAATAAATGATTTTTGATAATTTGGATTTCTTATCCGAACTTGAGCTTGTTTGATGAAGCCGTAAATAAATATTGGTAACTTTTCAACAGAATAAATTATATTTATTTTATTATATTTTTGAAAATCTTTGAAAAACTTGTTCCAAATTCCACAAAGTGATAAAATTTTAATATGAAAACTAAGTCAATGATTTAGTGTGACTGACGTTTGGAAAAAACTAATTGTCTATAATTGGCATATTTTAAAAAATAATTATGTTTTTGTGCTGCAACGTGCAGAATAGCGCCAAGGGATGCTTTTCCGCTTTTTTCTTATAAAAGATTCAAATTACTTGCATTCGTGGATGCAAAACAACGTAATATTAAACTTCCACTACCTGAGCCGATGTGAGATAATAGTGACCGTCCGAGAAATGCCTTAAAATCTAGTTCCTGGCTCGGGGGTGAGAACTACCCGCAATTTTGAAAGGTCAGAGACCTCTCCACGCCACCCGATCTCTGTCTTAAATTACCAAAAATTTCCAAAATCGAGTCCCACGTTTGACGCAATCGCTGCAACTCTGTCAGTGTCCAGGCAATCCGTTCCCACGTCCAGTTCTTACATAAATCTGTGGCAAACAGCACCCTCTCGTTAGCGAAAGGGCGGAAAAATTTCGCTTTTTCATCCCTTTTTACCTGGTCAAGGTTGAATATATATATGCGGATGGATACCTGAAGGGGGACCATTATACAGATTTGCAAGTCTAACCATTGTCGAAGCACTCGGAGGAACTCTTGCATTGTTACGTTTCTCTTTTCTGTCAGACACAATCATCATGCAATTCGGTCTTATATTCACGATGGATCGATTTTTATTTCTTCGATCGATGCGTTGTATACAGGTGGCGGGGGGAGGTTTATGCTTCGAAGGGTACGAAAGGAAAAGACACGCTTGCCAATTTTCTAAAGAAAAGTAAATACTTGCACATACACGGGACAGATATAGTAAATAGGCGGTTTCAAATGGCCTAAAGAGCGCAGAAAAACACACACACGTGGGTGGAAGTACTCGAAAAATAGGGTAAACACCCTTTTTCAATCAAAACTTAACTACAACTGAATCCGTTTCCAATAAAAAAAAATCAAAATAACTGCAAAAATATAGTTGAACAAGGCTAACTTGATTTTTTTTAATGGCACGAAGAGCCAAATTTAATCATTTTTAAAAGAGCATTTTTTTCTGAATTCAATGATGTAACATGATACCCACCTTTACTTTTATTAAAATGTAAAAAAAATAAAAATTCAAAAATTTTCGGGAATAGTAAAACTAAGTTAGCTTTGAAAATACTGTTATTAGCGATCCGTCACTTGTATATTAGCCAAAAATTAAACTTGGGTACAATAATTAGTTTAATAATAGTACATGTAAGTAAAACTGAGCGAAAAAAATCTCATGTTGGTTTATCATGGAGACAGAAAGCCAAGAAGTTAGTGGAAATCAGTTTGAACATCGTTTGTAGCATAAAAATCAAGTATTCCGTGTTTAAAATTTCTTAATTAAAACGTTAAAAGTGTTTTTTTAACAATTATTTTTAACTTTTACTTATTTTTTGGTTAATGAGCTAACGACAGATAAAGACAACATTTCCAAGGCTAACAAGATTTTACATTTTTCAAAATTTTCGATTTTTCTAAGTTTCGATTAAATTAAGGTATGCATGTGTTATACCATAAAACTCAGAAAAAATGCTCTTCTCAAAAATATTAAACTTTACTCTTGTTGCTATTTAAAAAAAATCAAGTTAGCCTTGTATCTGAAGAACAAATGAAGATAGAAATTTAATAAACATCTGAGACAATACAATTTGTATTGAACATAAACCAAAATTTAATAAGTTTTGATAAATAGTTTTTATAATATTTAATTGTATTCCTACTTTTTAGTGACACTGTGTATGTAAATATTTCTTTATACTCGTCTTAAACACAATCTAGTTTTTTTAAAATGTGTGTAGTAAAAAACACATCAAAGAAAAAATAAAGAAACACTCTTGATTGGTTATATGATGTGTTCAAAAATGGTTATTCATCAAGTCACCTATGAAAATTGTACGTAATGTGCCGCTTAATTTAAATTGTGAATGCCGTAAAAGTGGAAAAAAATTAATTCAAAGATTTGACAGAGATGACAGTACTTTGAAAGTATAACAGTCATTTGAACGGAATTTTAATTCCATAGTCGACTTGATGAACAATAATTTTTGGAATTTTATTTTTGTTTTATTTACTTTACAGAACAAATAAGCTGTAGAAGAGTTATTTAGAAGTTATGAAATGACCGATTTTGTTTAACAAGCATAATGTTTGCCAAAACGGATGAGCGCAGCGTAAATTAATTTTTTTTTTGCATTTTTTTTAATAAAGAAATGAATTAACTTTGATCGTTATTTCACACTTATTTCACTAGTTATGTAATAAGTGACTGTACATTATGTGAAAATGTGACGTAAAATCTGGCATTTGGTAACAGAATTAGAAAAAAAAACTTAATTATGGCTAAAAGAAAAGATGCCATAATTAGAAAAAAAGAAATAGAGTCAAAATAAAATAAAAGAAAAAAGCGTCATTAAGTTAATCTGCAATTAAATGTGTGATTAACTGATCACGTGACCATACTGAACTAAAGAAACATTACACATATAAAAAATGTTAAGTAAATAAAACTAAAAATAGACAAAATAATTGCAAAAAAATTGTTGTGGTCTTGTCTGATTATAGATTTTGAGCTTAATTACGTTCACTTTACCCAAAAAATGAGTTGTAAAAAAGCTTACTTATTGATACAAGAAAAGAAACAAGAAAGAAAAATAGAAAAATCTCTGTAAAAAAAAATAAAAAAAAATTGGAGAAAAACAAAGTCAAAAGTAGTTTTGCTTGTTATTTATATTAAAAAAAACTTACTTATTACCGAAAAAAAAAACAGAAACCGTGGGAGCAAGAGAAAAAAATTAATGAAAAAACACTATTTATTTTTAGTTTTATAAAACAACCTACGTTTAAACGTAAAAACTACAAACTCTGAACGCATGGTATGTTTGAACATCACTTGCTAAAAACTGGTACCAAGTGCTTATTTTTCGACCACATAATTTGCCTAAAACAGTTGTGAAATGTCTGCGGTTCCGCTAACTTATCGCTTTGGTTTTAAATATTAATTTTTCGTAATTGTTTCCATCCTCGTGACCACAGACCTAACCGAAACACTTAACACAAATTCTTAATACTTTAGCTGTCAAGTAAAAACCAACTTTACATGAAATTGTAGCATTTCACATATTGAATAGAAGTCATTCGACTTTTCCAATCCGCCCAACAAAAGAATAATTACAATTATTTCCAGCAATTGCAACACAAAACCCAATCCAAAACTGACCATTATGTGCATATGTTATTTTAGCATTTTTCTGTGGGTCCATTGAAATATTACGTACGACCCCCATCATTCATGCCACCATATTTGTGCGATTCGGCCATCGCGTCATTTATGTAAATAGGTGAAACTTTTTTTTTTTTGGTCATATAGAAGGGTCAGTCCCTATGGACGTTGGGGTAAATTCACCCCCTTGCAAAATAATAGAATCGCTAACCAATCAAGTGACGGATAGTCGTGAGGGTCAAACGAATCGATAAAACGAGTAAGAAAATTAGGCAAGATTTGACGCTACGCCACTGATGTGCGCTGACAACTAACTTAGACTGTTGTATTTTTTAAATCCTTCGTTCCGTTTCGCACTCACGATTATCGCATTATCAGGTAATACCGAACACGGCGGAGCACTTTTTCCTAATTTGCTTTATTGGGAGGATTTGGGTGGAGTGATCGAGGTAGGCGTGGGTTTTGAACATTTTTTTTAAACAGAAACACCCAAAATTTAACCGCATTTTTGCAATAGTGTCCAGTTTTATAGAAAATTTTACAAAAAAATAACAATTTAAGGTGAAAAGTAAAAGATTTGAGTTACAGTAGAACCTCTCAACAACGGACACTGATGAGGAATCTTTGATTGTCCGTTGTGGAGAGGTGTCCACCAATGGGAGGCGGGAAATATTGATGTAGGTTTTATTACGTTTCTGGAAAAATGTCCGTTATTAAGAGCTGTCCTTTAAGAGAAGTTTCACTGTATTTTGATAAAATAAGTTATAAGTTATAACAAAGCCTTAATCTTAAAGAAATATCTAAAATTTTCAACACTGTCCACTTTCATTCGATCGAAACTGTACAAACATTTTAAGCCAACTAGATTATTATCATACCTACAACGTAAAATTCGGGAATGTTTTTACCCAATTTTTAAACAAAATTTATTTATTAAATGTTTAACTAAAACAAACTTTTAAAAAAATCTAATTTCTCTTTGAAGAAGTGGAAAAATAATCAATGTATCTTCTAGTGATATAAATATTATATTTTACAAAATTCTGTCTAAAATATTCCCGAAAAACTTGGTGTTGACATAAAAAAATTAACCTTAGAGATGATATTTTAGACAAACAGAACAAATAGAATTACTAGCGACTGTAAAAGTAAAAAAATAAACAAAGAAAACATATAAAAGAAAAAATAAAGAAACACTCTTGATTGGTTAAATAATGTGTTCAAAAATGGTTATTCATCAAGTCACCTATGAAATTTGTACGTAATGTGCGGCTTAATTTAAATTATGTATGCCGTCAAAGTGACAGATCCGTCAAAATAATAAAAAAAGGCTTCGAATCTAAAAACAAAAGAATACACAACAACAAAAAACACGAAAATATAAAACCTACACTTGAAAAAAATTTGTAGAAAATTGCAAAAAAATTGAGAAAAAAATTAATTCAAAAATTTGACAGAGATGACAGTACTTTGCAAGTATAACAGTCATTTGAACGCAATTTTAATTTCATAGTCGACTTGATGAACACTAATTTTTGAACACATTGTATTTTATTTTTGTTTTACGTTTACTTTACAGAACAAATAAGCTGTAAAAGAGTTATTTACAAGTTATAAAATGACCGATTTTGTTTAGCAAGCATAATGTTTGCCAAAACGGGTGAGCGCAATTTTTTTCTAGCATTTTTTTTAATAAACAAATGAATTAACTTCGATCGTTAACACTTACTTCACTAGTTATGTAATAAGTGACTCCATTACGTCAAAATTAGACGAAAAATCTGGCATTTGGTAACAGAATTATATAAAAAACTTATTTTTTGCTAAAAGATAAGATGCCATAAATAGAAAAAAAAAGAAATAGAGTCAAAATAAAAGAGAAAAAAGCGTCATTAAGTTAATCTGCAATTAAATGCGTAATTAACTGATCACGTGACCATATTGAACAAATTTGATTGGTCCATTCGCGTTGTTAACTTTTAACAACGAATTAAATTTTATCAAAACTTTCAATAAACCGGCTCTAAATGTTGTAGAAAAAAACCGTTAAGAGACTGAAATTAGATGAAATAAAGATGAAAGTATAACAGTCATTTGAACGGAATTTTAATTCCATAGTCGACTTGATGAACAATAATTTTTGAACACATTGTATTTTATTTTTGTTTTACGTTTACTTTACAGAACAAATAAGCTGTAAAAGAGTTATTTACAAGTTATGAAATGACCGATTTTGTTTAACAAGCATAATGTTTGCCAAAACGGGTGAGCGCAGCGTAAATTAATTTTTTTTCTAGCATTTTTTAAATAAACAAATGAATTAACTTCGATCGTTAACACTTACTTCACTAGTTATGTAATAAGTGACTACATTACGTCAAAATTAGACGTAAAATTTGGTATTTGGTAATAGAATTAGAAAAAAACTTAATTATTGCCATAAATAGAAAAAAAAAGAAATAGGGTTAAAGTAAAAGAGAAAAAAGCGTCCTTAAATTAATCTGCAATTAACTGATCACGTGACCATACTGAACAAATTTGATGTAAAAAAGGCTTCGAATCTAAAAACAAGAGAATACAAACAACAAAAATCACGGAAATATAAAACACAAATAAAGACAAATTCAACATTTAAAACAACTTTGCCTAAAAATGCAAAAAAGAGTAAAATGTTAATTCAATGAGTATTTGAAATACAATAATCATTTGAACAAAGCGGCACATTGAAATTCCATAGCCGACTTGATGCACAACCATTTTTGAACAGACTGTATTATCTGTAATTTGGTGACCATTAATGTGAATAAAGGAGTTGAAAAAGTGATTCTGCTTTACTTGCAACGTTTCGACAATGCCTGTTGTCATCTTCAGGTGAACAACTTGCCACCAGTCTACAAATTGCACACAATATTAGGTAAAACACGCAGACCTCTTGAAAAAACTTCAAGGTTTATTTAACATGTTTTTTTACAAATTTACAAAAAAAATACAAAATTCAAAAATAATAATAAAAAAAATAAAAATAATAAAATTAAATAATATAATTATGTAGCCACTTTTTTCACCATTTAAGGCCCTTTCTCCTGATTAGTCGAATTCTGCTCCAGTCGCGCTGTTGATTGATGTTATAATACGAGAGCCCCGCTCCCGAAATGTCATTCATTTAACCATCCAAGCGCGAAAAAATCCCGTCACGTGCTAAAACGGGCATCTGCGTACGATGCTTATTTTTTTTCAATACTAAGCACGAACGTGCCTTTAAAAAATAAAATCGGCCTGCTGGACAAAGCCGAAAATATTCAGGTTAACGAAATCTGTTACACAAAGATCGTATCGAGATTATTATATTCAGAAAGATCGGGGAGTGATCGGAAAACGGTCAATGTTGTTTTTATGATGGTCCTTTGTCCGGAAGGTCCGCTACCTTTGTCCACTTTGAGGCTTACGATCGGTTTCTTTTATTAGAGCAAGGACGATATTTCCCTATTTCGGACTTGTTTGCCCGGATAAACTCCCATTCCTTTTACATTTTTTCGTTGTGTGTCTAAAGCGGGGATTTGCCGACAAATATGGAAATTTTGAATTTGACCAAGGACGTGGGGCTAACAACAGAAATTATCCAATTTGGGGCAGAATGGTCCGAGCAAATTGGCCCCAAGAAGCTGCCACAGCCTCTAATGTGTCGGTGGGAAGGACAATGCCCTTGATAATTTCCCATGGAAAAAACAAGCCATTTCGAGTATTTTTTAGGCTACCTGGAGGTCCTTCAACCCGGTAGAACCCACATATCTCACCCAACACTGCTTTTTAATTTTGGTCGGTTGCTCTTCGAGAATTAAACCCGAATCATTTTTCACTTTCGCCCGCCGTAGGGCCGCGTGAAATCGCCCTTTGTGCCCAAAGGTACAAAGACGCCGATGTGTGGAATTAGGCGGGGGTGCGTTGACCTCCCCACATATTTTTCGAGAGGTTTTTTAGACTTCCGGCCTGGAAATTAATTTTCGCTGACCGTAATCCGAGTCTTTAAACATCCGTGAAACTAAAAACCCCAATGTCCGATGATGACATAACATTAGATCAGACTGTACACACACACACACACACACACAACTTCCCTTTCCGGGTCCACACCCCTCATTTTTGCGGAATTTAGGGAAAATCGGGGCTTTGCGTCCCCTTTCAGACATCATCGGGTTGTGAAGGGTTTCGCTTTTAATATCTCTATGTAGGGAGGAGGGAATAAGGGCGAAATTGGACCGCGATGTTACGGAAAAAGCTGCACAGAAGAAATGTACATTGTTTTAATGTGGGGTTGGGGTGGATTTTATCCTTTTCGGGTGGTTAGTGTCGAAGCGACGCCGCGATTTCAGTAATTGATTCGTTAGGACATGGCATTGTGAGAGCGCAACCGAAAAAACTTGTGCCAGATTTTATCCGACCATTGTTGGAGGTACACACAGAAAAAAATTACTAGTATCATGCATATCTTACGCTAATACGATGTGTTCATAAATGGTTGGTCATCAAGTCGACTATGGAATTGAACTGTCATCTCTGTCAAATCCTTGAATTAACTTTTTACTCATTTTTTCGCATTTTTAGGCAAAGTTGTTTCAAATTGTTGTTGTGTATTCTCTTATGTTAGATTCGAAGCCTTTTAACATTATTTTGACGGCATTTACAGTTTAAACTGAGCGGCACATTACGTTCAAATTTCACAGATGTCTTGATGGACGACCATTTTTGAACACATTGCATATTATGCGCAAGAAAATAATATTTTTCGCTTTCCATTATTTATAAAGAGTGCGTGGTAGCGAAATATTTACATGGAATTGTAGATATTCTAAAAAAAATCTATGTACTACACTTATTGATAGATAACAATAGAAATAAATTATTTTTGAAACGTTTTCCAGTGGTGGCAGATTTACGAATTTATATATTTTAATTCAAAAAACTCCAAAAAATTATTTTGTTAAATAAAATACAAAAGACCAAAAAAATTCGTGTTCGTGTCATTTCACCTCCAAGCATGAACTATTAATATTGCAGCTTGATGATGATTTAATTAAAATCGAAACGTCGCTAAAAATATAAATGTTATTTCAATAATTTTAATGTTACATTTGGGCCATTATTTGTGAAATGACTAAAATTTTAATATTTAGTTAAAAGCTAGTTAAAATCATCAGTACTAAAGGTACGTCCAAAAATGCAATAAAATTTAGAGTATTCCATTTGATAAAACATAACTTTTGTGTTTAGTGTTTTTAGCTCATTATTTTTAATTTTTAATCTAGTTAAGTAAAATACAATAAAGTTGTGCGACTGAATAAATAAATAAATAATAATAATAATAATAATAATAATAATAATAATAATAATAATAATAATAATAATAATATAATAAAAGCCTTTATTCAAGAAAAGAATCTGAGGAGGCGACGTCTAGCTAATGCTACTCTACTTATACTTAACGTCTCACAAAACAGAAACATAAATTTTTCAAAATAAACCAAAAAACCAAAACTAGAAATGAATAAATGTGAAAAAAAACCTATAATATGTATAATATTTATAGAGGAAAATAATATAGTTTTTAAATAATAGTAAAAAAAAAAAAACATATACAGAGTCGCTAAAAAGTATGGATACAGTTAAATATTTTCAGAACGGTTTAACAGAAAACCTTAAAACTTGGGGAACAGTTAAAAGTGTTTAAATTCTATCATCTGAGAGCTTTTTCAAATTTTTATCGTCATTTATTTTGAAAATACAAGGCTAACTTGATTTTTTTTAAATGGCACGAAGGGTCAAATTTAGTCATTTTTAAACGAGCATTTTTTTCTGAATTCAATGATGTAACATGATACCCATCTTTACTTTTATTGAAATGTAAAAAAATAAAAATTCAAAAAATTTTTGGAATAGTAAAACTAAGTTAGCTTTGAAAATACTGTTATTAGCGATCCGTCACTTGTATATTAGCCAAAAATTAAACGTGGGTGCAATAATTAGTTTAATAATAGTACATTTAAGTAAAACTGAGCGAAAAAATTTTCATGTTGGTTTATCATGGAGACAGAAAGCCAAGAAGTTAGTGGAAATCAGTTTGAACATCGTTTGTAGCATAAAAATCAAGTATTCCGTGTTTAAAATTTCTTAATTAAAACGTTAAAAGTGTTATTTTAACAATTATTTTTAACTTTTATTTATTTTTTGGTTAATGAGCTAACGATAGATAACGACAACATTTACAAGGCTAACAAGATTTTACATTTTTCAAAATTTTCGATTTTTTTTAAGTTTCGATTAAATTAGGGTATGCATGTGTTTATACCATAGAACTCAGAAAAAATACTCTTCTTATAAATATTAAATTTGACCCTTGTTGCTATTTAAAAAAAATCAAGTTAGCCTTGTATCCGAAGAACAAATGGAGATAGAAATTTAATAAACATTTAATACAATTTATATAAAAACAATACAATTTATATACTCTTAAACATATACCAAATTTTAATAAGTTTTGATGAATAGTTTTTATAATATTTAACTGTCCTGAAAATAAAAATAATAAAAACAAAACATCAAAAGAATAGTTATATAAATAAACTAATACACCGTTAAAGGAGCAACGTTATGTCAATTCAAAAGTTTCGAAGATGCATAATTCTCGTAATAAGAAAGCTTTTGGCCGCAATTTGTGTCTTGAGTGTCCTGCTTATTTGCAAAAAATGCGAAAGCACCCTTGGTGTTATTCTCGTCGTAAGATTCGATTAAAACGATTCCTCCACACATAATCGTTCGAGTCCATTCATCGTGGACAAAAACATCTCAGTTGTCATTGACGTGCCGTGTATAAATTCAATATGGCGTCCATTCAGCCGAATGATAAATCGAGGGGACATCATTTATGTGGAGGACACTTGAAGGCAGACGTCCATCCGTCGAAAATACATATTCGGAGTCGTTTTTGTTAAAAATGGGGCGCACCTACGCCTAATTTAATTCGACTTTTCTAGTGGCTGTTGTCTCGAGTGGCACGCACCACAAAATGTGAGACACTCTGTATGGAGTGTAATTGCCGGCCATTTCATCGGCGACCCCGATTAATTAATTCGGTCACACCCGGAGCCCATTTTGATTGGTTGCTGGTAACCCTTTTTACGCGAGCACCCTTTCACTCAACCCTATCGAAACGGAAAGTGCGAGCGTCTACCTGCCGGCACCCATTGGTTCAATCAACCCTTCCGTTACATCAACAACCCTTTCTATTCATTGGTCGTTAACCTCGTAATCCCACGATTGAAGTGTGTTTTGGTGCGAATTTTTCGGCAATGGACGGTCGTGGGAAGTTGCGTCAGGTTCGGGTCAGCTCTATTTGAATAGACAAGGTGCACTTTTGTAAATATTTTCGAAAATTGCGTGGGAAATAACTTACTTTAACCCACATTGTGCACAGCTTTGGAAATTTAAAATTTATAGTTTGAAATAATTACCGAAAAAAAAATGGCACGAAATGTTGTGGCAACAAGATGAGAAAAGTCTAAGTCTAAGAATAAGTAGTACAGTCACGATCAAAAAGAATGATACCCCTACCAACTGGGGCAGAGAGCAAAAGTGCGACTAAAATATTTTAAGTCATAAGTTTATAAAATAGCCAAACGTATCGTCTTGTTGTTGGCATTTTAGCGAAATCTAAAAAAAATCATATCTTCCTTATTATAAAAGATACACATTTGAAATAAAGTCCTTATACAGGCACTTTTTTTCATAGAATCTAATAACGTTATCAGCGATTTTTTTTAATTATTCGTTTAGCTGTAATAACATAAAGTTGTATTTTTTTAAATAGGAATCTTAGTTGGCTGTGACATTTTCGAAAAGTTTATTTTTTTCTGATTTGATATGTCTATTTGTGTAACACATTAATTTTAAATATTTAAGAAAAAACGAAACATATTGTTTTTCTTTATAGTAGGCCATGAAAAAATTTTGGATTCTTAATTAAAACTATGAAAATTGTATTACCCAACAAGTATTTATAATTTAATGATTTTTTAAACCCTAATTAATTCAAAAACAGCATAATAAATTTTTATTAGATCAAATTTTTGCAATTAATAAAAATTATTTGTTTTTATATTTAAAATGGCAAGCTTACGTTGTCATTCTATTTTCCAATTTTAAACAAGAAACGTCGGAAGAAGAAAAATCTTATTAATTGTATGATTGCGTATCAATAAAATTTTATTTTACAAAAAAATGTCAATCCAAACACCAAAATCAAATTCCATCTGCGGTAAAAAAATACACAACATTATCAACGTCACCTCCATTGCACTAAATCATAAAAAAGTGGCATCAAGTAGTAGTGAGACATCGTTTGCAATTGTCTGCACATTTTTTATGTAATTAAAATCTGCAACGCTCGTATATTTGTTCAATTGAAAATAACTTTAACCTATTTTTATAATTTCACATTTTTTACTTTAATAACAAAATTCACAAAATTTCTAGATTATTCACACCTTATATGTGAAATAATTTTTCCATGGCCAACTACTTTCAAATATTTTCAATATATTTTTTATCAAAAATATATAAAAATATCAAACTGTATTTATATTGTTTTGAGTTCAAAAAAAAACAAGCTTTTCGAAAATGTCATAGCCAACTATAATTCTCATTTAAAAAGTACAACTTTATTTAATTACAGCTAAACGAACGATTAAAAAAAATCGCTGATAACATTACTAAATTCTCTATAAAAAAGTGCCCGTATAATGTCTTTGTTTTAAATGTGTATCTTTTATAATAAGAAAGATATGAATTTTTTAAGCTTTTGCTAAAATGTCAATTTTTTCGAGAATGTGTCACTCGTTTTTGCCTAAACCTCTTAGTTTTGGAGATCGCCTATTCGGACATCCAAAATGCCGCACCCTGTACATTCGTAAATAAGTTTTCTTGTATTTGTTATGCATATTTAAACCTATTTCTTTTTTTTGTATGAAATAAGTGTGATTTAAATGAAATTTCACTTGTCACCGAAAAATTAATTATCACCTTTTCCCGACATTTTCTTTGTGTGCTCTTACATAAAAATGCAAACAGGCGAAAACACAGGATAAGTTCGAGGCACCAACTGCCGCAAACTTCCTTTCTGTCTAGATAAGACAACAAGTGACATTATTATCAAGCAAGCCACCCCCGTCTTCAAACCGCTAATTTCGATCCCCAAAAAAGGAAAAACCCTCAGCTGGACAAATGAAAGTAATAAATAACAATCGTGTGTGCCGCGCATTGTGTTGTTATACAGTGTACTTTTTATAGTGCGCCATTGTTGCGTTTTTTATTATATTATGTCGATGACAGAAGGGAGTGAGTCGGCGATATATGTATGTGGCTCAAGTACGGGGAGGGAACCCCCGAAAGCCGCAATTGTTTCTGTGAAATAGTTGGCGGTGAACAAATCGTGTTTTTTGCGAGAAGTTGGCCAGGTAGATGAGATATTGACAGCTGGCCAGTGGTCGGTGACAGGCCCCAAAGATATTTTTCTCCATCGAGAATGAATAACCATCGGTTTTTGATGTTTTTTCAATTCCGGATCCGATTAACTTGTTTATGGAGAAAATGTCCGGCCCAAAGATTAGATTCAATGGATTTCAATAACATAACTGCAAGATTGAAAGAAAATACGAAATCGGATTACTTTTTTGCGCGCGAGAAACGCAAAGTTCCACCAGATTTGCACAAAACTTTACGATTATCAACACTAATTAATAATCTAAGCAAAGTAGTCTTTAAATAAAATGTTGGGGATAATACAGTGTGTCCACTTTTAAAGTGATAACTTTTTTATTATTTAAAATATTGCGATTCTGTTTTCATTATCCGATAGAGCGAATTAAAGTCTACAAACTAAAAATATTTTTATTGTACACAGGGTGTTGTATACAGAGTGGTGAACCAAAGTTATATTTTTTTAATGGAACACCCTATATATTTTTACATGATTATATTCTACGCAAAAAAATAATGTAACTTCATATAAACTATTATGTGTCTATCTCTTTTCGTTTCGGAATTATTCAATTTTTCGTTATAGAAAAGACCAATTTTTGAAAAATCGCTGCAAAGTCGCCTATGAATATTTTCCAGCAAATTTGCAACAGAAAAGTTCAGAATATCCTGTATTTTTTGGAAATAGTCGACTTTTACTTGAAACACGGAAATAATGTACAGGGTGTGCCAAAACGCAAAAAGTTGAATAACTCATTTTTTTAATGGAACACCATGTATTTCTTTACTTGTGTCGATTGCATTTTTCATAAGTTTTCTATTGATATGCGGTTTTTATAGCAAATTTACAATATTTCTTAAAGTGTTCAAAAAAATAAAAAATATTTTTTTTATTTATTTTATTAACGATTCTTGATGAGTGAAATTAATTTATGTATCAGGTAATAATTAGATTACTTGTGTAATTAGTCACATTAGTACATGTCAAAAAATTAATTACTATTTGACTATCAGATTCTAGACTTAACAAATTTTCTTGTAATAAAATATATTTTTTTGAACAATTTCGAAAAACATTTTAAATTTGCTATGCAAACCCTACACCGTTAGAAAGCTTATCAAAAATGCTTTCGATAAATTTAATAAAATACAGGAAGTTCCATTTGAAAAAATGAGTTATTTAACTTTTTGCGTTTTGGCACAGCCTGTACATTATCTGCGTGCTTTAACTAAAAGTTGTCGATTTACTAAAACTACAAGGTATTCTGAAATTTTTTGTTGCAAATTTATCGGAAAATATTCATAAGCGACTTTGCAGTGATTTTTCAAAAATTGATCTTTCTTGTAACAAAAAGTTGAATAATTCCGAAACGCAAAGAGATAGACCCATAATAGTTTATATAAAGTTTCATTATTTTTTTGCGTAGATTTCAATTATGCAAAAATATATAGGTTGTTTCATTTAAAAAAATATAACTTTGGTTCACCACTCTGTATACAACACCCTGTGCATAATAAAAATAGTTTTAGTTTGTGAACTTTAAGTCGATCTATCGGATAATAAAAACAGAATGGTAATATTTTAAATAGCAAAAAAGTTATAGACCGATTACACATCGCTGGGTCACCCTGTATCTGAAAGAAAATTTTATGTCACAATTTTTGTTTTAATTTTTTCACGCAAAAATTAAAATAACTAGACGTTTTTAACTTAAGGTACTTATAAGGAATCTAAAACTGTCATCGTATTTTCCAAAGCGTTCTTGATATCAGAATTACAATACTCAACTTTGGTTTTTCTTATGGAAGCCATTTTGGCTTTTTGTATTTTTGAAAAATGTTTTTATTTCTGATTCAACGGTGTATTACATGATATGATTGATCAAAATGGCGGAAAAAGCATTTTTGCGAAGAGTGCTTTGGAAAAAACGCCAACCATTTTGTTTTTAAACAAACTAGATTTTGCTTGCATATCGAATAAAACTGTCAAAGTTTAGTTTGTTAAACAAAATTTTTGACGTTTTTTTTCCCAAAGCACTCTTTGCAAAAAAGGCTTTTTTAATTGAAATGGAGTGGAATGCCTGAAATAGTGTTCTATTTTGATGACAATGAGGTAAAAAGTGTCGCCGTCTGCGGTCCAGGTCCCATCCCTGGCACAGCCACCCCCTTGTTGAGTTTTTTACAAGTAAAACGTTTCCCCGTTTTCGGAATCCCTCGCAACAACACCTGGTGATGTATCGCGTGCTTGATCCACGTGCTTTGCAGACTTTCGGGAGAGGGCAGCACGCGCGACCAGCGCTTAAAAAACAGCAGAAGTGCTCCCTCCTCCCCAGCCCATGCGATTTTTTATAGCGCTATTCAATGGAGATGTGTATTTGATAGAGATGGACTCGTGTGCAGACAAGGGATGAGTTTATTGCACGAAAACTCCGGATAATGGCCTATAAAAACGTATATGCAAAGTTTATGAATGGTGCGGGATTGCCATCTCGCATCGAAATTTGGTTTATAACTTGCTTTATGTCAAATTGATATAATGGCCCGAGCTGAAAGGTGTGCGATAAAAATACGTCTTATTCGCGCACAATAAAACATTTTCAATATCGTCTTGAAAATTGGCAGGATTTTGCGTCGATCGGGAAAAACACAAAAGTGCAACACAATGCGATTATTTCCGATGATGGAAAAGCACGAGCTTAATTAGCAAACTTTCGTGCAGCGGCGCAGATTTAAAATTAATAAAATGAAATTCGCATTTTAATAAGTAGCATAGCAAAGGAGCCTCTTTAAAGAAATACATCAAAAGCATATTGTCCATGACAGATTTCTCTTTGATGTTTTTGCTTCCTACTTTTACCGGTTAATTATTAACAAGGAAGAAGCTTTATAATGCTTTATATCTCAAATAATGCCTTCTAATATCTACCTTTTATAACTTCTTTTTTTCTTTAATACACAATCTTTACTCGGCCCTGGAAATGTTTGTGACATGGAAACGCAACCAAGCTCCCAAACCGTTTACCATGTTTACACAAAATTAATACAATTCGCTGTGTAACAAAAGTTATTAATTATTACAATTAATTAAAGAATTTCTGATGTAGGTGAGTAATTTTACGCTATCGTCTTTTGTTTTCGACTTATAAACAAAAGTTGACAATTTAGTGAAATCTTAAAAAATTCATATCTTTTTTATTGTAAAAGATACACATTTGAAACAAAGACATTATACAGACACTTTTTTACAGCGAAATTAATAATATTATCAGCGATTTTTTTCAATCATTCGTTTAGCTGTAATAACATAAAGTTGTATTTTTTTAAATGAGAATCATAGTTGGCTATGACATCTTTCAAAAGCTTATTTTTTTTTGAACTCAAAACATTATAAAAATACTTTGATATTTTTATATACTTTTAATAAAAAATATATTTAAAATATTTGAAAGTAGTTGGCCATGGAAAAATTATTTCACATAAAGAAATTTTGTGAACGGTTATTAAAGTAAAAAATGTGAAATTATAAAAATAAGTTAAAGTTATTTTCAATTGAACAAATATACGAGCGTCGCAGATTTAAATTACATAAAAAATGTGCAAAAAATTGCAAACGATGTGTCACTACCATTTGATGCCACTTTTTTATGATTTAGTGCAATGGAGGTGACGTTGATAATGTTGTGTATTTTTTTACCGCAGATGGAATTTGATTTTGGTGTTTGGATTGACATTTTTTTGTAAAATAAAATTTTATTGATACGCAATCATACAATTAATAAGATTTTTCTTCTTCCGACATTTCATGCTTAAAATTGGAAAATAGAATGACAACGTAAGCTTGCCATTTTAAATATAAAAACAAATAATTTTTATTAATTGCAAAAATTTGATCAAATAAAAATTTATTATGCTGTTTTTGAATTAATTAGGGTTTGAAAAATCATTAAATTATAAATACTTGTTGGGTAATACAATTTTCATAGTTTTAATTAAAAATCCAAAATTTTTTCATGGCCTACTATAAAGAAAAAGCGAAATGTTTTGTTTTTTCTTAAATATTCAAATAAATGTATTACAGAAATAGACATATCAAATCAGAAAAAAATAATCTTTTCGAAAATGTCATAGCCAACTATGATTCCTATTTGAAAAAACACAACTTTATGTTATTACAGTTAAACTAATAGTTGAAAAAAATCGCTGATAACATTTTTAGATTCTCTGAAAAAAAGTGTCTTTGTCTCAAATGTGTATCTTTTATAATAAGGAAGATATAAATTTTTTAAGATTTCTCCAAAATGTCAATTTTTGTTTATAAGTCGAAAACAAAAGACGATCGCGCCATACGGTTTTATCCAAAATTATTCTCTCAAAAAACGGACCCGAAAATATGTCACTCGTTTTTCTCTAAACCTAACTGCACCCTGTACAGTCACGATCAAAAAGAATGAGACCCCTCATACTAATGTGTACGTTTGGCTAGTTTATAAATAGCTAGACTGTTTGGTGAAATTTATGACCCAAAAAAATTTTATCCGGCCCGGTTGCTAGAAGTGACATTCTTTTTGATCGTGACTGTACGAAATAAAATTCTTTTCTGGTTTGTTCCTTGTTAAATTTATTAAAATAATAAAATAAGTGTCCGATTAGCGATAACAAGGGTAATTATTTTAAGCCATTATAGTTGATAATTTGATAATAGTGTTTGGTTTAAATCATGTGGAAAATTACTTGTATTTTAATCGTAAACAACGTGCCATTCCCATCCAGCCTGCGACTGTGTCAAGAGTAAATACACGTCGTTTCGATTAGTGCCCTTATCGCCTATTTATTTAAGACCTGCCTTATCACGAAACCGTCGAAAGCAATCATTATTTTATTACCTGGTGGTTTAGGCCTGAAAAGTTCTAACCCTCCTAACAAATTTCGACAGTTTCCTCGTATTATTTGCGTCAACCGGAAAAAGATAAGCAGTTCGGTTAAAGTCAAGGACGTTAAATTAGAATAATCAGTCTGGACCCTAACCTAACCTAAGCAAATAAATAGAAGACGCCTCGTTGAAACAAATTAAACAAACATGCGGTCTTGCGATAACAATAACAATTGGGAGCGAGGAAATATTATTTGGACGATGGATGGAAAGAAAGTGTGCGAAAGATAGGGTGGGGTTGTTTTCCGGTTGGAAGACCATATGGACGTGGAGATAACATGGTGAAGATGTTTGAGAGACAACACATATTGGGGATAATCACTCTCAACATTCACCAGATTCGAAAGTCAAGTTCAAATTACAATCAGCAGCAAAAAAAAATAGATTTGTTCACAGAATAATTGTTCTGTTGCCGATTTAATACATTTTTTTTTTTTGGAAATTTAATTTAAAAATACAAAATTTTATTATTGTGCTCTCATTAGGTCGTTTTTGAACAAGAAATTCATTTTATAGTTTTTCCAAAACAAATTTTCTTAGAAAACACCGATTGTTTTAGTACATTTTAGAGTAAGAAAGCTCAAAAATTTTTTTAAAATAAGGCGTATAATTACTAAAATAAACCAAAAATCGTTTTATCGATTAATTTCTGGCTGAAAAACCCAGAACTATGCCAAAACTTTATTTGATTTATTTCACTCGATTTTGCGAATTTTTTTACAAAAATAAACCGAGAAAATATAAAAAATTGTTGGAAAAAAGCGTTATTGTTGTCTTTTTACCAAACAATTAAATCTGTGTTTTTGAGATCAATGTAAGTGAAAGTTAAACTATTTAAATCAGCTTTTACTCAGAGATCACAGAGATTATTGTACAAAAATTTTTACAACAATAAATTTTATTCAAAAGTAATGTTATTTATTTCCGCTTCTCTTAGGCATTTAAGCACGTTTTAGAGCTAAAATTTCAGTTTTTTTTTCAAGGTTTTACTAAAAATACCGAAAAATCACCAATTTAAATCAACAGTTATCTCCTTTTTGCATTTTTGACGACGATTTTCTGCCAAAAACGCAATTTTTTGGCATTTTTTTAATTTTTTTTAATTTTAATTTTAATTTAATTTTTTAATTTTTGTTAGTTCTGCTTGGTTTAATTCAGTTCTAAATTTTGTTCTAAAAAAGTCGAAAATTCACAAAAAAAGTCGAAATTGGTGTTAATTTTTCGCTAACATGTATATTTTTTTTAAAGTAAAATTATTTCAACCAGTTTTTAACCTGAGATTCAATTATTATACAAGAACTTTTACAATAAATTTTGATCAAAAGTAATGCTATTTTTGCTTTTCTTGAACATTTAAGCACGTTTTTCAGTGTTAAAAATTTTAAAATACCAAAGAATCACAAATTTAAATACATAATTATTTTATTTTTACCTTTTTTGACCACATTTTTGAGCCAAAAACATAATTTTTTGGCAAAAAGTTGTTAAAAACAATAAAAAACCAACAATTATATTAAAATTGGTGTTATTTATTTAGCCTTCCTTGAGTCTTGTTAAGTTAAAAACTACGTTTTTTTAAAAAAAATACTTAAAATTTGGTGAAAAATTACCGAATTCGATCGAAATTGGTGTTATTTAACTTTTTTTTTTGGATCCAAACTTATTTGTTTTTTCAAGAACTTGTTAAAATCCATCTCTTAAGCTTGTTTTTTTTATGGAAAATTTCGTCAAAAAAAAACAAAATATTTGGCCGACAAGCACTTTCTGCTTTTGAGTTAATATTTTACATTTAGAAAGATTATTTAAACAAACCCAAAAATCACCAAATTAAGTCAAAAATAAAAAAAAACTGTTTTGAATGTTTAGTAAAAATTGAAGAATTCGCAGAATTTTATTCAAATCAAACCCAAGAACCGATACCAATAGGCGGAGCTAGATTTTATTTTTTTGAGTAATCAGTTATTTTATTCAAAAAAAATTGCTAAAACTAGCAAAAAATCTCCAAAGATTATCGAAATTAATATTAGTTTAACCTAATTTTAGTCAATTTAGTTCGTGTTTGAACTTGAAACTCACATACTTACGTAAAACCTTATCAAAATATGCCTCAAAATCATAAAAATAAATAATAATAATAATAATAATAATAATAAAAAACAATAATAATAATAATAATAATAATAATAAGAAGAAGAAGAAGAAGAAGAAAAAGAAGAAGAAGAAGATGAAGAAAGAAGAAGAAGAAGAGGAAGAAGAAAAAGAAAAAGAAAAAAGTCAAAATTTGGTAAAAAAAAGTTATTCTTACTTTTTTCAAGCTTGTAAACACATTTTTAATTTTTTTACTTAAATAAATTTGGAAAATCGCCTCATTGCATCAAAAATAACATTTTTAAATTTTTGAGATCTACTGGTAGGTACTTTTTTGATACAGAAACATTATTATTTCACAAAAACTGTCAATAATAAACCAAAACAATCGCAAAAATAAATAAAAATAGTGATACTTTGCCTTCTTCACTCGATTTTGTTTGTCTTTGAGCGCAATATCTTAAAAAAAAAAATTTTTAAATCAAAATTTTGTCGAAAAAAGAGAGTTATTCTTACTTTTTCCAAGCTTTTAAACACATTTTTGAGTTTCTTATTTAAATAAATTTGTAAAATCAGCTAATTAGATCAAAAATAACATTTTTAAAGTTTTGGGTTTTACTAGTGGGTTATTTTTTCACAAAATTTGTCAAAAATAAGCAAAAAAATCGTCAAAAAAATTGCTAAAACTAGCAAAAATCACCAATGATTATCGAAATTAATATTAGTTTAACCTAATTTTAGTCAATTTAGTTCGTGTTTGAACTTGAAACTCACATACTTACGTAAAACCTTATCAAAATATGCCTCAAAATCATAAAAATAAATAATAATAATAATAATAATAATAAAAAAAAAATAATAATAATAATAATAATAAGAAGAAGAAGAAGAAAAAGAAGAAGAAGAAGAAGAAGAAAGAAGAAGAGGAAGAGGAAGAAGAAAAAGAAAAAGAAAAAAGTCAAAATTTGGTAAAAAAAAGTTATTCTTACTTTTTTCAAGCTTGTAAACACATTTTTAAGTTTTTTACTTAAATAAATTTGGAAAATCCCCTCATTGCATCAAAAATAACATTTTTAAATTTTTGAGATCTACTGGTAGGTACTTTTTTGATACAGAAACATTATTATTTCACAAAAACTGTCAATAATAAACCAAAACAATTGCAAAAATAAATAAAAATAGTGATACTTTGCCTTCTTCACTCGATTTTGTTTGTCTTTGAGCGCAATATCTTAAAAAAAAATTTTTTTTAAATCAAAATTTTGTCGAAAAAAGAGAGTTATTCTTACTTTTTCCAAGCTTTTAAACACATTTTTGAGTTTCTTATTTAAATAAATTTGTAAAATCAGCTAATTAGATCAAAAATAACATTTTTAAAGTTTTGGGTTTTACTAGTGGGTTATTTTTTCACAAAATTTGTCAAAAATAAGCAAAAAAATCGTCAAAAAAATTGCTAAAACTAGCAAAAATCACCAAAGATTATCGAAATTAATATTAGTTTAACCTAATTTTAGTCAATTTAGTTCGTGTTTGAACTTGAAACTCACATACTTACGTAAAACCTTATCAAAATATGCCTCAAAATCATAAAAATAAATAATAATAATAATAATAATAATAAAAAAAATAATAATAATAATAATAATAATAATAAGAAGAAGAAGAAGAAAAAGAAGAAGAAGAAGAAGAAGAAAGAAGAAGAGGAAGAGGAAGAAGAAAAAGAAAAAGAAAAAAGTCAAAATTTGGTAAAAAAAAGTTATTCTTACTTTTTTCAAGCTTGTAAACACATTTTTAAGTTTTTTACTTAAATAAATTTGGAAAATCCCCTCATTGCATCAAAAATAACATTTTTAAATTTTTGAGATCTACTGGTAGGTACTTTTTTGATACAGAAACATTATTATTTCACAAAAACTGTCAATAATAAACCAAAACAATTGCAAAAATAAATAAAAATAGTGATACTTTGCCTTCTTCACTCGATTTTGTTTGACTTTGAGCGCAATATCTTAAAAAAAAATTTTTAAAAAGTCAAAATTTTGTCGAAAAAAGAGAGTTATTCTTACTTTTTCCAAGCTTTTAAACACATTAAATTTGTAAAATCCCCTCATTGCATCAAAAATAACATTTTTAAAGTTTTGGGTTTTACTAGTGGGTTATTTTTTCAAAAATAAGCAAAAAAATCGTCAAATTAATCGTTAATTTAAGTAAATTTGCGAACAAAATAACAAATTTTAGAAGTGGAGATGTGTTTCTAAAGTCTACTCAGAAATATATCAATCATCGGTTAATGAAAGTTGTTTGTGCCTAATTTTTTAATAAACTTTATTATTAAAAAAAAAATGAGAATGCGTATCGTAAAGGGGTTGATTCGATTAAAAGCTACATAATTATGTAAAAACGCCAAACATTTCCTAGTTTTCAAATCCTGCTCCAATTTTGCAAAATCCATCAGCACTCGAAAACTGTTTACATTTGCTTGTAAACCTTCAACCCCCCGGACCCCCAACCCGATGATTTACGACCTTAGCCAGCACCACAAGTGCAAAATCTGCAACAAGGCCCAATCCAGTGCACAATAAACCATAAACCCAAGTAAATTTGTAGCCCCGGGCCACTTCCTTATCAGAGGGGATGCTCCAGTTCTCCCCACTTCTCCATGTCAAAAACAACCCCCTCCACCGCACATAGAGGGGGTAAATGCGTTACGTTAGGCTAGGTTAGGTCAACCCTCGTGCGTGCAGAATTTTTACATTCAGTAAGCGACTGTTTGGCTTGTGCTACGGTTGGTTCTCTGAAACTCTCCACCACACACGATCGCAACACACATGAGAAACAAAAGCAAAGAGACTGTGACAGTGGCGCACGTGATGGACATTTTCGAGTGAGAAAAACGACGGAAAATGCCGCTGCTGCAAGAAACCACTCCCAAAAGAGGTGAGGTTTTGCAAAAAAATTATTTTAAATTAATTAAGGCAATTGGTAATTATTTGTGCCCGGAGCCGGAGATTCCGGCGCCAACTTTTTACGACTTAATAATGATTGTTTGGAAGTATTTGCCCCAATAAACGTCCGATTATCAGTGTCAATAATGACAAGCTCAACTCTTATTTGTTAAAACTGTTTAGCCGTTTATTTATAGTTCGTCCTTTCTAATTCCTTGACCTAACTCAATAATATTGTCGCCTGAAACCTCGAACGTTTCCGCTATTTGTTGTTGCTGTTTGTTTGATTTTTTAATTATTTATTAACGACCGAATTTAAAAACGTATTAGAGCCATCGCTTGATTTTAAGTGAAAAAAAAAAATTTGGACGCGCAAAGGGAAGGGTTAAGCCGGTAGACGACGCTACTAATGAAGGAACGGGGAGGAGATAATGGCAAAGGATAATGGCTCGCGCTTGCGCCCCTTTGGAAGGGAGGAGCCGATTACAGGTCCTTATTAAGGATGAACAATAAATTTCTCTAAGGAGAAATTATTAAAAAATTGCAAACACCGTCGCTGCCTGTTTTACTCGAGTTGTAGAGTTTTAACTATTTTTTTTACGAAAATGCTGAGTTTTTGAAACTAAAATATTTTATTTATTATTCTAAACAAGCACAACATCCTTGTTTTTTAAAAAAAATTCTAAAAAGTTATAGCCTTTTTTACTTTTTTTTCTTAGAAAATCAATTTTTTTCACTTGTAGGTGATAAAACAACAAAATTAAAAACAAAAAAAAACAAATTTTTTGGCTATTTTGTAGCGATCATAATATTAATAATACATCAAAAAACTTCTTAATCATAGTAACATTAAAAAAATGAGTGTTTTTTTATTTTTATTTTATTATTTTTTTTTATTTTTATTTATTTCTGTTTGTTATTATTATTTTTTAAATAAAGTAGCGAGAAAATCTCAGCTGGGACACCCTGTATTTTAAAACAATTTTTTTCTCCATGCGATATTTCCACGCTACTTTTTCACCACCTAAATGTATGATATTTGCAAAAAATATTAAACAGTAAATTGGTAGATTATGTAGCAAAACTGAATTATTTAGTTACTAAATATTTATTTCTGTTCCAAAAATGGACGGCAATTTTTCGTTTATTTTTTATTACCTAAGATTTATTACAGTTACCTATTATTTTTTTTACTTCACTAATAATTGTCTGATAGTTTTTAAAACTTAGGTTCGAATTTTGAAAGAATCTTTAACAATTTGTTTGCTAATTTCCTAAGTTTGTCGTAGATTTAGGAAGAATCTAAACATTCTTTTAGTAAACTTAACATTTTGGTATTATTTTAATAATAAAATTTTGAACTATAGTGTATTAGGTAATGGGTGGAGTTTGTTACTTGACGGTTTATTTTCTTTTTTTTTTCTTTTTTTTACTTAAAAATTTACTGATTTCATTAATCAACGCTGGGAAGTTAGAAAAACTACCGATTTCTCGTATGATGATCTGAGTTTGAAAAACAACAAGAAAAGCAAAGAATACTTCCAGACTTTATTAAATTAGTTACTTTTAAACAAAAAAACTTCACACATAAAAGTAGCATAATTACTTCTTAAGGTGTTATTTTTGTTTTCTGACCTCTTTTTTGGTGTTATTTTTGTTTCTTGGCTTTTTTTTTCTTCTTTTCTTGCCCGTCTTATTTTTTTAAATACAACAATATAAAAAAATGTAAAAATTAGAAAAAATTAGTTGTACGAAACTACAGTTTAGAAAGTTGTCTCTACTGTTCCTAACTCAGAAATTCCTAAAAACAAGGATGTTGTGCATGTTTTGTACAATTTTAACTAATTTTTTTACGAAAATTTAGAGTTTTTGAAAGTTTATTTATTGTCCTAAACATGCACAACATCCTTGTTTTTAGGAATTTTTGTAAAAAGTTCAAACTTTTTTTACTATTTTCTTCCATTTATTCACTTGTAGGTAACAAAACACGAAAATTAAAAACAGAAAACAGATTTTTCAGCTATTTTGTGCGATTTATAATTTTAAAAACACGTAACTTTTTAAAAATAACATTAAAAAATGAGTATCAAAGTTTAGGTTCAGTTTTGATTGATATTTTTTTTTTCTAAACTAGTGAAAAAATCTCAGTTGGGACACCCTGTATTATGAAATAAATTTTCTTTTCCTTGAGATATTTCCACTCTATTTTATCACCATCTAAATTAAGACAGTTTTGTATGATATTTGTAAAAAATATTAAACAATAAAAGTGGTAGTTTATGTAGCAGAACTGAATAATTTATTTTGCTTAAATTCGTTTATTTTTTATTTTAATACTTAAAATTTATTGCAGTTACCTATTATTTTTTTTTACTTTACTAATAATTGGGTGATAATCGTTAGAATCGTTTGAAAAAATCAACTTTTTCTTTCAACATCTATTCCGATTTTAATTTTTTAAATGAAACTCTTTAACAATTTTTTTGCTAATTTCCTAAGTTTGTCATAGATTTAGGAAGAATCTAAACATTCTTTTAGTAAACTTAATATTTTGGTATTATTTTAATAATAAAATTTGAAACTATAGTGTATTAGGTAATAGGTGGAGTTTGTTACTTGACGGTTTATTTTCTTTTTTTTTTCTTTTTTTTACTTAAAAATTTACTGATTTCATTAATCAACGCTGGGAAGTTAGAAAAACTACCGATTTCTCGTATGATGATCTGAGTTTGAAAAACAACAAGAAAAGCAAAGAATACTTTCAGACTTTATTAAATTAGTTACTTTTAAACAAAAAACTCACACATAAAAATAGCATAATTATTTCTTAAGATGTTATTTTTGTTTTACTGACTTTTTTCAGTGTTACTTTTCTTTCTTGACTTTTTTTCTTCTTTTCTTGTTCGTCTTATTTTTATAAATACAACAATATAAAAAATGTAGAAAATAAAAAAAATTAAAAAAAAATAGTTGCACTAAACTACAGTTTAGAAAGTTGTCACTACTGTTCCTAACTCAGAAATTACGAAAACTAAATTATGACCAGTGGCAGCTCGTTATAAAACAATTTGAAATACAAACATTCACTTCCCAGTTACTTTCTGTTTCAAAATTACAGAAATAGTGACAACAATATACTTACATTTTTTGAAGCAAAGAGGTCACAAATTGAAAATTTCTATATTTCCGTGTATTTCTGTGTTAAATTAGATTCTAGTGTCACATTTAGTGCCAAGAAAACTTTCTAATTAGAAGAAAAAACCAATTGTGAAAAGTTGTTTTTATATCGTATATAAAAAAAATTCTATTAAAAAAATCACAAAAAATAATAAATAATAGTTAAGTTTTGTCTTTAAAATTGCTTTGTTGGTGAAACTGGCTCTGATAAATCCACAGAGTCTTCATAATTATAAAAATATAAATACACAAAGCTTAAAACAATGTATTAGCTGTTTCAAAACTATAAAAACGCCAATGTCGCATTTTACCGAATTATTTTTATCTAGTCGTCTGTGAATTTCTCACGTAAATGCCGCTTTATAGACACCGAAAAAACATAATAATAAGTTTTGTTTTCCACTGAGTTAAGAAATTTATCATTTTTAGTGAAGATACAATGTGTTTTTAAATCATTCTCGTCTAGTCGTCTATGTAAATCAGACACCAAATATTACAATTTTCCATAAGTCTCCAATTCGGAAATAAGTTTCGATAACAGAGCGGCACAATTTTTTTTACATGTAAACCGATGTCAAAGTTAACTAGATGAGAATCATTTAAAAACACTTTGTACTATTATCTAATGAAAGAATAAAATACCCTAAGCAAAAGTAAATCTTTTTAAAACTTGTAAATTAATGCAGTTAAGATTTGTAAACCGAGGCGATAGCCGAGGTGTATAATCTTCGAAGTCGGTATTTTGTAGTAATAACCGTGTGGCAATTTTTCCCAGCGATTCTATTTTTAGCTGGATTTACAATTTTTTACGTAGCATTTACTATTTTTACCGATCAATTATTTTTTCACATAGCACTTAAAAGCTTACGAATTATAAAAAAAACAACATAAACAAAAGTAGGAAGTTTAAAAAACACTTCCATCACCAAAATCCTCCTATTGACACTTTTGTGTATATATTACACTGTGTATATTTTATATATATATAATATATATAATTATATTATTATTATATATTGTAATATTATTATAATTATATATATAATTATTATATATATATATATATATATATATATATATATGAAAATATATATAAATATATAAATATAAAAACTGAAAACAGTGTAAAATATACACAAATATATACATAAAATATATATATAATTATTATATATTATATTATATATATATATATAATATATTTTATTCTTCGACACTGTGTCAAAATTTACGGTTTTTCTCCTGTGTAAGGAAGTTTTGACAACTGTTTGGCATTTCTCAGTACGAAACGTCAGATTATTTTTAACAAATTTAAAGAAATTTTAAGCCTTGCTGAGTCTATTTCGAGGAATAAAATGTTGTATTCAACTCGTTTTTGTGTAAATCGGTTCATTTATTTCGTCTCGTGGATGATAAACCACTCGTTTTCACTCGTGGTTTAAAAATCCACTCGTGAAATAAAGCGTCCGATTTACACTCAAACTCATTAAATAAATAACTATTATGTATATATTTGTGTATATTTTACACTGTTTTCAGTTTTTTTATAAGTAGGTAGTACCCAAATTTTCGAATTTTGACGAAAATTTTCCAAGAAAAAATCCAAAAAAATAGTACCAACTAACCCAGCCTTCTTTGACAGACATGCTGGACTCTCAGGAGAAGACCCCGTTATCGTCGGTCTCGTACCCATCGATGTTCACCCCATCTCAACTCCTGATGGCCAGCCACCTCATGGCCGCCTCCCGCCTAAGCCTCCCCACCAACCCCGCTTTCTTCCACCCCGGCCTCCTCCCGCTCGCCTGGCAAGCCAATTCCCCCCCATCTCCCCCGGCCCCCAGCGAGCTCCCGGCCCTAAAATCGCGCAAACTGAACAACAACAACGTCGTCAGCAGCACCAACCAGGAGATCCGCGGCCCGAAACGAAAAACGTGGAAGGTGGAGGAGGACAGTCCTTCGCCCACGTCGAGCGTCTCCCCCGAGGTGAAGGACTCCAGCCGGGACCGGCCCTTCACCTGCGAGGTGTGCAACCGCTCGTTCGGCTACAAGCACGTCCTGCAGAACCACGAGCGCACCCACACGGGGGAGAAGCCCTTCGAGTGCCAGGAGTGCCACAAGCGGTTCACGCGCGACCACCACCTCAAGACCCACATGCGGCTGCACACGGGCGAGCGGCCCTACCGCTGCGAGCACTGCGACCGGCAGTTCGTCCAGGTGGCCAACCTGCGGCGGCACCTGCGGGTGCACACCGGGGAGCGGCCCTACGGCTGCGAGCACTGCTCGATGAAGTTCTCCGACTCGAACCAGCTCAAGGCGCACGTGCTCATCCACACGAACGAGAAGCCCTTCGAGTGCGACAAGTGCCGCGGCAGGTTCCGCCGGCGGCACCACCTGGTGCACCACAAGTGCGGCGGCGAGGAGGAGGCCGAGCGGGCGCGGCACCCGCCGTCCGTGCCGCTGGTGACGCTGCCGCTGCGCGTGGCGCTGCCCGAGCAGACGGAGCCGGAGGACCTCTCCATGACCACCGGCCTGCACTCGCACAGCAGCGGCGAGTCGCCGCTGTCCAGGTCCCCCAGCTCGCGGGAGGAGGACGACGAGGACCTGGACCCGCACGAAGCCGCCGCCATCTTCCTGCACACCTAGTCGCAGGTACTTGTTTTGTACAGTTGATTGGTATGCGAGTTCCTCCAGAGATGATGCAAGCCGGTGACTATTGTTAGTTGAGTTTGTTAGGTACCTGCCTTTGCTAATTTGCATGGGACGAAGGCCGATGCTCTAGTTAAAGTTTTGTGGAATTTTGCGGACGACGAGATGAGGGACCAAAGTGTTTCGAGTTTTAAATTAACTTGCTTTTGTCGGATTTTTCTTTTTTTTTTCAATATCCTGTTCTCATTCATGTGTTAGTCGTCATTCGTCAAGACTTGTTTACAACGCACGATTTTTACGAAATTCGATACCTTCGACCCTTTGGGGTGACAAGCGCGCGATCTGACTTTATCGGTTTCAAGGTGGAAAGTGGAAACGAATCGAAAAGACGGTTTTAAACTACAATCAGACAGATGTTCAAGAACTTGGACAAAATTATAGCAAAAGGACGGCTATTTTAACTAATTTTTTTCTCATGGTAAAGCCAAAAAGCTACGACTTGGCGGTTAATGCCAACATGTTTTAAATAATTAAAGCAAAAATTCAAATAAACACAGATTTGACGAAAAAAAATTAATAACCAAAAGTTTGAAGAAAAAGAGGCTAAGATATAAGAAAAAAATGTCTATTGCTGTAAGAATTTTCTAAAGTTAGTTCAATTTCATTCAAACACGACTACATTATGTATTTAATTTATACATTTTAATTATTTATTATTTGAAGAAACAATAAAAGAAGGAATTAAAATAAAGTTAAAAAAGAAATAATAAAACATTAAACAATAAAAAAATAATAATATCTGAAGCTCTTTGACTTGATAATTCCCAAAAACTAAAACGAATTGAGAAGTTGTTTGCCGACTTAAAATTCCGATTAAAAATTAGATAAAAATTGACAAA
The DNA here is from genome assembly GCF_031307605.1 of Tribolium castaneum. Classification (NCBI taxonomy): domain Eukaryota; kingdom Metazoa; phylum Arthropoda; class Insecta; order Coleoptera; family Tenebrionidae; genus Tribolium; species Tribolium castaneum. Next base: position 712,816 of record NC_087400.1, read on the forward strand.
AAAAGGTTTGACAAAAAAAATTGGGAAACTTTTGAAAAAAACGAAAACTCAAAACTATTACTAGCCACGTATTTGAAGAAAAACAGAAGAAAAATATTAGAGAGAAAAAAAAAAGAAATTAAACATAATGTATTGGTGTAAGAAGTTTCTGAAGTTAGTTTTTTTTTTCAATCTAACACGACTACTTTTTCCAATTTGTTCTGAATTAAATTAATTCATTTTAAATACTTATTTAATGACTGGAATCTGATAGACAAGAAAAAAAACAAAAGAAAAAGTTAATTTAAAAAATAAGTTAGGAAAACAAAGTTAAAAAAGAAACAAACAAACAATAAAAAAATAACTAAAATTGATGCTTTTTGATTTGATGATTTTCAAAAATTAAAACGTACCGAGAAGTTGTGTGCCTACTTTCGTAAATTCCGATAGAAAATTATAAAAAAGTAGTAAAAAAGAGTAAAAAAAGGTTTGACGAAAAAAATTGTTAAAATATAGAACTGAAAACAAAAGAAAGTAAATTAAAGCCAGGTGTTTGAAGAAAAACAGGCTAAGATATAAAAAAATATATTGGAAAAGAAAAATAAGAAAAATATAATGTATTGGTGTAAGAAGTTAATTTTTTTTACAATTGAATTTTTCATTTTAAATACTTATTTGATGACAGGATTCTGTTAGATGAAGAGAAAAAAGAAGAAAAAAATAATTAAAATTAAAAAAAAACAAGTCCAAAGCGCCAACTATATTTGAAAAGATAAATAGAATTTGAAGCTTTTTGAGTTAATTTCCAAAAAATAAATCGTATCAAGATATTTGTTCATTTAAAATTACTTATAAACTCTGGTGTTTCTTTAAAATTGCTCTAATTGTTTTTAAATAAATTGCAAAAACTTTGCTTTATGCAGAAAAACTCAAAAACCTCTAAAAAAAATGGAATTTTCGAAACATTACTCTAATTTGTATAGATTCTATAATCTAGAGCCAAGTTTTTTTCGTTTTTTTAAAGACTTTATCTCTCCACATCAGAATCTTAATTCAGAAAAAAAAATCAAAATCAAAAGTTTTTCAAAAATTTTTGCTCGAGGTGCATTTTTAAGGAACAATCGTTGAAACTTATTTCTTAAAAAAATAATTTTAGACATAACAGTTCCACATTTTTTCTTTTAGTATTTATAACTTCGTTATTCTAAAAAATACACAAATAAAACAAACATTTTTTATTTTTTTCAATTATTAAATTCTGTTTATGCTATAATTAAAGTTTGTGTATTCAGTTTATCTTTACACTGTGTTCGTTTTTTATGTATACTGTTTGTGTCTATGTTTACTATTCTTTATTGTTTGAATAAAAAATAGTATTTTTTAATTTTAAAAACTCAAAAAGCATGAAAACTGTTGAGTTTTCGACCCACCAACATAAATTTTGTGTATTTATGCCTAAATGATTTTTTTGGAAAATATTTCCATACATCTGGAGATCAAAAAAATATTTTTTGCTTGTTCTGACACTGAACTTTGCCACTTTCTTCCTGTTTAGAGCCCTAAAAGTACAATCAAAAATCAAAAATTTCTGGTTCTAGCTTTCTTAAACCACTGCAGGCCAAAATATCAAAATTGAAACGATTTTGAAATAAAATAGAACAAAACCACAAAAAATTAAAAAATGTTGTATATTTTTGGTTTTTGTTTTTTTGGGGCGAAAGTATCGAAATAAAAAATCGGCGAATAGTTTTCGCGCTTATCGTATTTTATTTTTGGGTAAATGTTTGTCTCAAGAGTGTCGTGGGAACCCGTCTCGTCGTCCGAAATCGATATAAAGCCCCCATATCATGTCCGAAACCCGTTTAAAAATATGCAAGGGTTGTCGTCCCTTTAGTAAAACGATACGTTTGCACCGTCCGGCCCTGTACTAGAAAGTTTCGTTACGATTTTTTATTGAAAAAAAAATTCGATTCCCCGAAAATGTGAATATCTTGTGTACATAGTCTAAACATATCGAATTGAATGTAAAACTGCGTGTGGTTGGTTTATTTATATTATTAATCGTAATCAAGGTGGCTGTATTTTCGTAATTGTTATGGAGATTTTATTGTTAAAAAACCGATTCTCTTGCAATATGTGAACCCGGTTCTGTGTGTGTGTGTGTATATGATGTTTCACTTTGCTGTCGAGTGCCATTTTAGTTAGGTTTTCGCCAAATACGGGTCTGATTTAAGTTAATTTTATGAAGAAACAGGGTTACCGCGAATGGAAATTATTTTTTATATGTTTTATTTAGTTCGATAAATGTGAAAATGTCAATTCTTGTTGCTTATCAGTCGAATATCGTACATCGAGCCTGTACATAGAGTCACATCGACGTACTGTATTCAACAGCGGTGTCATTACTTGCGCTCCGTGCGGTACGTGGCACACTACTTTGGGCGCGTACTGTACGCGTGGTACAATTTGTCTACCTCTTAGTACCTAAACGAAACGAATCTATTTCCACATGTAACTGAACAAGACTGATTTTTATTAGATTCCTATTTATAGATTTAAAGCAGATTATACGACTTGTAAATACAATAGTACAATAGGCGCAAAACTTTGTCATATACAAAGTGTCGGCGGCGGCGCGCCGCCGCCGCTTTGTATGCAACAACCTACCTCAAAAACCGAGTACAAATCTTATCAGGACGCGATCACGTTATTATACTTTTTTCTCTAATTGAATGGTGTACCCCCACCCCGAACCAATATGTGATCACTCGATCGATGTAAATTGGTGTAATTACAAAGTGTAATTCCATGTCAATAACTATTTTATTATTAAAATGTTCGTTTATAAAAATACAATTGCGTTTTATTATTGATCCACACACAACCACCCACCCTTTTTTTCCTGTGGGGAGATTCGAGCATTCTTAATACAAAGTGTAGAGGCGAAAAAAACCGTGGGGTAACCCTATCAGTGCTCTGGGTAAGACAAGAGATCGATATAACTCTTCCGTGGGGTGAAGGCGCTGCGCCTGGGGTGAGATCTTCTATCCAGAGAGTTTCACCCCTCGATCCACCAACGAAGGCACTAAAATAGAGCGCCGGATAATCCCAAAACGACTAATTAGCCGGCTATGCTAACAATACGTCGTGTAGAAAAGGTGCCCTGGGCCTTAAAAACCCCAACTAATTGTTAATTTTGTGCAAAAAACAAAAAACACACGATTGAGGTAAAATTTCTGTGGCTCCTGGCGGTCCGTTTTTGGATATATTTTACGCTAAAACAAGCGGCACTTGAAAAAATCATCATTGCCGTCATTAACAACTTGACAAAAGCAGGAATAACTTCTTTTATGATTAAATGTTGTCATTTTTCAGCCGATGGTTCACAAAATTTTGCTCAAAAACAAACGAAATCGAGTGAAACAAACAAAAACGATCCAAAAGTAAAAGTGATATTAAATTTATCAAAATAACTCTATAAAACTCACAAATTAATTAAAAAAATTAAAATTATTTTGCTCTATACGGAGTGTTCCATTTTTACAGAGCAGTCTTTAACTATTTTTTTTAAACGGCACCCCCTGTATATTTGTACATGTTTAAATGTGCCCTTTTTGGGCTTTATAAGTCAGTTTAATTTTTGCAATTTGCTTTAACCGTTCAGAAGTTATTTAATTTTTTCGACAATTTAGTGCGACTGCAGGCACATAATTAAAAAATCGCAGTGTGCTTGGTTTTCAAGATATTGAGTTGGGATTTTGTCTGTGTGTAAACAACTGTCGGGGGTGTCTTTCGGCAACAAGACTGTCCATTTGCATTGTGGCATTACCATGCTGTGACTCATTCATTTTGGTAAACTTTAAAAGACTATAACTTGATTTTTTTAAATAGCACTTTCTGTATTTTATTACTAATTATTATTCAGCATCTCATTCTACATCTTTTCAACTCTTTAATTTTTTTCCAAAAGTTGATAGTTTCGGAGATAACTCGATTTTTCTGAAAAATGCCACGTTGGATACCAACGTAGTGTGCCATGTAAAACAATATATTCTGACAAAACAACATCAGACTGGCGATTTTTGACGTGACGTTTTGATTTTGTTGTGAAAATGAATTTTTCATGTAAATTGCATACACATCTCATCGAGATTTAAACTTTAATTTCGATAAGAAATCATTAAATAAAAATGAAAAAGAAAAAAAAAACGACGGCACTACTAGAGAAAATATGAAGAAAAAATTTAAAAAACTTTTCGTAGAATTGATTATCTCACATTAAAAGCGATGAATTTAAAAAAAATTGACCAATATATTTCTTTATTGCTTAAGAATGCCGTCATTTTAAACAGTTTTGTTACTGCAAGTAATTTATTATCGCTGTTGATTTGTTATACCTCGGTTTTTTATTTCCTTATTTTTCCATTTCAAATTTCTGTCATTTTTACTTAAGAATTTCTTGTCAAAATTTTATTAAAATTTATTTCTAGGTATGCATTTTACGCGAAAAACTCATTTTCACAATAAAATCAAAACGTGACGTACTATAAACGCCATTTTGACATTAGTATGTCAAAATGTATTGTTTTTCATAGCACGCTACATTAGTATCTAAGAGATTTTGTGATTTTTCAGAAAAACCGAATTATTTCCTTAACTATCAACTTTTGGAAAAAAACTAAAGAGGTAAAAAAGATGTAAAATGAGACGCTGAATAATAATTAGTAGTAAAATACAGGAGGTGCTATTTAAAAAAATCAAGTTATGGCCCTTCAAAATTTACCAAAATGAATGCGTCACAGCAAGGTGATGCAACAATACAAATGCATGGTCTTATCACCAAAAGATACCTCAGATATTTGTTTATCTACGGACAAAGTCCCAACTTGATATCCCAAAAACCAAGGCCACTGCGATTTTTTAATAATGTGCCTGCAGACGCACGAAATTATACAAAAAATTAAATAACTTCTAAACGATTAAAGCAAATTGCAAAAACTAAACTGATTTATAACACCTAAAAAGTGCACATTTAAATATGTACAAATATACAGAGGGTGCCATATAAAAAAGCTGCACTGTAAAAATGGAACACCCAGTATAGAGCAAAATAATTTTGGAACGTGCACTTTGACTTTCCATTTGCCGTGCCACTTGATTTACATAATATTCGGTATAGTTAGGTCAAAACGCTTTCATCTTCATTTTTTTGCTCCACTCTGTATAAAATAATAATTTTTTGACTTGACCAGCCTAGGAAATTTTCCTCCCTCTCTCCACTCCCAACAAGCCGGATTAATCAGTGTCCACGTCGCGGCTCGTAATTCAGGATTAAAAGCATCTTTTCAAGGGGTGATTCAGGCCATAAAGGGAGAAAATGAAACCGATTGCGTTTGAAAAAAAAAGCAAGCCTCCAACTACCTCCTCAATAATTTAAAATTTCTTTCCGAATTAAATATGTTCCGCCCACGCGCCTAATAACAGTTGACGTGTAAGTAGCAATTTTTACCAGACTGGCGTTTAAAAAAAAACCGAATAATTACAACCTGGGCCTAATAACAGGGTTGACACGACGAAAAAAACCCGCCTTACATTTAAATAATGATGTGTTCAGCAGACGCATCGTTGTTACCACTTCCTCAATAATTCATAGCGTATTTTATCGATGGATGCAAATCAAAAACGAGTCGTTGTTTTTGATAGAGAGTGAGGGGAGGGGGCTGTTTGATTAAAATTCCTCGCAGGCCCAAACTCCAAAGTCTAACTTACAACAGAATTCAATTTGGCGAGAGAGCCGATCTGCTTTTGCATAGCAATGTGTGATTCGAATGTCACGTGGCACAGGTGTACAGCTGGACACCGAAAAAGTGCACACGAAATAGCGATTTATTTCAACCATTCGTGTAACTGTAATAACATAAAGTTGTGTTTTTTTAAATAGGAATCATAATTGGCTATGACAGTTTCGAAAAGCTTTTTTTTCTGATTTGATATGTCTATTTGTGTAATACATTGATTTTAAATATTTAAGAAAAAACAAAACATTTCGCTTTTTCTTTATAGTAGGCCATGAAAAAATTTTGGATTTTAAATTAAAACTATGAAAATTGTATTACCCAACAAGTATTTATAATTTAATGATTTTTTAAACCCTAATTCATTCAAAAACAGCATAATAAATTTTCATTAGATCAAATTTTTGCAATTAATAAAAATTATTTGTTTTTATATTTAAAATGGCAAGCTTACGTTGTCATTCTATTTTCCAATTTTAAACATGAAATGTCGGAAGAAGAAAAATCTTATTAATTGTATGATTGCGTATCAATAAAATTTTATTTTACAAAAAAATGTCAATCCAAACACCAAAATCAAATTCCATCTGCGGTAAAAAAATACACAACATTATCAACGTCACCTCCATTGCACTAAATCATAAAAAGTGGCATCAAGTGGTAGTGACACATCGTTTGCAATTGTCTGCACATTTTTATGTAATTAAAATCTGCGACGCTCGTATATTTGTTCAATTGAAAATAACTTTAACTTATTTTTATAATTTCACATTTTTTACTTTAACAACCGTTCACAAAATTTCTAGATTATTCACACCTTTTATGTGAAATAATTTTTCCATGGCCAACTACTTTCAAATATTTTAAATATATTTTTATCAAAAATATATAAAAATATCAAACTATATTTATATAGTTTTGAGTTCAGAAAAAAATAAGCTTTTCGAAAATGTCACAGCCAACTATGATTCCCATTTAAAAAAACACAACTTTGTTATTACAGTTAAACGAATGGTTGAAAAAAATCGCTGATAACATTATTAAATTCTCTGTAAAAAAGTGCCTGATAATGTCTTTATTTCAAACGTGTATCTTTTATATTAAGGAAGATACGAATTTTTTAAGATTCCACTAAAATGTCAACTTTTAGTTTAGCGAGCGTCCGATAAAATAAAAATAAGAGATAAAAATTGTTCAAAAATAATGTGAATACTTTACTATATTAATAAAAAAATAATAAATTTGATAAAAATACAAAGTTATAACTAACTACAACTTTCCAACGTTGCAACTTGCTTCACCCTGTATAGTTTAAAGAGGGTGTTTTGCACACCACTGACCTACATCCCATCGCACCTTTTCTTTCCTCGATTAAAAAACCGTGTCTAACCCACTCTTGGCTCGTCATCTGTTGTTCACGAAAATATTAGCGCAAGTGTGCGTGTGTGTGCGAAAAGGACGGGGTATATAATATAATAAGGGAATACGACACCCCGCACACGAGCTGCTGATGCATCGCAAGAACCATAAGAACACCCGTTAGGCGATGGTCGGATGATGGGTTTTGCTCTCTTTCTTTCTTTTTTTTTCCACTACTTATGGGCTGGAATTCTTGACATAATGACGCGCATATGTTCTGTTTCCAGGAAACTGCAAACTTGCCCCATATTTTTAACCCCTCGGTCTTGTGCCGTTACGCTGCCTTCGGTTGGCACACTTGCAAGGTGGTTGCAGTGAACTGAGGGGTTGATGATTGCACTTAACTTTGCTATATCTTTCGTCCAAACTCAATTATTTGCAACAAAAATAACGGGTTTAAATAGCCTCGTAATTATTAAAGTAAAATTTATACATGGATACAGTTAAATATTGTAAAAACTATTCATCAAAACTTATTGAAATTTGGTGTATGCTTAAGAGTATATAAATTCTATCGTTTTAGAAGTTTATTAAATTGATATCTCCATTTGTTCTTCAGATACAAGGCTAACTTGATTTTTTTAAATAGCAACAAGGGTCAAATTTAATATTTTTGAGAAGCGCATTTTTTTCTGAGTTCTATGGTATAACACGTGCTTACCTTAATTTAATCGAAACTTAAAAAAAAATCAAAAATTTTGAAAAATGTAAAATCTTGTTAGCCTTGGAAATGTTGTCTTTAGCTATCGTTAGCTCATTAACCAAAAAATAAGTAAAAGTTAAAAATAATTGTTAAAATAACACTTTTAACGTTTTAATTAAGAAATTTTAAACACGGAATACTTGATTTTTACTTAAATGTACTATTATTAATCTAATTATTGCACCCAAGTTTAATTTTTGGCTAATATACAAGTGACAGACATCGCTAATAACAGTATTTTCAAAGCTAACTTAGTTTTACTGTTCCAGAAAATTTTTGAATTTTTATTTTTTTACATTTTAATAAAAGTAAAGGTGGGTATCATGTTACATCATTGAATTCAGAAAAAAATGCTCTTTTAAAAATGATTAAATTTGACCCTTCGTGCCATTTAAAAAAATCAAGTTAGCCTTGAATTTTCAAAATAAATGACGATGAAAATTTGAAAATGCTCTCAAATGATATAGTTTAAACACGTTTAACTGTTCCCCAAATTTCAAGGTTTTTTGTTAAACCGTTCTGAAAATATTTAACTGTATCCATACCTTTTAGCGACTCTGTATAATACTGTAATGAAAAAACAGTTTTTGTTAACATTTTTGTAAAATCAAAAAAACTGATGCTAATTATTTTTAATTCATTTTAAATCGTTTCAAAGGTTTATTTGGATATTTACCATAAAAAGCCCTTATAAAAAATACTGTAAGTATTAATATTTGACAGAAATATTGACAAAAATATTTAACTTAAAATTTTAAAATAACAATGCATGATGTTTGCATTTTAGGGCATTTCAGCACGTTTTTGAGTTTTTTAGCAAAATGTTGCTAAACTTGGGCTAAAAATTCATTAAATTTTCATCCAGAAACGCAATTATTTTGCGAAAATTTGTAAAAAGTAAGGCGAAAAATTTCCAAAAATTCAGGAAATGGTGCTGTTTTCTGAGCTAAAAGTTCAATTAGGTCAGACAGAAATTATCCAATCGACTGTGTTTTATGAGATTATTTAAAATTTATTTTTAGAGCAAGTAACGTTTTTTCAGTGTGATTGGTAAACTAATGCAAACTGATGAAAAAAAACTAAATTAAAATTACCGTTCGAAGTTTGATTACTTGACTTTTGAGTTTAATTTATTATTGTGGCATTTTCGAGCTCTAAATAGTTTTGAATCAAATTTTAATCTCTAGGAAAAATTATATTTTTTGTTGTTCAAAGAAAAACACAATTTACATAATTGTCAGAAGCTTTATATTAAATGGCCTGAAATCATCGAATTTGGAATATTAGAAGTTAAAACCTGAGATAGAATAATTATTTATTTATTTATTTATGAAAAAAATTATTATTAATTATTAGGTCACAATAATATCTTTTTTGAAATGAAATAAAATCTATCGATAAAAAATCCAATTTTTTTAGCTACTGGTTTTTCAATAAATCAATAGAGAAACTACACCGAAAAAACTAAAGCACAATGAGCTTTTGAAACCAAAAACTAATAATAAAAGTCCAATTTGTTTTAGATGATTTGTTTCTATTCGTCTGAAAAATGCTGTAGATAAATGTAATTTTAGTTATTTTCAATAATCCAGTAAAAAATCCTTGAAAAATATTCGTTGATTATCCCACATTTGTAATTACTCCTATTTATGAACACTTCAGTTAATCCTATTAGACCCTTTGCCGGTACTCTTTCACACAGTCTTTACCTGTTTTTATTAGACATTAGGCCCTAAAACCCCCTTCATAAATACTTGTACATTCATTACCTACATCAAGAAAAATTGTGAAGCTAGTCAATAATTTTTTTCGCTAATAATTTTTTTCCAAATTGTGTGTCTCCAGCCTTGAGCCCCCATTTCGTCAAAATTTGAGAGGCTTCCATAATTCACCCCGGCCCTAATTAGTCGCGGTAACAAGATTACACTTAGCGTCAAAATATGTGTAAAACCTCGGCTTTCGGTATCTAATTAAAGCCCAACGCCCTTATTTGAATAATTGGATTATCACGTAACCGCGTAAAAATGACGTATAATCGTCCACAAGGGCCCCAAAAAACCCATCACGTTATCGTGAATCTCCGGCGTAAAAATTTAATAAATGAAATGCATTTCGACCGCCCTTAACTAGCTTTCCATTTAATGCAGTCGGGGTTAAAAAGGGTGCACCTTATTGTCCCCTCATTTTTTCCTAATCGAACCAAGGTCAATGCCATTGATCGATTGAGATGTACAACGGCATGACTAATAATAAAGGCACCGTTGAATATTTCATATCTTGGATAAACAACGGTGGCGGCGGCGGCGGCGGTGGCGGCGGTGGCGGCGGTGTTTTTCTGTCATCAGCGAACGGGGGACGAAGAGGGGATTAAATTAATTTGGTACGCTAAACAATGGCCGCCCCGCTAATGGTGCCCGTTTGCAGAAATTGCCTCCGCTATGCACGGTTATTTTTTATGTAGATTTTTTTTCGTCCCTGGGGTGAGACGCTACCCTTTACGTAGGGTTCATGCATTTTTATAGCGCTGCTTTACGCGGACACTTCGGGCGGCTCTCAAACGGCGGCTCTTTCATACGACAAAACAAGCACGTTCACATTCACGTTATTTCCAATTAGCGAAATTTTTAATTAGTTTTCCACTTAATTGTAGAATTATTGTAAAAATAAGCAAATTTTGATGAGTTGCAAAGTTCTGAACTAAACTAAAACGTCCCCGTCTTCGATAGTTCCGTTAATGTCGCCAGAGGCGCTGTTGTTCCATTGCCGTCTGTTTTCAGAGCAATAAATTTATAAAAATTGTTGTAATTAAATAATGGTTAGCACAAGGCGAATAAAAAAATACAGGCAGATAGAGCATCAAATTCTCAATAATAGGAGATAAAAATAGTGCAAAAATTATATCTTAAACTGTATTTAAAAAAATTTCAAAGTTTTACCAATTTGCACTCTGCCCCATATTTTTCAAAACGCTGCGAATACGGTTACAGATACAAGAAAAATGTTCAGAGGAAAGTTGTAGAGAATTAAATTTCCTTTAAAAAAGTCCACAAGACCATATCCCTATCTTTAACCATTGAGGCCCCAAAGTCATTCAAAGACGCTCAAGTGTCAGATTTCCTTCATTTTGCCGGTGGTCAAGTATTGGAAAATTAATTTGTACCTAAACCGTTGGAGATAGACATATCGTGTCCGGACTTTTTTGTAGAAAATTTAATTCTCTATAACCTCGTCTCTTTCACTTTTTTGTATCTTCAACCGTATTCGCAAAAAAAAACGCAAATTGATAATTCCAAGCGATAATTTTTGGGCACCGTCGCCTATTTATTAAAACGCTGCGAAAACGGTTGAAGATACAAAAAAGTGTAAGGAACGACGTTGTAGAGAATTAAATTTGCTACAAAAAAGTCCGCGACACCATATTTCCATCTTCAACGGTTTGGGTATAAATTCACTTTCCCCGACATGACCACCTGTAAAATGGTGGAAATCCGTCGCTTGAGCATCTTTGAACGTCTTTAAAACTTAAACCGTTGAAGATAAAGTTATAGTCTCGCTAACTTTTTTAAAGGAAATTTAATTCTCTACAACTTTCTTCTAAACATTTTTCTTGTATCTGTAACCGTATTCGCAGCGTTTTGCAAAATACGGAACGAAGCGCAAATTTTAAATTTTAAATAATTTTTTTCTCATGTTTCTCATGAAAATTTTAGTCGTCAGTTTTTCTCAGTCTGTTGAGAATGCAAAGCTCAACATTTGTGCATTTTTTTTTCAAGTAATAAGTAACTTGGTTGAATTTAAATCAATTTAAAACGATTTGACCCGAGACGCTATAACGCTCAGAGCGCCCTCATTTTACTCTGCCGTACTATTTTTTTTGGGTGCAATTTTGTATCTCGTTTCCTAAGTTATAGTCCTTCGTAGATCATTTGCCCTTTACTCTTATACAGTGCGTTCAAAAATTCTTAAGATCAATTTTTGCTGCGGATTGTTTATTGTTTTTTATTCTTTATTTGGTCCAAAGTGTTAGTAACTTGTTTTTCAGAAATAAACAGCAAACAATTTCACACGAAATCACAAAAAATCCGGTATAATTCGTGTGTTCAGCTGTCGCAAAATCTAAAAAAGTCTATGATTGGACTGACAAAAGCAACTCCTGCTCTAACATTTGACGAAAATTCGGCCAATAATAATATCGCAAATTCTTCAGAACCTCGTCTCAATCGTGATTAAATTTAATTAAAGTTACTCTTAATTGAATTCCTTTTGAAAAAGTTTATTTAACATCTTTTATGTTTTTTATAAAAGCTTGTTTTCTGCTCCTTGCTCTTAATTTTCTGCTTTAATCCAAACAAATCTATTTTTAAAGACGTTTCAAATCATTTGTCTACTAAGCTTTGACTTTTCCCGAATTTTAATACTTGAGAAAACTCTCAGTAGACGAAACATGTATTCATTCCTGAACGTGTGTGTCGTGGAAATCCAGCACCGAAGAAGAAAGAAAAGAAAGAGGAAGAAGACGAAGAAGAGCCCGAAACACGGCGTAAGCATAACAATCAAGTAAAGAGTTTTAGTGGAGCACAATCAGACAGTCGCGTGGGGCAGCAAAGAGTTAATATTGATCCGTTTTTTTATTTGAGTCACCCCCACGTTTTTTTTTCACCCTCGCTTTTTTTCATCCCCGGATGAGTGTTACTATAGCAACTGTACAGCAGGTGCCAGCGAACACGCAACATAGATATCATGTCACTTTCAGTTTCTTACTTAATGTCTTATACGATGCTCGATTGTCTATAAGAAGGCTGTTAAGAACAGGGAAAATGACGTGGGATCGGCTCAAGAGGTCACACACATTTAAATAAAACGACAACAAAGTGGGGGAGGCAGGAGACTTAGCTACCTGGACTCGCTGTCACGGGGGATTCCCCCAGAGGACGCGCGCTTTACTCGCACACTTGACCGAAATATGCGATTATTCAATGCATGCGGTTGAAAAAAATCGAACAAATGACATAACTAGCTTGGCTACTTGATTCTACAAACCACAAATTTAATTGAGGGTGTGATTTTTGATTGGCATTTTAATGAGCAAATGACACAGTTTTGCTCACTAGAGCGTAAAAGTGTCATTTCATGATCACATCGTTAAACGCCAGATTTTAGCAAAGTTTGGACACTTCCTGGTGGAATTTGATAGAATACGATTGAATTTAAAAAAGTTGATTTCTGTTTCTGTATTATGTTTAATTTTAAATAAATAAATAATAAAGAACCCGGCGCATCCACCATTTTTCACTAAATGCTTTTTGCCAATTTTTACGTATTTTTTTGTAACTGAAAATCTGAAAATACATCTTTTTGTGTTGGTTTATAGAAAGCTTTTCACAGGATTTTCTGAACCCAAAAAAATTTGTACGGCAAAACGGTGTCAAATCGTTTTAAATTAATTTAAATTCAACCAGTTCACTAATTACTTGGAAAAAAATGCAGAAATGTTGAGCTTTGCATTCTCAACAAAGTGAGTAAAACTGAGGACTGAAATTTAATAAGAAACATGAGAAAAAAATTATTTAAAATTTAAAATTTGCGTTTCGCTTTGTATTTTTCAAAACGCTGCGAATACGGTTAAAGATACAAGAAAAATGTTCATAAGAAAGTTGTAGAGAATTAAATTTCCTTTAAAAAAGTCATATCTTTATCTTCAACGGTTTAGGCCCTAAAAACGTTCAAAGATGCTTAAGCGACTGATTTGCGTCATTTTGCCGGTGGTCAAGTCGGGGAAAGTGAATTTATACCCAAACCGTTGAAGATAGAAATATGGTGTCGGGGACTTTTTTGTAGCAAAATTAATTCTCTACAACCTCGTCTCTTTCATTTTTTTGTATCTTCAACCGTTTTCGCAGCGTTTTAATAAATAGGCGACGGTGCCTAAAAATTATCGCTTAGAATTATTGCGTTCTTTTTGCAAACGCAGCGAATACGGTTGAAAATACAAAAAATTGAAAGGCACGAGGTTGTAGAGAATTAAATTTTCTACAAAAAAGTCCGCGACATGATATGTCTATCTTCAACGGTTTAGGTATAAATTCATTTTCCAATACTTGACCACTGGTAAAATTGAGCAAATCCATCGCTTGAGCGTCTTTGAATGACTTTGGGGCCTAAATGGTTGAAGATAGGGATATGGTCTCGCGGACTTTTTTAAAGGAAATTTAATTCTCTACAACTTTCCTCTGAACATTTTTCTTGTATCTGTAACCGTATTCGCAGCGTTTTGAAAAATATGGGGCAGAGTGCAAATTGGTAAAACTTTGAAATTTTTTTAAACATAGTTTAAGATATAAGATATAAACTTTCCAACTCATCAAAATTTGTTTATTTTTACAATAATTCTACAATTAAGTGGAAAACTAATTAACGTTTTATTTGTACGTCATTTCACATCCTTAGTTTTAGATATCCGTATATTAGTCTAAACGAGAAATTTAAATCCAGTGTCAACTTTTCACGAGATTTAAAATTTTCAATTTTTTTGCTCAAATTTCCTGTGTAAGAAACACTTACCTTCAAAGAGGTGAAAAAAATTTTTTTTTTAAACTCACTCCAGTAAATTTTTATGGACTTCTACATGTCTTAACAACCCACAAAAGTTGTTTTCAGTCCACAAAAAGTCCATATGTTCGATTTTTAGAAGTTTGATTTTTCAATTATCGTCGCAATTTTTGTCGATTTTGGGTACCCGGAACTTTTGTCAAGCAATAGCTCCGGAACTATCAGAGATAACCCCATGAAGTGTATTATCGTTGGAAAGCTCTTTAAATTATCTATCTTTTTCAAAAAAAATTATTGTTCTCCGACTAATAGTTTTCGAGCAAATTGGAGACAAATGCAAAAATTGGGAAAATTTTAAAAAATTCATAACTAAAAAACTATTGGGAATTTGGCAATTTTCTCGATGCCAATCGATTCCCCGGATCATTTTGCATAGGTATGGATCAAAATAGTTCCACTTTTTCGAATAGTTTAGCCAGAAATGAGAAAATAAAAAAAAATAAAAAAAAGTTGACACCCCCCCCCTTAAAATCGGTCAATTTTTAAAGTGTCTCTAAATCAAATAAAACCGATTCTATCTTATAGATTTTGATGTGCTCTTTCCGATCTAAAAAAGCGTTTTCTCCTAACTCTTTTAGTTTTGCCGTAATCGGCGTTTGAAAATTGAGAAATTTTTTGCGAGATATCGCCTTGAGTCCTATGCCATTTTGTAGAGTTTTTTATTTCAGTTGTCCTCCATTTTTCCGTTTCTCGATAACTCTAATAGTTTCGCCGTAATTGGCGGTTGAAAATTGAAAAAAAGTGAAAATGGAAACCTTTTTTTGCGTTTTTCTCGGAAACTGTAAGACTTAGAGCAACGAACAAAAAAACATCTGATAGCGCTTAATTTTATCTATTTTTTCGACCAAACCCGGAGCCGCTCCGGGTAACGGTTCCGGCTACAGAGGCGATCAAAGTTTTTCACTAAAAAAATTCATAAAAAAAAAAACTAAAAGTCGTAGAGCGATGCGGTTTATTCGATTGAATTCTACGGCTCATTTTACAAAACATATCAATTTTTCACAAAAATTAAAAATTTAAAAATTTTTGCCTAAATTTAGGGTAGCCATTTGTCATAGTGGAAAATTTTATCCAACAAAAAAATTCATAACTCGAAAACTAAAAGTCGTAGAGCAATGCGGTTTGTTCCATTGAATTCAGCGGCTCATTTTCTGTATTATACCAGGTTTTCATGAGATTTAAAATTTTCAATTTTTTTGCTAAAATTACCTTCAAAGTGGTAAAAAAATTTTTTTTTAAACTCACTCCAGTAAATTTTTATGGACTTCTACATGTCTTAACAACCCACAACTCTTTGTTGGTTATATTTTTTTTGAGTTAGTAATAGATAATCGCTTCCTTTAAACAAACCCCTTAGCATTGGCACAAAAGATCAACAGCATGTAAAGCTGTAAAATCTGTGAGAATGTAAGGGGTTGTAAATAGTGTCGTCGGCGATTACAACGAAAGCGTGCTAGACACGCGTGAATTCGCGTGTTCACTTTGATGGAATGGATGGGTGAGCTTGACAGAACCGTATTATTATTTCTAAACCAAAAAATCGTTAGTTTTCAGGGTTTTAATCAAATTACATGAATCTAGCAAACTGCTCCAGTTACATGCTAAACAATTTTATTTTATTTTTTTGGTGGTGAAATGAAAAATCAGTGTGTGTTTCTTGCGGTCACGCTTTATAATCAAGCACATGTCAAAGCCACATGTCGCCCTTTGGAAATTCATCAAATCGATTTGGAGCGCTTGTCATTTCTTTTTAATAAATCCTTTCAATTGAACCATTAGTCGGAAAGTAATTTTTACAATACAAGAGAAAAATATATTAAAAAAGTGGAAGCGAAAGATTTCCACATCCGGTAGAAAGAGCACACCACATATCGCGGTGGCTTTGTGAGCTCGTTCATCAGGTTGTTGGGCGGATTTGTCGATATACTCACTCACTTCTCTACACACTGGGATAAATGGATCAAGTTTGTGTTTACGTATCCTTACAAACTGGCCCAATTTCCAGCCTGGAGTGGAAGTGAAACGATTTTTTCACGTCCAGACTTTTAATTCCACAAATACGTTATTCTGGGACTTTTATTTCGACATTATTGGGGATAATTATACACATTTAATAAAATAAAACAGTAAAAATTAAAAAAAAATAGCAGCTTTCAGTTTTAGTACTTTTTGCAAAAGTATTTCCCCTAGTAAGTAGTGTCTAGAACGTATACAAGTGTTACCAGTTAATTTTAAATTACAGACTTGAACGCCTAGAAAAGATAAATTTTTGATCATTTTTAATTAAATTTTAAATTCAATCATTTTCAAAAAAGAATTTTTTTCAGAATTCAATGATGTAACATAATGCCCACCTTTACTTTTATTAGAAGGTAAAAAAATAAAAAATTTAAAATTTTCTGGAATAATAAAACTAAGTTAGCTTTGAAAATACTGTTATTAGCGATATCTGTCACTTGTATATTAGCCAAAAATTAAACTTGGGTGCAATAATTAGTTTAATAATAGTACATTTGAGAAAAATTGAGCGAAAAAATTCTCATGTTGGTTTATCATGGAGACAGAAAGCCAAGAAGTTAGTGGAAATCAGTTTGAACATCGTTTGTAGCATAAAAATCAAGTATTCCGTGTTTAAAATTTCTTAATTAAAACGTTAAAAGTGTTATTTTAACAATTATTTTTAACTTTTACTTATTTTGTGGTTAATGAGCTAACGATAGATAAAGACAACATTTCCAAGGCTAACAAGATTTTACATTTTTCAAAATTTTCGATTTTTATTAAGTTTTGGTTAAATTAAGGTATGCATGTGTTATACCATAGAACTCAGAAAAAAATGCTCTTCTCAAAAATATTAAATTTGACCCTTGTTGCTATTTAAAAAAAATCAAGTTAGCCTTGTATCCTCAGAACAAATCGAGATAGAAATTTAATAAACATCTGAAACGATAGAATTTCTATACTCTTAAGCATACACCAAATTTTAATAAGTTTTGATGAATAGTTTTTATAATATTTATTTTTAACTAATCTATTTTGTCTTAAAATTAAGTGTTACAAAAATTAGCAAGTTGCGTCAAAAAATGTCAGTAACCCTTTAGTGTCATTTTCTGTAAAAAGGACGTCTTCTGATTGGTCCTCGCGCCTAAAGGCGGGTTGTCAGGCATGCCTTACCCGTAGAAATAATTTTTCTAAATGCTAATTTTACTTTCGTTTAATTTCCCTCGGGCAACACCTTACACTTTACGGTTATAAATATGCCTCATAGATAAACCGACAGCCAAGATGGGGGTAAAACAACGCAGGGAGACCTTTATTATTTGTTTCGTTTCCTCTTTTTTAAGGAGAGCCTCCTTTGTCCCCACTTGAGACAGTGGCGTATTATCGATCAGGAATATAATTCAAATTTGTGTTGTTGTTCTACTCCTTTAGGCATTTTTTCGGATAAAACAACTATCACCTGCCTTGGCGTCATCTCGCAAATTGGATCCTTTATAAAATTTGTAAAGTGACGAGAATTCATCGGCTAATGTATTGCGCTGTGTTATCTATTACATTGTGTCCTTGCGGGAGCAGTAAGGAAGATAAATTAAAAAATATAATTACGAACGCTCCCTTGAAAAAAATACGCTACCCTCACAGATTCGGCGGGATACAAATTGCACCAGGGGTCGTCAACAAGTACACCGGTGCGATGTGATATTGATAAAGCCAGATTACCGCTGCAGTAATAATTTATTCAACGGTCTCTAGTATTTTTTTTAACTATTATGTTGCATTTTTGGTTCAAATGAGTATAAGTAACTAAGATGTTTTTAATTTTTTTTCTATAGATTTTTTGTTTTTGCGGTACATATTCTTTTATTCAACTTTAAAAAAAATACTTAGTTTTTTTATATCCTTAATTGTAGTGCGCTAAATAGTTTGAACTTTCTCTTTAAAGTGATTTATTTTCAATTTCTTTCTATTTTTATTAAACTATAACGAAAAAATTACCAAATTTGGTCGAAAATGATCTTTCCTCAGCCTTTATTCAGCAAAAACTCAATTATTGCGCAAAATTTCTTAAAAAGTAAGCCAATAAGTCACATAATTATGTCAAAAATTTAATTATTTTTGCAAGTTCTGAAGATTTAAAGACGTTTTTAGACAAAAATCAAGTTTTTATTTCTATTTTTATTATACTAGAACGAAAAAATCACCAAATTTGGTCAAAAATGACCAAAAATTTACCGTTTATTCAGCAAAAACTTAATTATTTTACAAAATTTTTTAAAAGTTAGCCAATAAATCGCGGAATTATGTCAAAAATGACATTATTTTTGCACATTCTGAAGATTTAAAGACGTTTTTTGACCAAAAATCAAGTTTTTATCTCTAATTTTATTAAACTAGAACGAAAAAATCACAAAATTTGGTTCAAAAATGACCAAAAATTTAGTATATGAATTGTATCGTTTCAGATGTTTATTAAATTTCTATCTTCGTTTGTTCTTCGGATACAAGGCTAACTTGATTTTTTTTAAATAGCAACAAGGGTCAAATTTAATATTTTTGAGAAAAGCATTTTTTTCTGAGTTTTATGGTATAACACATGCATACCCTAATTTAATCGAAACTTAAAAAAAATCGAAAATTTTGAAAAATGTAAAATCTTATTAGCCTTGGAAATGTTGTCTTTATCTATTGTTAGCTCATTAACCAAAAAATAAGTAAAAGTTAAAAATAATTGTTAAAATAACACTGTTAACGTTTTAATTAAGAAATTTTAAACACGGAATACTTGATTTTTATGCTACAAACGATGTTCAAACTGATTTTCACTAACTTTTTGGCTTTCTGTCTCCATGATAAACCAACATGAGAATTTTTTTCGCTCAGTTTTACTTAAATGTACTATTATTAAACTAATTATTGCACCCAAGTTTAATTTTTGGCTAATATACAAGTGACAGACATCGCTATAACAGTATTTTTGAATTTTTATTTTTTTACATTTCAATAAAAGTAAAGGTGGATATCATGTTACATCATTGAATTCAGAAAAAAATTCTTTTTTGAAAATGATTAAATTTGATTCTTCGTGCCATTTAAAAAAATCAAGTTAGCCTTGAATTTTCAAAATAAATGACGATACAAAATTGAAAATGCTCTCAGATGATAGAATTTAAAAAATTTTAGCTGTTCCACAAATTTCAAGGTTTTCTGTTAAACCGTTCTGAAAATATTTAACTGTATTAATACTTTTTAGCGACTCTGTATATTTTTATCAACCGATTTTCAGTATCGTTTTACATAGTTTTTTTTTGTAAAAAAAGTTATTTTTTTTCGAATAATCACCGACGGTGACCATTTTTGTCCGCTTAATGGAGGTGTCTTCTTAAGAGAAATAATAGACGCAAACTAAATTAATTTATTAGATAGTTATACAATAATATTTATCAATTATTTCTTAAAAAAAATTATACGCCAAACGAGTACTCAAAAATTAAATGGTGACGAATTTAAACTTTTCTAGCCATTCTTCAGGTGCCTTAAAAATTGAATTTTTTGAAATTTTAACAAACTTCAGTCAATGTTCAAAAATATTTTGCTTTTCTCAAGAATTTAAACACTTTTAACTGTTCCCCAAATTTCAAGGTTTTCTGTTAAACCGTTCTGAAAATATTTAACTGTATCCAAACTTTTTAGCGACCCTGTATACAGCAAATTGTCTCCACTGTTTTCAGGCTTTTTGAACCCAGAAGAAAATAGACAAAATACTGTAAAATCTGTTTTTTAAAAATCTTTTTTATTTGGTAATAATATTATTAAAATAATTTCTTTTTATAGATTTATAAAACTTTATTTCACATTTCTAACACAATTTTGAAAAATAACATTACGAGTATGATCTCAAAAAAATTTGTAATTTGGACGTTAGATTTCCCAGTGTTATAAAAATAAGACCTTACTTTTGTATTTTTTATTTACCTATTTACCTTTACTACATTTCTAAAGGGACTACATTATTTTAGAAAAAAAGAACAAATTATACAGGGTGTCTCACCCAAGACTTTTGAGCCTAATATCTCAAATATTTGTCAACGGATTTTTCCGAAATTTAAAATGCAAACATTTTAAGTAAATACTATAAATATATTTTAAATAAAAAATTACGTTTTTTAACTTGAGGTAATTTTTTCGCTCCTAATTGAAAGACCACCTCTTAAAATAAGTGCATTCTAAATTTCATAACAATCCGTTGATAAATAACTGAGATATTAAGCTCGAAAGTCTTAGATGAGACACCCTGTATTGAACAAACATTTCAATAAAATTATTATTTTCAAAAAAAATCATGTCAGGTCAGGTCATATCAAAAATTGTGTAATTTCGTGAAAGTTCAAGTACATATTTTAAGCTTAAGACACAGTCTTTATGATTTAAATACTGACAAAATTAGTCGTATTTTTTCCTCGTGAACGTTAAAATCACTCACTTATGCCAAATTGTTTGTTTTTTCCCTTCAAACGAATCAACTTTTTGATTAATAAAACCTTCCCGACAATACAAGGTGTCGAAAAGGCGAGCATTTATAATAAAAAACTGGAGCAGAATGACAAAAAGCGCCGCTACCTGTTAGAATAAAGCTCGTGTCAACGCGCCCATCCAGGTAATGGGTAATTTATTACCTGAGTGATTGGTAAGCGCTTGTTACCTGACATGTGCTCAATTAGATCTGCTAACAGGTAGACGACGGCAAAACAATTTCATTCGCTGCGACCGTTTCGATTTATTTATTTCCAACGGTTTTGCATGGAGAAAAAAACGCTCGCTCTAATCACAGCTCCGGTCCCCAAAAATATGTAAAAATCTCGCACATAATGTGTCAATCTTTGTCAAGTTTCCGCCAATTGACTTCCGGCGCAGTTCATGCATAATACGGCGAACAATGGCCATGAAGAAATCGTCCGCTTAATGGGCACTTGCGAACTATTTTGACCGAAATGTCACAATAACGGAAATATCAAAGCCGGCAGCTGAGACCTAATCAGAGCCGATCTTTTTATTATTCCGCCGGAGAAATAATTTTTTCTTGATCCGAGCTGACCGTTGGACGCATTATTGTTGTGGGAATTGTAGATCAAGTCCGAGTGATAAGAGAGATACAGGGAAATAATCAAATGAATTGGTAGTGATTTTGCATGTCAACGTCACAAGTCGTTGTTTCTCTTAGTGGGAATCGGATTTCGTGTCACCTTTTATATAACTTATACTTTGATATGCTACACTTTTATGTAATTTGGAGAATACGCTCGTTAACTTGCACAGAAAAGCAAATTATTTTTTCCCTCCAGTGGCACCCTGAGCTTTTTTTTCCTAACAAAAATAACTGTCACAACGGATCCAATTCTCTTTTTTTTTAAAGAGGCGGTTTTAGGTTCCTTGTTTTTCAAGAGGTTTTTTTATTAAAAGGCGTTTTACGTACAGAATGTAATAAAGATATCGTCATTTGAATCCTTTTTTTGACAGATTTTCGAAATTAAAAAAAATCTCTCTATTGAGTCTTTTGTGTTACATCCAAAATGTAAGTAATATAAGCAAAAATCAAAAATAATATACAATGTGTTCAAAAATGGTTGTTCATCAAGTCACCTAATTATACGAGAAAAAAATTTTACAAAATTTTAAAAACAAATAGTAAAATTTTTAATAATAAAAATATAAATATAAATAAAACTTAACACATTAATAAAAAAGTTGATCTTTTAAATCATATATTTTTTATTTTTTGTAATCATTATTTCTCTTTTTTTCAATAAATTAATTTTTCAATAAGTAATTTAGCTTATTTGTAATCGAAATTTGATATACTTTTAACTCTATGTGCAACAGTTTTTGGTTTATTGTGCTCCCATTTTTTGAAAAGTTTGAAAATAAATATACAGGGTGTCTTAGCAAGTAGTAAAGTCTATTATTTATCGTTAAATATTAATAAAGTAAGTAAAGTAATAATTTTATTTCTGAGCCGCTGACACTAACACCCTACTTTATCCAAATTTATCCAAGTTATTGGTACTTATCTGTCATAGTTTTTGACATATGTCAATTTTTTTGTTAAAATTTTTATTTGTAAGATTTTATTTAAAATATCACAGCCCTGGAACCCTTTGCGACAAGTGAACAGTTTGACAATTTTCGAAATTGTCAACTGTCAAAATTCATGGCTAGTATGATTTTTTTCAAAATGGTTTTCACAAAACTGCTATAACTCAGTTTTTTCAAATAAAATAATTATTTTCTTAACAGTAATCGAAAGAATATCGATATTTATGCTGACTTTTATCAATACGTTCGACCTATCTCTTGCAGTTTTTGAAAAAAATCACAAAAAACAGATTTTCCTTCGTAATTTTCATAG
This sequence comes from Tribolium castaneum, assembly GCF_031307605.1. NCBI lineage: Eukaryota > Metazoa > Arthropoda > Insecta > Coleoptera > Tenebrionidae > Tribolium > Tribolium castaneum. The sequence continues at coordinate 735,725 of NC_087400.1, forward strand.
TTAATCAAGTAGACCTTGCATAATGGTCAACCATTGTCAAACTTCCATATTTTATTTAGTTTTTAGCTGGCTTATTATCGAATAAGCCACAAAATAATAATATTTAATTATGGTTTATTACAACTTAGTAAATTATGTAAAGTAACTCAGTCAGTCTGCCATCAAATTAAAATTTTGCAATGGTTTATCTAAGATATCACAATTCTTGAACCCTTTCCGATAAGTGATCAATTTTTTGCATTCGATAACCGAAGGTTTGAAAAGTTTTCTAGAATTTTCGAAATTGTCAACTGTCAAAATTCGTGGCTAGTATGATTTTTTCAGAATGGTTTTCAAAAAACTGCTATAACTCAGTTTTTTCAAATAAAATGACTATTTTCTTAACGGTAATCGAAAGAATATCGATATTTATGCTGACTTTTATCAATACGTTAGACCTATCTCTTGCAGTTTTTGAAAAAAATCACAAAAAACGGATTTTATTTCGTAATTTTCGTAGTTAATCAAGTAGACCTTGCAAAATGGTCAACCATTGTCAAACTTCCATATTTTATTTAGTTTTTGGCTGGTTTATTATGGAATAAGCAGCAAAATAATAATATTTAATTATGGTTTATTATAACTTAGTAAATTATGTAAAGTAACTCAGTCAGTCTGCCATCGAATTATAAACTTCTTGAATGAAAATGGTGAACAAGTCGAACATTTCTTTCAATTAATAGCACAATTTTACCGTATTTTTCCAAAGCTTACTTGATTAAAAATAAAAATAATGAGCTAAAATTCAGTTTTTTGCGATTATTTCAAAAACTGTAAGAGACAGATATAGAAGATGTTAACAAAAGTTGCATAAAAATGATGTTCTTTTGATTGCCATTGAAAAAACAGGGTCATTCCATTTGAAAAAACAGTTTTATAATCATTTTTTAATCATCATTTTCAAAAAATCATAGTAGCCTTGGAATTTGACAGTTGGCAATCCTAAAGACTTGAGAAGACCCTTTGAACCTTTGGCTATCAAAAGCAAAAAGAACTATTCACTTGTTGTAAAGGGTTCACAAGCTGTGATATTTTAAATGAACCATTGCAAATAAAAAATTGTATAAAAAAATTGACATATGTCAAAAACTATGACAGATAAGTTTTAACAACTGACATATATTTTACCCAGTTTCGAGCAACGAATTCAAAAATGCAATAAAAATAGATGGTTTTATTTAAAAATAAAGTTCAAATAGCTGTGAAATTATTGAAACATGTGTTTGCATTCGAGTCCAGCTGAAAAATCGTTACATTGGATTTATTCAAAATTTGCGATGAATGCCCCTCCAGTCACCCTCTACTAGTCAGTGACACTCAGTCAATGCGTTCTATTGACTTTCAACTTTTGTGAAATATTAAATTTCGTGTTTTTTTAAGTGTTATTACATGGTTTTCTTCCGTCAATTGTAACATGATTGACAGCCCACTTAGATGCATATAATGACATGCCCCCCTGCATATTTTTTTCACGTTCAGTCAGTGTTTTTTTTTCGTAAAAAACAACCCCGAAAAGAATTAAAAAAAATTACAGAACGAACGTTGCGGTTTTATGTTACGTATAAAAAAATCGTTTTATTTTTCCGATAATAATGACGATGGAAATGAAGAAAGTAATTAGAAATTTGACGTTAAGTAGCATAAACTTCACTAAAGACCAATTACTGCCTAAAGCCTAAAACTTCCAACACATTTTTTTGAAGTATATTTATATCAAAAGGAAATTAAAAATTTCTTTTATGAAAGCGTAGCGCGCTTTGATCTCGCGCGATTATCCTTTCATCAAAATAAAAAATAATTATCGACTGCCTCATCTCGGAGCTAATTAATTTCCGTTCTGTGTAGGTAATTAAAATTTTCTTTTGCGAAAATTTTTCATTTTAGATTAGAGAAGACGCTTGTCCGAAAGATTACACGTCCGTCCTCCCCTGCTTGAAATGGATTTAAGGAGCAAAGCGGTTGTGCACTTTACTTCTATTAGAAACTGAATTAAATGCCGTGATGGATTGCTTAATGCCCTTTTAATTAATTGCGTTGCACGAACCAGAATACGAATGCGAAATATGCTTGAGTGTTTTCCAACGAGCCCATAATCCGCAGAAATCTGACGCGGCCTTTCTCAGGGATTATTTCACGAGATTTTCTAGTTTCGGGGCTTTTCCGAGGGCTTGTTATTTCAAGAGGAATTTATTTCAAACGGTGCTACAAAAAATTGGTGCCCACTCAATACCAAAAACGTACAAAAGATGGCATTGACCAAAATTTAATACATAATAAATTAAATACCAAATATCTAAATGTACAGGATAAGTCAAAGATATCGAAATGAATTAAATGGCACTGCAAAGTGCACGTTATGAAATTATTTGGCTCTATACAGGGTGTTAGCCTTGTCAAATTTATCGAAACCAAATAGTCTTCATTATTTTCGTTCTATTCGGAGTCATGTCCTTAGAATTAAGTGTTTCGAACGTAGAATGACCGGCGGAATCCAAATTTGCAAGAATCAAGTCGCTAGTCGCTAGGACTAACCGTTCGGAAAATACCGGCAAAAATTTAGCCTTGTCAAAATTTATCGAATCCAAATAGTCTTCATTATTTTCGTTCTTTTCAAGGTCACGTCCTTAGAATTGAGTGTTTCTAACGTAAAATGACCGGCGGAATCCGAATTTGTAAGAATCAAGTCGCTGCGACTAACCGTTCGGAAAATATCGGCAAAAATGTAGCCTTGTCAAAATTTATGGAAACCAAATAGTCTTCATTATTTTCCTTCTATTCGGGACTATGTCCTTAGAATTGAGTGTTTCTACCGTAGAATGACCGGCAAAATCCAAATCTGCAAGAATCAAGTCGCTACGACTAACCGTTCGGAAAATATAGCCAAAAATTTAGTCTTGTCAAAATTTATAGAAACCAAATAGTCTTCCTTATTTTCTTTGTATTCAGGACTATGTCCTTAGAATTAAGTGTTTCTAACGTAGAATGACCGGTGGAATCCAAATTTGCAAGAATCAAGTCGCTACGACTAACCGTTCGGAAAATATCGGCAAAAATTTAGCCTTGTCAAAATTTATAGAAACCAAATAGTCTTCATTATTTTCTTTGTATTCAGGACTATGTCCTTAGAATTAAGTGTTTCTAACGTAGAATGACCGGTGGAATCCAAATTTGCAAGAATCAAGTCGCTACGACTAACCGTTCGGAAAATATCGGCAAAAATTTAGTCTTGTCAAAATTTATAGAAACCAAATAGTCTTCATTATTTTCTTTGTATTCAGGATTATGTCCTTAGAATTAAGTGTTTCTAACGTAGAATGACCGGTGGAATCCAAATTTGCAAGAATCAAGTCGCTACGACTAACCGTTCGGAAAATATCGGCAAAAATTTAGCCTTGTCAAAATTTATAGAAACCAAATAGTCTTCATTATTTTCGTTCTATTCGAGGTCATGTCTTTAGAATTAAGTGTTTCTAACGTAGAATGACCGGCGGAATCCAAATCTGCAAGAATCAAGTCGCTAGGACTAACTGTTCGGAAAATACCGGTAAAAATTTAGCCTTGTCAAAATTTATCGAATCCAAATAGTCTTCATTATTTTCGTTCTTTTCGAGGTCACGTCCTTAGAATTAAGTGTTTCTAACGTAGAATGACCAGCGGAATCCAAATCTGCAAGAATCAAGTCGCTAAGACTAACCGTTCGGAAAATATCGGCAAAAATTTAGCCTTGTCAAAATTTATCGAATCCAAATAGTCTTCATTATTTTCGTTCTATTCGGGACTATGTCCTTAGAATTGAGTGTTTCTACCGTAGAATGACCGGCAAAATCCAAATCTGCAAGAATCAAGTCGCTAAAACTAACCGTTCGGAAAATATAGCCAAAAATTTAGTCTTGTCAAAATTTATAGAAACCAAATAGTCTTCATTATTTTCTTTGTATTCAGGACTATGTCCTTAGAATTAAGTGTTTCTAACGTAGAATGACCGGTGGAATCCAAATTTGCAAGAATCAAGTCGCTACGACTAACCGTTCGGAAAATATCGGCAAAAATTTAGCCTTGTCAAAATTTATAGAAACCAAATAGTCTTCATTATTTTCGTTCTATTCGAGGTCATGTCTTTAGAATTAAGTGTTTCTAACGTAGAATGACCGGCGGAATCCAAATCTGCAAGAATCAAGTCGCTAGGACTAACTGTTCGGAAAATACCGGTAAAAATTTAGCCTTGTCAAAATTTATCGAATCCAAATAGTCTTCATTATTTTCGTTCTTTTCGAGGTCACGTCCTTAGAATTAAGTGTTTCTAACGTAGAATGACCAGCGGAATCCAAATCTGTAAGAATCAAGTCGCTAAGACCAACCGTTCGGAAAATATCGGCAAAAATTTAGCCTTGTCAAAATTTATCGAATCCAAATAGTCTTCATTATTTTCGTTCTATTCGGGACTATGTCCTTAGAATTGAGTGTTTCTACCGTAGAATGACCGGCAAAATCCAAATCTGCAAGAATCAAGTCGCTAAAACTAACCGTTCGGAAAATATAGCCAAAAATTTAGTCTTGTCAAAATTTATAGAAACCAAATAGTCTTCATTATTTTCTTTGTATTCAGGACTATGTCCTTAGAATTAAGTGTTTCTAACGTAGAATGACCGGTGGAATCCAAATTTGCAAGAATCAAGTCGCTACGACTAACCGTTCAGAAAATATCGGCAAAAATTTAGCCTTGTCAAAATTTATCGAAACCAAATAGTCTTCATTATTTTCCAACTATTTGGGACTATGTTCTTAGAATTGAGTGTTTCTAACGTAGAATGACCGGCGGAATCCAAATCTGTAAGAATCAAGTCGCTAAGACTAACCGTTCGGAAAATATCGGCAAAAATTTAGCCTTGTCAAAATTTATCGAATCCAAATAGTCTTCATTATTTTCGTTCTATTCGGGACTATGTCCTTAGAATTGAGTGTTTCTACCGTAGAATGACCGGCAAAATCCAAATCTGCAAGAATTAAGTCGCTAAAACTAACTGTTCGGAAAATATAGCCAAAAATTTAGTCTTGTTAAAATTTATAGAAACCAAATAGTCTTCATTATTTTCTTTGAATTCAGGACTATGTCCTTAGAATTAAGTGTTTCTAACGTAGAATGACCGGCGGAATCCAAATTTGTAAAAATCAAGTCGCCAAACTATGTACAGGATGCCGCACTTTCGATGTTATTTTGATTTTTGAAACGAAATCTAGGAAAAAATATTGTTAAAAAATTATTTCCATTGGCTGGACGCGAAAAGAATTAAAAATTGAAACTATAAAACGATGTAAAACTGTTGAATAATACAATATAATTGGAATACAAAATTCGATGAATATTTTAAAATTGTACACTGTTCACTGCAACATAAATTTTCTCAGAAAACTGGAAGAGCTGTAATTATTTAAAGGTGTATTCTCTCCAACAATATCGATTAAAACAGTAAATGGTCAGCATACAAAAACGAAAAGAAACAAATAACATGTGTGGCCACTGAAGTACTACCACTTTGACTGTTGTTTAAAATTTTATTGCAACTCAGTTAATTACCCTCGGAAAGAAATAACAATTTCAAGATCATTCCCTTTCTCATATCCAACCCGAAAAACGTCGTTAGGAATCCACTTCCGAAGCCGAATTGAAGAGCTCTTTTCGGTCCTGATCTAATGAAAACACAATTATAGGAACACAAACAGGAGTAAGCAACGAAACTAGGGGCGGTTAAGCAGGAGGGGAGGGGGTCACCTGCAGTAATTAGTCAGTGGGCGGAAGCTTCGGGTAATCCGTCCGGTCCTAACGACGCCGCCGCCGCCGCCGCCGTCACTGCCTCTTTTGTCGACTTATAATTAATGTTTTGTCCTCGGATCTCCTTCCTACTTCTTCAAAAGACCATTTGATCTCGCTGTGTTGCTATAAACACAACTAATTTCCTCCGCGGAAAATTCACGCAATTATCACGAAAATGCTCTACATATTCCCAGTACTTGCTAAAGATCGGCGTCGCAAATATACAGGGTGATTCTTTTAGGGCCTACATTCTAATTTTTTTATTTTAATTTAATTAGTAACCACCTATTTTTATTACATTTTTGAATTCACCTTTTCAAGCTGAGTAAAATTTATACAAGTTATTGGTACTTAACTGTCATAGTTTTTGACATATGTCAATTTTTTGTTAAAATTTTGCAATGGTATATATCACAATTCTTGAACCCTTTCCGATAAGTGATTAATTTTTTTGCATTCCATAACCGAAAGTTCGAAAAGTTTTCTAGAATTTTCGAAATTGTCAACTGTCAAAATTCATGGCTAGTATGATTTTTTCAAAATGGTCTTCAAAAACTGCTATAACTCAGTTTTTTCAAATAAAATGACTATTTTCTTAACGGTAATCGAAAGTATATCGACATTTATGCCGACTTTTATCAATACGTCCTACCTATCTCTTGCAGTTTTTGAAAAAAATCACAAAAAACGGATTTTATTTCGTAATTTTCGTAGTTAATCAAGTCGACCTTGCATAATGGTCAACCATTGTCAAACTTCCATGTTTTATCTACTTTTTAGCTGGTTTATTATGGAATAAGCAGCAAAATAATAATATTTTATGGTTTATTATAACTTAGTAAATTATGTAAAGTAACTCAGTCAGTCTGCCATCGAATTATAAACTTCTTGAATGAAAATGGTGAACAAGTCAAACAATTTTATCGTATTTTTCCAAAGCTTACTTGATTAAAAATGAAAATAATGAGCTAAAATTCAGTTTTTTGCGATTATTTCAAAAACTGTAAGAGATAAATATAGAAGATGTTAATAAAAGATTGCATAAAAATTGATGTTCTTTTGATTGTCATTGAAAAAACAGGGTCATTCCGTTTGAAAAAACTGTTTTATAATCATTTTTTAATCATCATTTTCAAAAAATCATAGTAGCCTTGGAATTTGACAGTTGGCAATCCTTAAGACTTGAGAAGACCCTTTGAACCTTTGGCTATCAAATGCAAAAAAAAACTATTCACTTGTTTTAAAGGGTTCACAAGCTGTGATATTTTAAATGAACCATTGCAAATAAAAATTTGTATAAACAAATTGACATACGTCAAAAATTATGACAGATAAGTACTAACAACTGAGATATGTTTTACTCAGTTTCAAGAAACGAATTCAAAAATACTATAAAAATAGGTGGTTACTGTTTAAAATTTTAAAATTAGAGCCAGTTTCTCGTAGTTTCGGAAATTCAGCCATTTTGAAAATAATTTAGTTGAATTCAAAATGGTCGATTTAGATTGTGTGCAAAGTCTTAAAGCTCTATCTGTATTAGAAGTTAAAAAAAGCCTAAAAAAATCAGCCAGGCTTGTTTTGAGTAATTTTCAACTGATTTTTTTTTAGTTTAAAGATTTATGCAGTTATGTCAACTGTCAACTGACATTTACCAATTCTTTTTTTAGTTCTTTTTTTAAAACTTTTGCCAAATGGTTTCGAAATAGATGTATTTTTTTTTAAATTCTTTTTTCTCGAAAGATTTTATTAAAACCGAGGTTAAAACACTTACTGATTTCGTTAAAACTTACATTGTTTTGCACTAAAAACGCCTTGTTCAGAAATTTCCCTACAATAAGATGAAGAAATTCCAACGAAACAAAAAACTGGAAGTAAACACAAGGTGTCTCAATTTTTTTTAAACAGCCTGTATTTTTATTCTCAAATTGCGTCATTTTGGTAAAGATAACAAAAAATTAGTGCTTTACTCGTATTTCATAAAAATAATTCAAGTTTTTTTCTCAACACATCTTTGCTTATTATTTTGTTAATTATAGAACACCTATCAGCTAATCAATATGTCGTCAAGAATACACCCATCTTGACATTACTAAATAATTATTATGGATTTTTTACCATTTTTCCGAGAATAATTATTCATGCTGCAGTGCAGAGCGTAAAACATTAAAATTCTCATTCAAAATTAAAGTTTGAGTTTTAAATTACAGTTTTATAGTTTTCCCAACATTATTAAAAAATCAAGCAATTACATTTTATAATTTTAATGAACCATAAACTGTTAATTAGTTATTGGAGAAGACATGGTCTCACATTTTTATTAATGAAATCAGCTAATCAGCGATATTTATACGCGTTGTTGGAAAGTGTCTCCATCCTAACTTCCATTATCATAACAGTGCATACTTAACGATGTTTTCGCAGTGCATGAATTATAGACGGCTTCCCGTTAATCAGCGAATATAATTTACGTCCTTTACCGCTTCTCATTGTTTCCTTCCCTATCAGCGAACTCGTCGCCAACTTAAAAAATAAATCTTGTGCCACCCTCGTGCCGCCCTAATTAAAAATGCTAAATTGTGCGTAAGATGCCAGCTTTCCCCTCACTTCGACCCAAATGCAAATCCGAACCGCTACTTTCTCGAAAACGCCACCGAACGGTTTTTCCAAAGAATGGGTGATTTACAAGCGCGCTCTTTTTTGCATAGAAAATACCGTTGGTTTCCAAATAACAAACACAACTGGTCTCTAATTCTATTCTTTTAGACGTGTCACCGGTGGCATTTTTAATATGTATACTGAGGGATTAGAGCATCTACTGTAATTTAATTCTGGTCAATCGGGAAGTATTGATAGCTAAAAAGTGGAAACCAGCCCTCGGTAATCATTTTTTGAGGGTTTTGGACGAGGAAAAAGCATGTGCCGCAGTTTAGCGTGTCACCTGCCGTGGGGTGTGCTATCGGCCTAGTGGTACTAGAAACTGTTTACAATTTTTTTGCATTTTTTTGGCATTAGGGGAGTGATAGAAATCTAGACTAGGTTTTCGTGGATTGAAAAATTATTTATTGAGTTTAATATGGAAAAATTGTTGAGAGTTGTTTAAGCTTGATTTTCAACTGTTTTTTAATTTTTTTAATAATTTTTTGTTTCAATTTGAAAAAAAAGATATAGCAATATTAGTCATGATCAGACGAGTTAAAAACCCTTATATCATTTTTCCAAAAAATTGCGTACTTTCTTCAAAAATTTTTATTAACCCACCTGTTGAGAGCCACTGTATATATGGTCGTTTAATAATAGTTAGTTTTTTCATTAAACAAAATGGGAATGGTGGTGTGTGGGAGATTTAAAGTTTTTTCAAAATTGTGGCTAACTTGTTCATTAGTGTGGCAGATTCAAATCCCGGTCTTGGCAAAAAAATTTTTGTTTTTTTTTTCGTAAAATTCAATAACAAAACAAACTGAAATAGAAGAATAACGTAATGGACCAAAAAGTTCATTTAATATTAAAATTTACGCAAATTTTGATAATTCTAGTTCAGCGGTTCTCACGATTTTTTTGAAAAATTATGAATTTTTGATTTACATAAATTCTGCTTAATCGACTTGTCTTGCCATTCTCTATCTAACTTTAAATTTTTGCTAAACCATTCCCTAACACACTGTATACAGGGTGTCTGTTTTTCGAGGATCTCAGTTATTATCATCAGAGATATCAGGTCGGATAGTTGCGCATTTTTATGCTCACCAATTATCAGCAAGAAAATTTTTTTTAGTTTTTAAATTATTGGAAAAAAACCGGAAGTTTGTAATTTTTGTTTTTATTTTTTCAAGCGAAAACCAAAAGAACTAGACGGTTTTAAATGAAACATTCTTCAGGCTCTTTTTTACAAAGAATCCAAATCTGTCGTCATATGTTCCAAGGCGTTCTTGATGCCAGAATTACAACACCCAACTTTGGTTTTTCTTATGAAAGCCATATTAACTTTTTGTATTTTTGAAAAGTGTTTTTATTCCTGGTTACAATGATGTATCACATGATATGATCGAATCTTACATGTTGATCAAAATGAAGAAAAAAGCATTTTTGCGAAGAGTGCTTTGGAAAAAACGTCAACAATTTTGTTTTTAAACAAACTAGATTCTAGAGGTTTAATTATATGTAAGGTTTACGTCTTATTCTTAATCTTATTCTTTACAAAACAAGAAAAATTGTTTGTTAAACAACATTTTAGACGTTTTTTCCAAAGCACTCTTTGCAAAAACACTTTTTTCTTAATTTTAATTAGCATGTAATATTCGATCATATCATGTGATACATCATTATAGTCAGGAAAAATTACTTAATTACAAGTTAGTTACAAGTTATTATGTGGTAAAATTAACACGTATTTCTGATACACGCTGTATATTTTTTAACAACAAAAAATTAATAGAACAAATTTTTTTCTGAAAATGTCCGTATAGTTTTGCTTTATAGACTTTTTGGATAAAAATCCTCCGTACTTTTCATTGCTATTGTGTTTTGTCACTGTCTTAAAATAGTAAATAAAAAAAATATTTTCATCTAAAGACACATGTTATGCGTATAAGACAATAAAAAATTTGAGAAATTTGGCACAAATTCATTAACGTACACAAATTCACATTTAAGTTAAGTAAATTAGGTAACTATGTGTACACACTTGTAGTGCTAGTTGCATAATGTGTTATTTCTTTTTATTCGCTAATTTTTGTAATTTTTGACCTATTTATGCCGAAATTGTGTGAAATAAGTAAATTTTTGCCCAAAAACTTAAAGAAATTTTTGAATTTTATCGCGATTTGTTTGGGCAAAATTTAAATAGTATATAAACTAATAGTAATTATGTGGCTTGTTTTTTCCAAAATTATGTAAAAAAAGTACGATTTTCATTCATAAATACGTAGAATTAACTACTTGGCCCACGAGCCAAATGAATAAAACGTTTGTTTTTCGCCCCCAAAATACGAAATCATCACAAAGCGCACTAAAGGTTAAACCATTTCAAGAGCCTGCAGTGAGTGTCGAAATAAATCGAATCCGCTCCCCGCTCTCGATATCGCTCATTAAATATTTATAATGGCAAAGAAGTTGGCTTGTTCTTATTGAGGGTATTATCCTGGCGAACGTCTCCAGTCCTGGAGGATAAAGAGCGCCGATAAGAAAGCCCGGCACTCGTTATAGATGAAGGATAAGTAATTCCACCTAAGAACCCTAACGTAATTACTTCAAGTTAAGAAAAAAAATAACACAAAATAATTTCGACCCAGTTTAAAATTTCAATACATCAGATGAGTCACTCTAAGCGCTCCTCGAAGTTTAATTTCATTATGGAAATTTGTTATTATTGAGTGGCGGCGAGGACAAGATTAACGAGCTTTTAATTGCGCCATGGTTTCTAATTATCGACGATTTTTGCTTATCGGTTCATGTTTTAAGCTTAATTTCCTGATTTTTTGCTCCCATTTCCTGGACTAAATAGCGTTAATCATTTTTTTTGTAACCTCGTTAGGTGGATAAGACGCAAATTTAAACGAATTTCATTATTCGCTGATGAAATTTTACTTTTATTTGCATTTTTTAAACTCTAGTGGGCCGAAATTTAATTAGGAACGTAATCTAGTTTAGCGCTTATTAACATTTTTCAAAGAAAATTACCTCAAAGACGGCTAATTTACGCGAAAATTGCAAAATATGAGTAGACGTGAATGCAAACTACGGTTAGCTTTATGTTAGGACGCGACACCACGTTGAAAAACGTCCCCGGTCTTGTTACTTCCATTGGCGCCGCCAGATGGAGCAGTGGTTGCTGACACTTTAGAATAATTTACAACAAACTTTGAGACAATTTGTAGAATTGGAAAAGGAATTATTTGTTGGGAATTTTTAATAAACAAACACCAGAACTTGTAAATCATATTTATTAAATCAAAATCGAAAGATTTTATTTCTTCTAGTCCAGTCAGTTGCGGTAATAAATATCAAAATACTTAATTAAAGATTAAATCAGCAATCATTAACTTAGCGTGGCCAAAAACTCCTGATGTTTCTTCTCCTGGGCCTGCTGCAACTTTTGCAGTTTCTTCAACTGGCCTTTGCTAATCTCTTTGCCGTGCACATCATGCGTGGGAAGTCCCTAAAACCGCAAAATTAATTATTTATTTCTATCGACTTGCCTTACATTTTCGTCAAATTTCGAATATTTGTCCTTCTCCAATTTGAACATTTCACTTGGTGGTATTTTCTTTTGGGCCTCTTTGGCTGCTTGCGCAGCTGCCAGTTCGGCCTTTTTCCGTTCTTTTTCCTTCGCTTTTTCCAGTTCTAACAATTTTTTTGCCTCTTTTTCCTTGAGTAAAATATCACGGCCTACTATTTTAACAGCACTGGGGGCGCCTTCACGGTCTTCCAAACGCACGCCAACGTTTGGCAAAGTTTCATCGCGGAGTTTGTCACATTCTTGGAGGATTTCAGTGGCTTTGAGAGTTCGGGCCGATGTGCGGATTTTGTCGCGGAAATCGGCCAAAATTTCCAAGTAGGGCAGGATTTTATCCTCGCTCTTATAATTAAAAAAAAAATAATTAATACCTAAAGAGGGGACTGGGATATACTTACATTACTTTCGTTACCACTTGTTACCGGAAATCCGACTCTACTAGGCTCAGAAATTGCGCCAAAAATCGACAACATTTTCGTAATGTAGACGGCAATGTCGTGCAATAGGAGACAGTTTGGGGGGTTTTTGTCCCTTATGTACAAATTACTGGCGGTTACTAAGTCCCTCAATGACTCTAAACTAGTCCTGGTATCGATATTATCTACAAAACAATTATTAACAAAAGTTGACATTTTAGTGAAATTTTTAAAGTTCATATCTTCCTTATTATAAAAGATACACATTTGAAACAAAGACATTATACAGGCACTTTTTTACAGAGAATTTAATAATGTCATCAGCGATTTTTTTTAATCATTCGTTTAGCTGTAATAACATAAAGTTGTATTTTTTAAATGAGAATCATAGTTGGCTATGACATTTTCGAAAAGCTTATTTTTTTCTGAACTCAAAACAATATAAATATAGTTTGATATTTTTATATATTTTTGATAAAAAATATATTTAAAATATTTGAAAGTAGTTGGCCATGGAAAAATTATTTCACATAAAAGGTGTGAATAATCTAGAAATTTTGTGAACGGTTATTAAAGTAGAAAATGTGAAATTATAAAAATAAGTTAAAGTTATTTTCAATTGAACAAATATACAAGCGTCGCAGATTTTAATTACATAAAAAATGTGCAGAAAATTGCAAACGATGTGTCACTACCACTTGATGCCACTTTTTTATGATTTAGTGCAATGGAGGTGACGTTGATAATGTTGTGTATTTTTTTACCGCAGATGGAATTTGATTTTGGTGTTTGGATTGACATTTTTTTGTAAAATAAAATTTTATTGATACGCAATCATACAATTAATAAGATTTTTCTTCTTCCGACATTTCATGTTTAAAATTGGAAAATAGAATGACAACGTAAGCTTGCCATTTTAAATATAAAAACAAATAATTTTTATTAATTGCAAAAATTTGATCTTATAAAAATTTATTATGCTGTTTTTGAATTAATTAGCGTTTAAAAAATCATTAAATTATAAATACTTGTTGGGTAATACAATTTTCATACTTTTAATTAAAAAACCAAAAAATTTTCATGGCCTACTAAAAAGAAAAAGCGAAATATTTTGTTTTTTAATATTTAAAATTAATATATTACACAAATAGACACATCAAATCAGAAAAAAATAATCTTTTCGAAAAGGTCATAGCCAACTATGATTCCTATTTAAAAAAATACAACTTTATGTTATTACAATTAAACGAATTTTTGAAAAAAATCGCTAACATTATTAGATTCTCTGTAAAAAATTAAATTATAAATACTTGTTGGGTAATACAATTTTCATAGTTTTGATTAAAAATCCAAAATGTTTTCATCGCCTACTATAAAGAAAAAGCGAATTTTTTTGTTTTTTTTCTCAAATATTAAAAATTAATGTATAATACAAATAGACATATCAAATCAAAAAAAAATTAACTTTTCGAAAATGTCATAGCCAACCATGATTCCTATTTAAAAAAAATTCAACTTTATATTATTACAGTTAAACGAATGGCTGAAAAAAATCACTGATAACATTATCAAATTCTCTGTAAAAAATGCCTTTATAATGTCTTTGTTTCAAATGTGTATCTTTTATAATAAGGAAGATATGATTTAATTGTTCTGGTCGTGGTTTGCTGTGGTTTTCTGGCATGATAAGTTCATATGGTTTGCTGTCAACTGTTTAAATGTTGTCTTATTTTTGCATTTATTAGTTTTCGATAAAAATCACAATGAAAATCCTGCTACTTGTCAAGAATTTACTCTGCAAACTCATTTAAACGTGTGAATTTTTGACCTGACACTGACAGCTGTCACCTGTCATTGTTTTGTAATGTCAATTGAGACGTACATTTTTTGTGACAATTGTCACACATAGGCGATCTAACCATTATATTGTGTTTTCGCAAAAGTTTTAACAAAATCTCAAAATAAAAGTAATTAAAAAGTTAAAATAACATGATTTTTGATCACATAGAGTATTTTTTGACCTACCACACAAAGCAGCATGAACATTATCCTTCGCCTGCAAAAAGTGCCCATTTAGTTCCATTTCCTGCCGTTCCCACTTAACATAATGCCCCACAAGAGTCGGTTTTTTCAAAAAATTCCTCGTCAAGTCTTTAACATTCAAGAAAAATTCCTAAAACGTGTAAACACTAGTACCAACCCAACTTGACTAAATGCTACCAACATTGAAATTTTTTTCGTATTGCAGCGCTACCTCCATAGTATTCTGACTATAATCAAGCGTGTCCCTCCAGGCATGCAACAAGAAGGCAAACCTCAACTGTCTCGCCGTATATTTCGCTAGCGCGTCTTGTATACTAACAAAATTCTTCAAACTTTTCGACATCTTGCACCCGGCAATCGTCAAATGCCCCGAATGCAGGAAATACTTGACCCATTCGGAGGCCCCAAAGTGTGCCTCACTCTGCGCAATTTCGTTATCATGATGCGGGAATTTCAAGTCAACGCCTCCGGTGTGTATATCGAGCGTGTCGCCGAAGATGGTCGAGGCCATGGCCGAGCACTCGATGTGCCAGCCGGGGCGGCCCTTGCCCCAGGGGGAATCCCAGGCGGGCTCGCCCGGCTTGCTGCGTTTCCACAGCGCGAAGTCGTTGGGGGAATGCTTCTCGTTGCGTTGGTCGGCCGTGGTGAGGTCGCCTTCGCCCTCCTGGAGGCTGTTGGTGTCGCCGTAGGCCTCCGGCACCAGCTTGGCGTAGTAGTGGTTCGGTTGCTTGTCGAAGGCGGCGACGTCGAAGTACACCGAACCGTTGGCTTCGTAGCCGAAGCCGTTCGAGATGATTCGGGAGATGTAGCCGATTATTTCGGGGATGTACTCGCTGACGCGGGTCAGGACGTGCGGTTTGAGGATCTGGACAACGAAGGAGTTGGTTTTTTATATATTTCCAAAAAAAAAAGAAAAATTTTGTGGGGTTTTTCGTTACAATATTTTTATAAAAAAAAAACCTGTTATAGTGTTGCAAATTACCACAAAATAGTTTTAAATGGATTACCAATAGACATAACTGGGGTCAGTCTGTTTGCAGAGTTGGAAATTAATTAATTCAGTGTAACAGAAGAATAGGAAAAAAACTGATAATATTTTATTTTATTTGATTTTTAGCCATTGTTGTAAATTAACTACGTAATCTGTGACAACACTGATTATGTCTTATGTCGAGTCAAATAACGGCCTTGTAAGATTTTTATTTTAAAATTATTTGCCTTTATTACAAATTGCGAACGCACTGCAAAGCCAGACATTTATTAAGTTTTACGTTAACATGACATTTTTTTTTAGAAAATTACAAAACACCCGAATTTTTATAACTTCATTAAAAAGTGTTGTGTTTTATTTATTTGTTTATTTATTTTTTTTTATTTTTTTTTGTAATAAATAGTTCAAGACAAATACGTTTCTGTTTCTCATAATGAATATTGAGATTTGAACGATTGTGCTAATGCTATGCTATTTTATTGTACAGGGTGATGTCCGAATACGGGATCTTCGAAATTAAGAGGTTTAGAGAAAAACGAGTGACACATTCTCGGGTCCGTTTTTTGAGAAAATAATTTTGGTCAAAACCGCATCCTGCAATCGTCTTTTGTTTTCGACTTATAAACAAAAGTTAACATTTTGGTGAAATCTTAAAAAATTCATATCTTCCTTATTATAAAAGATACAAATTTGAATCAAAGTACTTTTTTACAGAGAATTTAATAATGTTATCAGCGATTTTTTTTAATCATTCGTTTAGCTGTAATAACATAAAGTTGTATTTTTTTAAATGAGAATCATAGTTGGCTATAACATTTTCGGAAAGCTTATTTTTTTCTGAACTCAAAACAATATAAATATAGTTTGATATTTTTATATGTTTTCGATAAAAAATATATTTAAAATATTTGAAAGTAGTTGGCCATGGAAAAATTATTTCACATAAAAGGTGTGAATAATCTAGAAATTTTGTGAACGGTTATTAAAGTAAAAAATGTGAAATTATAAAAATAAGTTAAAGTTATTTTCAATTGAACAAATATATGAACGTCGCAGATTTTAATTACATAAAAATGTGCAGACAATTGCAAACTATGTCTCACTACCACTTGATGCCACTTTTTTATGATTAAGTGCAATGGAGGTGACGTTGATAATGTTGTGTATTTTTTTACCGCAGATGGAATTTGATTTTGGTGTTTGGATTGACATTTTTTTGGAAAATAAAATTTTATTGATACGCAATCATACAATTAATAAGATTTTTCTTCTTCCGACATTTCTTGTTTAAAATTGGAAAATAGAATGACAACGTAAGCTTGCCATTTTAAATATAAAAACAAATAATTTTTATTAATTGCAAAAATTTGATCTCATAAAAATTTATTATGCTGTTTTTGAATTAATTAGCGTTTAAAAAATCATTAAATTATAAATACATGTTGGATAATACAATTTTCATAGTTTTAATTAAAAATCCAAAATTTTTTCATGGCCTACTATATAAAGAAAAAGCGAAATGTTTTGTTTTTTCTTAAATATTTTAAATTATGTATTACACAAATAGACATATCAAATCAGAAAAAAATAATCTTTTCGAAATTGTCACAGCCAACTATGATTCCTATTTAAAAAAATATAACTTCATGTTATTACAATTAAACGAATTTTTGAAAAAAATCGCTAATAACATTAGATTCTCTGTAAAAAATGCCTTTATAAAGTCTTTGTTTCAAATGTAAATGTTTAATAATAAAGAAAATATGATATTTTTAAGATTTCGCTAAAACGTCAACTTTTGTTTAAGTCGAAAACAAAAGACGATAGCGAGATGCGGTTTTGACCAAAATTATTTTCTCACTCGTTCTTCTCTAAACCTTGTCCTGTATTCGGACAAAAAGTAGCACTTGTACAACTTTTGCTGCGAAAATACGTACATTTAGAGCCTCCATGTCTTTGTGAAATTCTTGTTCCCAGTGCTGTGGTAATGACGTAAAAATCGCATTGTCTGTAATTGTGGCCCCAAATTTACAATCCAGCCAATCAGACAGTGGGTCTTTACTCCGCACTATGTAATTTTTCTTTGCGTTTTCAATTTTCGTATTATCACCACTTTTGACCGCATTTTCCAATTCTTCAACCGATTTAGTGAGACTAGTTGAAAAATTAATTTAATCATCTATATACAAAAAATGCCAAAATAGCTTACTTGACTAGAAGTTTCTCATACATTTGTTTCTTATCGGGATCAAAGGCATTTTGTGTGGTCTCAGCCAATTTCTCCAAAACCTGTAAACCCCCGTTACAATGTGACCACCACAAAATACAAACAACCATACCAACTTTGCGTCACTTAAAACCTCCTGTAACGACCTCTCCTCCCCAACATACCTCTCAAACAAGTAGTTCTGACGCGCCCTTTTTATGATTTTATCGTCAATATCCGTAATATTCATCACGAAAAAAATATCATAACCGAAATAATCGGCAAGGACGCGCCTCAAAATATCAAAAGTTATGTACGATCTGGCGTGCCCCATGTGCGAGGCGTCGTAAACAGTCGGCCCGCAACTGTACCAAGTCACTTTTTTGCCCGAAATCGGCCTAAACACCTCCTTCTGACGCGTCAGACTATTGAACACTTTCAGGACCGGACCGCCAGACGCCTCCGGCGCCGACCACGGGGGCTGCACACGTTTCGACATAACCTAACTCCAACCACCAAATTTGCAATTATTTAACACACCAACACCAAAACGCACTCTTCGGTGTTATCTAGCGGAAATTAAACTGTGATTGCATCAGAAGAAGGCACGGAATTCCCACAAAATCGGAATCAGCGGCCACAACACCACACAGTGCTGCCAACATGAAACGGCACCGGCGGCTCTTGACCCCGATTGGGGGCAAGGAACGTGCGACACGTGGCGGGTGAAACCCCCACATTAAATTATGGGGCGCAATAATGTAATTTTCGTAGTTTAAGCAGCAAATTTAGTTAGTTACTTGACGTGGTATTAAAATAAAAATCCCCAACTAGTTCCAAAATTTTTATTCTTAAATTAATCGCTACAAAACAATTATTGTTGGTTCAACATTTCGAGCTGTGCCGCTGTGACGTTCTTCATCCCTTCCTGGACCATGCTGAGGTTGCTTTTCCACGAGTGGAGCAAATCCCTCAATTGTTGCCACTGGGCGCGCCCAAAAGTCCTATGCATGGTGCTTGAGACGTAGACTTTCCGAGCGGCTTGGTCCATGCGGGCCCTCACCAGTTTAGTCTTCAAGACTTCGATAATAAACGCCTCGACCTCCTCAGCCTTGATCTGCAACTCTCTCTCAATCACGTCAAAACTGATCTCCGGGTTGGTCTCAGCGAGTTGCATGAAGGACAACAACCGCATCTTTTGCATGTTCTTCTCGTGGTTCAACCCCTGCGACGTGACAAACTCCTTGTGTTCTTGGTAGAATTTCAAATACGTTGCCAAATTTTCGCTGACAAAGATATTAAGCAAGTCGTGGATTAGCTCCCCTTCGAGAAATTTGACCGGCTTTAGGGCCAGTAAGGGGTCGAGGAGGAAGGTGTTGGGGTCCCCCAGGGCCGAGACGATGCACTTGATCGCGTCCTCGCGGGCATGCGAGGCGTTCTTATCGGTGTAGGTCCCCAAAAGTTCGATCATGACCTTGGCAGCCTGCTCACTGTGGTTGCTCTTTAGCAGCACCTGGTGCAACAACCGGTACAGAATCTGCAACTGCTCGCTTGTCGGTGGACACGGGGCGAACTGTTGCTTCAAATGCTCGATATCCTGGAACACCGACTTGACCTGGTCCGTTTTCTCCGCAATTAAAATCAAGTGGTAGTAGACGTGGTAGCGCATGGGGGACGTCTCGTCAAGCGACTGGAACAGCAGCCACAAGGCGCGCAGGCACACCAGCCCCAGTTTGGGGCCCTGAGCCTTGAGCAGCTTCTGGCAAAAGGCCAGGATGATGTTCTCGGACCGGTCGGCCGGGATCTAAAACACGTCCAATACCACGCGCAAATGATTCGAGACACTTACAAGCACCATGATTGAGACAATGTCGTTGAGCACCATCTCAACTTCGGGCTCCTGGCCCTCCTTGAAACAGGCCTCGCATACGCCGATTATTTTGTGTAGGTCGTCTTCGATGCCCTTGACTGATTTTTCCTCCGAAATTTCAGCGCCTAAACTTTTTAAGTAAATGCGGAGCTCTTGCGCCTAAAACATAACCTCAAAGTGTCATATGGACACAAAATGCCACAAATGGGCGCCTACCTGGTCCTCGGGACTCACGTCGATAAAGACAGGGGGCACTTGCATTTTTCTACAGTTAGTTCACGGTTTTTTGCAATTTTTAACTGTTTTAAGGGGAAAAACCACACCGCAAATTTGATGGTTATGTTGGCAATGCGCATGCGCAAACGCCAAGTTGTTACTTTTTTAAATTTGGTGGCCAAGTTGGCCACAAAAATTAAAACACCGAATAATTAATAAAATTTATTATTTAATTCAACAAGTCGGTTATTTGTTGGGCGTTATTTGGGTCAGCTGTCTCAGTTGTTTTAGGACCGTTTCCAGTAACTTCTTCTTGTCTCTTTCGTTCTTTTTCAATACTGTGAACATAGTTTTCTTATCGCCTTCTTTCAATCTACAAGAATCAATTAACTTGTGGTTTAATAACCCGATTTGTTACTTTTCGAGCAATACTATCGCATCATCTGGATTGACTTGCTTATATTTGCTGGTTTCTTGCCCATAGTCGTGGAAATAAGTGGGCCAGTCCCATGACGTGAACAGGTCTAAAGTCTCCCGTAGTTTGGTAAAATACGACAAGAGGACGTCCTCTTGTAGGCCTTTGACGGGCTCAGAGGCCGCAAATTCTGTAAAACTTGTTTAAATTTCCGGTTATCATTTTTCGATTAATTACGTTCACACTGTAGTAAATCTAAATTGATTTGGTTTAAGGCCCCCATGGAAATTTGCTTGATCTCGTCATTCATCAACAGTTGAAACATCGAATTGGCAATGTGTTCACACGCCGACTTACACGCAACTTGCGCCACCTCCGGCTACAAATCACTCGATAAAAAATCAACAAAACCAATCAACAAACCGGTAAATTGGTGAAACTCTGAAACGTCGTCTGGAGGAAAGCAATCAAATCGGAGATGTAACTAGAGGCGTGTCCTGACGGCTCACCCAACAGCCAATCATAACTCTCCAATTCGTAAAACTCGTTCAATTTTTGGCGCAATTTTTCGCAAATTTGGCGCACGGCGTCTTCACGAGCCACGCGGAACATGGCTGGTTGGCCTTGGACCACTCCCGTGGACACCCCTCGAGACTCCTCCCTAAATGTTTTGTTTTTATTGGCGGATTAATTTTGTGCCCTACCCTGTAATATTTGAAATAAACTGGTCCAAGTAGACCGTGGCTTCCTCCAAATAGCCCGTATCGATGATTATTTGGATAATTTCCTGAAGATTGATGTGCGGGCTACGAAACGTTGACGACAAACAACCGCTAAACGTCCGCGTCAGGAGCAAATTCATCGACTTGCGGATCATTTCGTCGACTTCCACTTGACTACAATTCAGTCACAGCCCACTTCGATTGGAATTATTCAACAACCAAACCTTAAATTCAAATCCTCGGAGAATTTCAAACACGCGTAAATAAACTCCTTGACTTGTTGGTAGACCTTGGGCACCATCCCCGAAAAGGGGAACTTGTGCGGGAAAACCACATCGTTGGGCAAGTCCTCGTCCCATGGAAACGACGACAAAATATGCTCATACTCCTCGAGATCGTACACTTGAATCGGCTGAAAATCCTCCTTCGAGAGAATTTCCCGAAAGACTTGCACCCATCTCTGCATCAAAACTTCGGTATAATGGTCACGTAATTCACGCACCAACTCCCACAACGGTTTCACCGAATAACCATAATTACGCAAAGTCGTGCAAAAAAGCATGATCAAGTCTTTAATGCGCAGGATCAAGGTGGCGTCGGTACAATACGCCTGAAATTTTTTTCATAACCGATTGAGTAAACAAATTTTTCGGGTAATTATACCGAATGTGTTTGCAAAGCACTGACGATTTTTGACAACGCCATCGTCCACATTTCGTCCAAGAAGGCGCGGGTTATGAGCCCGTTCCCGGTGTTTAACACGTGATCCTCCAAAATAAAGAAACCGAGGACGGCGTGAATGTAGGCACGGTAGCTCTCTTCACACTCGTGCTGCGGGAACAAAAGACGATCACGATACAAGTCACAGCCGACTTACCATATTAGTGGGCGGCTGTAAAACCAAGCGGGCCTGTTTCGTCCTTTCGGCCCTATAGTACGTCTCGAAAGTGGCCCTCGTATTAAGCACTGTTGAAATATGCAAACTGCGATAAATCGGCGAAAAATCGATCAATTCTTGGGCACTTAAATCCTCCTCAGAGAAGTGACCAACGCCGTCACCTAAATTACAATATTTAACAAAAAATTAAATACGGAATTAAATCAAGTGACCTGACGGTTGTGGCGCTATTCTTTTTTTCTTGCGTCCGATGACTGTGGGGTCACTGGCCAACTGTTCACTAGTCTACAATTTCATCACTTTCAATAAGTAAACGAATGACAGAATCATAGCCTCCTTGATGGGCAATGTTTAATCATTAAAAGTTACGTATCCATCAAGGAGGCTAATAATCGAGTTAAACTGACGTGTTTCATGGCCACTTCTCCAATTTTCGGGGAAAATTTGCGAATATTTTCCAGAAAGTCCTTCAAGTCGGACATTGAGGCCTTTTCGATGCTTTCCCTAATCCTGCAAAAGTCGGTATTGCAGGACACTGTAACCGTTTTTTTTTGACTCACTTCGGTATGCTCTCCCTTAACTGGTAAGAAAAGCGATAATTGGCCACGTGGAGCAGGTGTGAGTGTTCCAGCTCCTCTAAAGTTTTCAAGGCGGGGTAATAACTACAAAATTGTTACAAGTTTGCCTAGTTTTTGATTTTTGTTACCGTTTTTCCGCGATTTGTTTTTTTAATTTGGAATAAGAGGTCAAAACCGGCAAACAGAGATTAAGTTGGGCGATTACGACGGCAATGTTGCTCTGGACTTTGCGCGCTTGTAGCAGCTCATTGCCCGATTTTGAGATGTTTTTTGCTGCTTGGTGCAGTTGGGTGTCGAGGGTGGTGACCTGGCCCTACAATTGGTGTGAATTTTGTGCTAGGATTGTGGCAAGTTTTACGTTTAGTTTTTTGGCGTGGTTTCGCACTTCTAACAACTCTCTGATTGCTTCAATAAATCCCTGATAGTACACATTGCAAAGGCGTTCAATGTCTTTGTTGTGGTGTTGGATGCGTTGGTCTAACTTCTCGCGGAACTTTACGTTCTGGTCGTTATCATAAATTGCCCTGAAACTGGAAGTGAAAGACCGAACTTAAAATTTTACGCCCACCTAAAAGTTGGGCCCCAGTAATCGTCAACTCCTTCGATTTCTTGCAGATACAAGTCGTATTGCGAGTTTTCCCCACTTTGGGGGTCACCCATGGTGGATTTATTGTGTTTTTTTGATTTTTAAATAAAAAAATCGTAATTAAAATTGTGAGGTTACGTGACGTGACAATTGACACTTTGACACTGCCACCACACCGACTCGAATATCCCTACATTTCAAATTATTGATCCATTTATTTTATTTCTTTATTATCGTACAAAAAATTATCTAATAATACTCCGGGGTTTTGCAGAACGGTAGAAGACACAAGATTCCAGTCACAATCTCGACGAATTGTAGGCCGACTTGTATGCCGCAAATAATGTACTCAAATCTCAAAGCATGGCTTTGCCAAATCATAAAATACAAAACTCCAGCTAGTGAAGGGATCGTCAGGAAAATTGCGACCAGAACTGGCCATTCTGTAAAAAATCAAGTCCAGATAATGTTGGCCCAAAAAACCACTCACTTCTCTCGGTCAGGTTGCCCTTCCTTGCCAAAATCACCCGAAACAGCTCAATCACGCAAACAGCCATCAGAATACCGAAATCGGTGGAAAAGTGCTTCAAATCGGGGAAATTCATGTACTTTACCACGTTCATCCCGATCTCACAAACGGCAAACAGGCCGAAATAGTACGAGTTTAAGTACAACAGCACTTCGAAAGTCAGCGAGGTGTTCATTAGGGGCTCAATTGTGCTCAATTAAGCCGAGTTTTTTAATATAGAATATAAAACAAACACTTGTTTATGTGGGTATTGATGGGGCAAGAGTGCCAACACAACCACAAACAAACCCTGGCGATTTGGGGAAACTAATCAACATTTCGGTGTTTCCAACGATTTGAATTACTGTTTTTTCATTAATTAAGAAGTTAAAACACGTTATAGAGGAATAAAAACGCAATAAAATTAAATAATTCAGTTAACCAATCGTCGGTTGCCATGGCAACGTCTGTTGCTATGGTGATTATCAGGGGCGTACTGGGTCAGAAATCAAAAATTGGGAACGTTGAAATTTGGGGAACAATTAAAAGTGTTTAAATTCTATCATCTGAGAGCTTTTTCAAATTTTTATCGTCATTTATTTTGAAAATACAAGGCCAACTTGATTTTTTTAATGGCACGAAGGGTCAAATTTATTCATTTTCAAAAGAGATTTTTTTTCTGAATTCAATGATGTAACATGATACTACCTTTACTTTTATTAAAATGTAAAAAAATAAAAATTCAAAAATTTTCTGGAATAGTAAAACAAAGTTGGCTTTGAAAATACTGTTATTAGCGATGCCTGTCACTTGAATATTAGCCAAAAATTAAACTTGGCTGCAATAATTAGTTTAATAATAGTACATTTAAGTAAAACTGAGCGAAAAAAATCTCATGTTGGTTTATCATGGAGACAGAAAGCCAAGAAGTTAGTGGAAATCAGTTTGAACATCGTTTGTAGCATAAAAATCAAGTATTCCGTGTTTAAAATTTCTTAATTAAAACGTTAAAAGTGTTATTTTAACAATTATTTTTAGCTTTTACTTATTTTTTGGTTAATGAGCTAACGATAGATAAAGACAACATTTCCAAGGCTAACAAGATTTTACATTTTTCAAAATTTTCGATTTTTTTTAAGTTTCGATTAAACCAAGGTATGCATGTGTTATACGATCGAACTCAGAAAAAATGCTCTTCCCGAAAATATTAAATTTGACCCTTGTTGCTATTTAAAAAAAAAACAAGTTAGCCTTGTATCCGAAGAACAAATGGAGATAAAAATTTAATAAACATCTGAAACGATACAATTTATATACTCTTAAGCATATACCAGATTTTAATAAGTTTTAATGAATAGTTTTTCTAATATTTCTATCTTCTACACTTTAGATATAAATTAATTTTACGTCATCTTTTTTTATAAAAATTCTAGTCAGTGTTTCTCAGCCTGTTTTTTCATTTTTTCCATGTATTTAGTGGATTGGTTTAGGGTTCAGAAAATCGTCTCAATTCGCCTCCTAACTCATAGTCCTCCGTAGCCTTGGCCAAAAATACAAAACACAGTCCATTCCAAAATCATTTATTGTTAATAAAAATATGAGTATTAAATCTTGTCGACTCGCCCTAGTGGTAACACTGTAAAACCGGCTACAAGCAAAACGAAGACTTGCCCAAACTTAGCTAAATGAGAGTGCATTGAAAACGCGAAAGCCAACGGTTGCAGTCCAACACCAAGCAAGATGCCAGACTTGCGTGAGCATCTGAACGAATTAGGCAGTTTCAGCGGCAGTTTGTCGGAAAAACAGACTTAATATCCAGCCAAATCGGCCATAGTTTGGTCCATTTCGTCGGCGATCGCTTTGTATTTGGTCTTCTCGTCGACAAGTTCATCTGGAAATGTTAGTACGGTTAGAGTGTTAAAATAAGGTAAAAAGGGTGATCAGTAACTCAATATATTTTGCTTCCTGTACATACAACACGTAACACAATTACCAAAATAAAAAGACAGAGTCGCTGGAAGAGAAACGATTGATTCTTTACAAGATAAGTTCGACGAAAGCCGTGTCCAAATCGTCGCCGATTTCCTTGTAGCGCTCCTTCTCGGCGACGAGCTCATCTGCAAGTAAAACCGTGACAAAAGTGCGACCAAAAGCGCAACTGGCTCGGTTAATCCACACTGAAACGGTCAAGTCATGCGGGAAAAAAAACAAAATCAACTTAAAAAAACATTTTTCATCATATACTCATTAGCTTACATCGCAGTTAGAGATAAACAGACTTTAAAATATAAATTTACTTTATAATACTAGAAGAAATAACATTACAGTAAAAAATTAAGATTTAAGCGACTGTGAATGGAAGGACCGACTTCCAGTGATTACCTGAACCCAAAAACCGCTCTTTAACAAAGTTAATTATAATACACTATGATTATTAATGAGTCCTTCCATCCACACCTGACTGACTTGAAAATGTACAAAATTTGATATTGGAAAGGCAGTGTTGATCATATTGCCACGAACCGAGAGATCAACAACATGAAAAATGCCTGCTTGTGCTTATCGTGCCCACTAAATTTAATTGATTATTTTTTGCAATAAGCACCGGAATAAAACGCCGAGGGAATGCAAGGCAGGAATGTTGGTAGTACTGAATTGGTTTACATATTTTGGATATCATGCAAGGTAGCTTCCATCTCGTCCGATAACAGTTTGTTCTTTTCCTTTTCGGCCAAGAGGTCGTCTGCAATTAAGGCGTTAATGGCAACACAAAAAACCAAAAAAAAAAAAACGGGAGGGAAAGTGTTAGTTTTAAGCGAAACGCACCTTCTAGTCTGTCGACCTCCTTCTGCAGTTTCTGTACGGAACGTTCAGCAAACTCAGCACGGGCTTCAGCCTACACAAAAATCACAATTAGTTTCGGTTTGGTAACGAAACTGAACTTTCAGTTTCGTTTAAAAAAAATAAATAAAAAACAGGGGACGGGTAAGTGAGCTGGGACAAAAGCACTCCGTTAAACATGCAATGGTACTTACAAGTGATCAGATTATTGTGCCCCCACCTTAAGTACAAATCTAGATATCAATTAAGAAAAGCGGGAAGCCCCTAAGTGCAAGAAAATTTGAAAAGTGATAAAGCAATGATGGAAGAAGTAAACTACGAAGTGGTCCAGAAAGACAGTCTTAGAACAGTTCAGTAAATACAATTTTTGTAATGATTAAAAGTTTTTTTTTAATATGTTGGCACTTAACGGTGAATTAGTTTTTAAAGTTACTGTTGAAACATTCATAATTTGTACAATTTTATAGGTTGGTAGCAGTGTCAATTGCTGTAAAATTGACTATCATAAAAATTCTGGGTGTATTTTTAAAACTTTAAAATCAAGTTGGCAACACTTTCAGTTTTCATATGTTTCCTTGTTTAGAATACCAAAACTTATTAAGTATATAACTTTACAGGGTCGCTAAAAAGTATATACAGTTATATATTATAAAAACTATTCATCAAAACTTATAAAATTTGGTATATGCTTATGAGTATATAAACTGTATCGTTTCAGATGTTTATTAAATTTTTATTTGCATTTGTTCTTCGGATACAAGGCTAACTTGATTTTTTTTAAATAGCAACAAGGGTCAAATTTAATATTTTTGAGAAGAGTATTTTTTTCTGAGTTCTATGGTGTAACATATGCATACCTTAATTTAATCGAAACTTAAAAAAAATCGAAAATTTTGAAAAATGTAAAATCTTGTTAGCCTTGGAAATGTTGTCTTTATCTATCGTTAGCTCATTAACCAGAAAATAAATAAAAGTTAAAAATGATTGTTAAAATAACACTTTTAACGTTTTAATTAAGAAATTTTAAACACGGAATACTTGATTTTTATGCTACAAACGATGTTCAAACTGATTTCCACTAACTTCTTGGCTTTCTGTCTCTATGATAAACCAACATGAGATTTTTTTCGCTCAGTTTTACTTAAATGTACTATTATTAAACTAATTATTGCACCCAAGTTTAATTTTTGGCTAATATACAAGTGACAGCTATCGCTAATAACAGTATTTTCAAAGCTAACTTAGTTTTACTATTCCAGAAAATTTTTGAATTATTATTTTTTTACATTTTAATAAAAGTAAAGGAGGGTATTATGTTACATGATTGAATTCAGAAAAAAATGCTCTTTTAAAAATGATTAAATTTGACCCTTCGTGCCATTTGAAAAAATCAAGTTAGCCTTGAATATTCAAAATAAATGACGATAAAAATATGAAAAAGCTCTCAGATGATAGAATTTAAACACTTTTAACTGTTCCCCAAATTTCAAGTTTTTTTGTTAAACCGTTTTGAAAATATTTAACTGTATCCATACTTTTTAGCGACTTTGTATAATATATAACTAAGTATAAATAACAATATAACTGTATTTTACATTTTAATTAAAAGAAAATTATTATTGTAGAACAACTTTCTTTCCAGAATTTTAGTAAATTCTTTCTTTTTTATCTTGTTAAGTAGTTAACAACTTCCCCCCCCCCCCGAAAAAAAAACAAAAGGTGTTCAATTATGTTTATAATCAAAGTGGTCCATGACACCGAAATTAAGTTCGTAAGATCGAAGCAGGCTGTTTATAAAGTTGCCAACTTACAAGCATAGCCTACTATATATGAAATTATAAGAAAAAATTTGTAACATTCATTGACTAAATTTTTTCATAAGACAAATCAATAAAAATTTCCACCATAATGCCAACCAAAAACCTTTTGGTTACTGAACTTACTTCACGCAGCTTATCAGACATGGCACGGATTTTATCCTCGCTATGTTCTCTGGTAACAGCCGCCTGCGCACACAACACATGCATCAATAAATATACAGAAACAACAAACAAGACAAAAAATACAAGTCGAGACGAGCCCCAAGATCACCAACTATATACACAAAAAATAACATTAAGAAAGAGCGCTTTGCTAATGCCAGTTGTACATTTCTGTTGCCTTCATCCACTTATTACCTCTGCTAATCGTTGTTCCACCTGTTTGAGCGTCACCGAATATTCTTCCTCTTTTAAAGTGGCCTGTGTTAATACAACATTTAGTAAAAAAACACACACAACAATGGCACAAAAGCGAACTAGAATGATCTAGTTGGCGTTTGTGGTAAACATGCCAAAATTAAGAAAAAAAAAACACTAAAGGGGTTAGACAACGAGGCAAACGCCAAACATGTCGGTACCTCCTTTAGGCGAGTGGTCAAGTTCTTAATTTGATTTTTGTATTCTTCTTCACGCTGGTTGGCCTATGATTAAATCAAATGTAATTGGTTGTGGCAAAAATTTGAAAAAAATTAAGTTCGAAAATATAATGTACCTTTTCTTCAGACACTTCAAGGGATTTCAGGTTGTTACCAACGACGCGAAGTTCCTCCTCAAGCTCTACGATTTTGCTGCAAACAGAAAAATTATTAATAAGAGAATTATTTAAAAAAAAAATAGTAAAAAAGCACAGCCACCCTACCTTTCGCTTTGTTCGGCCCGTTCTTCGGCACGTTCTAAATCTTGTTCCATTAGAACCAATTTGCGGGCAACCTAACAAACGACACACACATGCAAAACATTAACAAAAAAAAAAAAAAAAAAACTTAAACGAGAAAAGTGATTAATTTGTTTTATTCAATCGCTTTTCTCGAATTTTAGTATAAATTATTAAGTAAACTAGCTAACTTAAAACGGTTAGTAATTAGTATAAAAACAAAACACGACGGTCACGGCCAATTGCGATCATGCCACATTGAAACGCAACACAACAATCTGGAAACCTACGATTCTCCGGCTTCGGCACGCTCTTCGGCTCGCTCCAAGTCGGCTTCAACCATGGCCAATTTACGAGCTACCTGTATATTAATTTTAATAAGTTTCCATAATTTAAACAGGATTTTTTCGTTAATTGTGAGCTCAAGTGAATGGTATTCAGTCGGCAGGTTATAGGCAAGGTGTGAAGACGTTTCGAACGTCTGGTAATTTACAAGATGGTGTGAAATTATTTTATTAAAGTAAGTCTGAAAAAAATTGTTTTTTTTTTCATGGCTACTTGGGCCCCCAAATTTTTTCCCAACAAAAACAAAGTTTTTTTTACTACTTAAGTAAGCTGACGATAGCCAACTAATCCTGTTTCATAATCGTAACGAAAATTCGTTTACTCCGTTGGCTAGAAAAAACTAAAAATTTTTAAATCCTATCTCTAGTTCCACCAGTCTCAGGTGAAAAAAAAAACTATTAAAGTAAGTCTGAAATAAATTGTTTTTTTTTTCATGGCTACTTGGGCCTCCAAATTTTTTCCCCAACAAAAACTCAGTTTTTTTTACTACTTAAAAAATCAAAATTAAATAAGCTGTAAGCTGTAAATAAGTCCTATCCCTAGTTCCACCAGTCTCAGGTGAAAAAAAGAACTCTATTAACCAAGAACATTATTAACTATTAACTCTATTAACTACTATTAAAATAAGTCTGAAATAAATTGTTTTCTTTTTTTGGCTACTTGGGCCCCCAAATTTTTTTCCCAACAAAAATTAACTCAAGTTTTTTTTTACTTAAAAAATCAAAATTAAATAAGCTGACGGTAACCAACTAATACAGCCTGTTTTATAATCATAACGTAAATTTGTTTATTCCGTTGGCTAGAAAAAACTAAAAATTTTGAAGTCCTATCTCTAGTTCCACCAATCTCAGGTGAAAAAAAGAACTCTATTAACAAAGAACTTTATTAACTATTAACTCTATTAACTACTATTAAAGTAAGTCTGAAATAAAATGTTTTCTTTTCATGGCTACTTGGGCCCCCAAATTTTTGTCCCAACAAAAATAAACTCAAGTTTTTTTTTACATAAAAAATCAAAATTAAATAAGCTGACGATAACCAACAAATACAGCCTGTTTTATAATCATAACGTAAATTTGTTTATTCCGTTGGCTAGAAAAAACTAAAAATTTTGAAGTCCTATCTCTAGTTCCACCAATCTCAGGTGAAAAAAAGAACTCTGGAGACATATTTATGAATTAAAAGAAAAAACTAATTGTAAAAAGTGAACTGTTTTTATAGTTTTCAAGCAGATATTAATTTATTTACACATTTGGTTTGAAAACCGATTTCAAATAAAATTTTCTATTAAAACTGTACCAAAATAAATATAAAAAATTTGATATGAAACAATTAATTGTTTAATTAACACAAAAAATGTCTACTTTCTTAGTAAAAAATAAATAAAATTTGCATAAAAAATTTGTATCCTCAGTAGGTCTCGAACAATCGATGTCATAAAAGTTATTATTATTATTATTATTATTATACAAGATCTTTGGCAGTTTCCAGGTAAATTTGTTTACTCCGTTGGCTACGAAAAACAATTATAAGTTCCCAAATTCTTGACTTACTCTTCATGAAATTTCCTAACTTATTAAAACATCGAATTCAAACAAATCTTTGATCAAAACCAACAAAAGTTTATCCTCTTTGTGAGATAGGTTACAAAAATTTGACAATTATTACGACCATGTTTAAAACAAAAAAAAAATTAATTTCTAATTTTATTCACACAAACCAAAGTAATGCACAAAATTTTTATCTTTGTTATTATCATTTTTCATATTTTAGATCTATTTAATTTTTTTAAAGTGACATTTGTAATGTCATTCGTTTTTAAGTTGTGACGTAATTCTTATTTTTTTAAATGATAACCGACATTTTTGTTTATGCTAAAAATAAATAAAATATAAAAAAATAAAAAAATATTGATAACTAAACATAATGGGCATTATCTTTTTCATCTTGACATATTTTATAACTGGCAATTGTTCAATTGTTTATTACATTTTTTTGTATATTTAGCATGAACAATTTTTTGAAAAATAACATAAAAAAGATGAATTTTGTGCGTTACTTTTGAGTCAGTCTGTGTACAACAAAAAAGTTTTCGAAGGAAAAAAATAAAAAACGCACTTCCGATTCCCTTTTTACTCTTCCCCAAATGTAAAAATAACAACCATCTTAAAAATTACCAAACTTGTTAGAAAATTTCCGAAACATTTAGTTGGAATGTCACACAAAAATAGTTTTAACATTTTTAAGTCTAACTTATTCGGCAAATCTTCCACCGATCTGCATAAAAAAAATCGTGGAAAATCTGCAATTAGGTGAAACACATGCATGATCACCATGGAACATACTCATCTAACTGTAGCCACAAGCCCTAGGAGGCCAACACTCATCGTCAGTTCGTATCAAAAAAGTCAGTTCACAACATTCCAGGCACAAAATTTTGATTCCCAATATTCGAAAGTTTGGTAAATACAAGAGAAAAAAAAAAATTAAACACTAGTTACAGTAATAATTACATAACAAAATATTGTACAATTATACATTTTTCCTCTAACCACTACCCCTAACCCCTTCGTTTTGGACGGATCGCACCTTTAGAACCACTGATCACAAACGCACAAACCACTCGGACACATTTCCGCGAATTGAAATCTGATCAAATTAAATGTGTAGTTCCATGGTGTCAAATTCTAGCAAACAACACTTTTGTGGTGGTAGCACTGATTAGTAGAGCCTCAAAATCAGTATAAACACTGCAAAAACGCTAAGTCAAATTATAATACACCTCATCGTATTTTTTATCGGCTTCTTCAGCCAAGAATCGGGCCTCCTTCAGCTGATTCTCGAGGGCGTCCATGCGCTCTTCATCGGCGAGGGAGCGGTTCTCGAGAACCTTGCGTTGCCTAACGAATAAATTTACATCAAACATCGTCAAAAAAACACACAGGAAATTTGAGGAAAAATGGTGCACGTGCCGGGATTGCCTGCAAAACCTAACGGTCCCTAAAGCCCTAACTTTGCTGAAAATCTGGAAATCGTTGCCGCTTTCCAAACTTTCAAGTGGTGTTTTTTAGAAAAAGAGGAAGTACCTCTTCGTATTTTTTGTCGGCTTCCTCGGCTATGAGTTTAGCTTGAGACAGTTGGGTTTCCAAGATGCCTACTCGATCGTCCTCCATGTTGGTTCGGTTTTCTAAGGCTTTGCGTATCCTACGTGTGATTGCGTTTGGTTAATAGGATTGTTGACACGATGCGGTCGAAATTCGATTGTAAAAACTGAATGAATGTGTGATTTAAAGCAGGTTTTAATACCTCGTTAACTACATGCTAATTACTCGTTTGTGGTAAAAATACAGTTACGTAGTTAAGCGGAACGATTGCATTCCAGGCGTAATTAGTTCAATAGCTCGACAAACAAATGCCTAAAAGATTAAATAGCTGATAAATGTGTTTAAATAACGATAAATTTAATTCATTGCTTGGTTTTGGAGTGTTCACAATTTCACGGAATTGTGGATAAAAGCGCAAAAAAAAGCGCAGACCAGGAATCAAACAAATAACAAGTGAAAAACGATGAAAAATTTGCTAGGATTGTAAATCAAATACAATCTGAAATTAAAGCTATTATTGTCTGCTTTTTTGTCCTACTCTAATAATGAGCTCCAATACTGATTAAAAATCTACAAAGTGAGGCTCCTAAAACTATATTTTTTTGACTATATCTCGAAAAAAAAATAATTGCACAGAATTCAGCGTTTGCTGTTAAATACAAAGTGCTCAAAAACTGGCAAGCAAGTGTAGATTACGGAAAAAATTCCGAAAATCATTTAAAAAAATCTGGAACAACGAACTTTTTTCTTAACTTCTTCAGTTTTCGTTATTTTTACTGTTTAGATAATCGTTTCCTAACACAATGATCAATTATTATTTTTAAATTCACTATGAGTCCTTAGCATTTTTTTTGAATTTAAAAAATTAAAATTAATCAAAAAATCTAAAATTGTAGTTTACTAAAACTGTATTTTTTCACTTTATCTCGAAAAATAACAATTGCACAGAATTCAGCGTTTGCTGTTAAATCCAGAGTGCTCAGAGTGCTGGCAAGCAAGTGTAGATTACGGAAAAAAAATTGAAAAAATTCAGAAAATCATATTTAAAAAAAACTGGAGCAACGAACTTTTTTCTTAACTTCTTCAGTTTTTGTTATTTTTTACTGTTTAAGTAATCGTTTCGTAACACAATGATCAATTATTATTTTTAAATTTATTGCCAGTCCTTAGCATTTTTTTTGAATTTAAAAAATAAAAATTAATCAAAAAATCTAAATTTGTAGTTTACTAAAACTATATTTTTTCACTTTATCTCGAAAAATAACAATTGCACAGAATTCAGCGTTTGCTGTTAAATCCAGAGAGCTCAGAGTGCTGGCAAGCAAGTGTAGATTACGGAAAAAAAATTGAAAAAATTCAGAAAATCATATTTAAAAAAAACTGGAGCAACGAACTTTTTTCTTAACTTCTTCAGTTTTTGTTATTTTTTACTGTTTAAGTAATCGTTTCGTAACACAATGATCAATTATTATTTTTAAATTTATTGCCAGTCCTTAGCATTTTTTTTGAATTTAAAAAATAAAAATTAATCAAAAAATCTAAATTTGTAGTTTACTAAAACTATATTTTTTCACTTTATCTCGAAAAATAACAATTGCACAGAATTCAGCGTTTGCTGTTAAATCCAGAGAGCTCAGAGTGCTGGCAAGCAAGTGTAGATTACGGAAAAAAAATTGAAAAAATTCAGAAAATCATATTTAAAAAAAACTGGAGCAACGAACTTTTTTCTTAACTTCTTCAGTTTTTGTTATTTTTTACTGTTTAAGTAATCGTTTCGTAACACAATGATCAATTATTATTTTTAAATTTATTATCAGTCCTTAGCATTTTTTTTTTGAATTTAAAAAATAAAAATTAATCAAAAAATCTAAAATTGTAGTTTACTAAAACTGTATTTTTTCACTTTATCTCGAAAAATAATAATGGCATAGAATTCAGCATTTGCTGTTAAATACAGAGTGCTCAAAGACTGGCAAGCAAGTGTAGATTACGGAAAAAATTTTGAAAAAATTCCAAAAACAAACTTATTTTCTTAACTTCTTCAGTTTTCGTTATTTTTACTGTTTAAGTAATCGTTTCGTAACACAATAATCAATTATTATTTTTAAATTTACTATGAATCCTTAGCATTTTTTTTGAATTTAAAAAATAAAAATTAATCAAAAAATCTAAAATTGTAGTTTACTAAAACTATATTTTTTCACTTTATCTCGAAAAATAACAATTGCACAGAATTCAGCGTTTGCTGTTAAATACAGAGTGCTCAAAGACTGGCAAGCAAGTGTAGATTACGGAAAAAATTTTGAAAAAATTCCAAAAACAAACTTATTTTCTTAATTTCTTCAGTTTTCGTTATTTTTTACTGTTTAAGTAATCGTTTCGTAACACAATGATCAATTATTATTTTTAAATTCACTATCAGTCCTTGGCATTTTTTTTAATTAAAAAAAATAATCAAAAAATCACAATTTGTAGATGTGCCAACACTGGGTATTATTTTCTAGGAAACCGTTTCAAAAATAATTTATTTTTATTGTTTACCATTTATCTAAAATTCGTTCTTTATCAATGGATAGATTTTTTTACCTTCATAAGTAAGCATTTCTCTACTACATACCATTGAGTTGGTGCGCCGGTTTTTGAACACCCTGTATATTATTCTCTACCCGTTTTGATTTTTTCAGCTGTTTCGTACAATTTCTTATAATTAAAAATTTTAGATCAGCTGATGTTTAAATATTTTTGTTTGTAAAACATGCGTAAAAATTTAAATGGCACACGTACTTTTGGTACAAAAAAAATTGTTAAAATCATTACGCATTGTTGTTTTAGAATCAACACTAGAATTTATTAGGACTTTAAAATTTCTTAAGAGAATAGGAATGGTTTTTCTTCTTAGATTTTCTAAATTTATTTTCATTTCTATACTGCTTATATTTATATTTTTTATTATTTTATATTTTCTGTTAATTTTTCTTTGAGATTGGTTGAGACTTCGTCTCCCCATCTGTTCATTATTGTTTAATTTTATTCAATAAAGACCCTTAATATTATTATTATTAATATTTTCGTATTTCCAACTTTAAATTTAAATTTAATTTAATAAATGGCATTTAATTCTGAATTAAATTTCAATTTCACCCTTAATTAATTACATTTAATTAAAAGATCAGATAGAAAAATCCTAAAAAAATACATACATAGAGAACAAAGTCTTACGAATCTTTAGATAAAAAAATTGTAAATTATTTTTTTAAGATAAACAATTAGTTGTTGCTCTTAAATTAAACCATTATGTCACAGGTCAGTTGATACCTCATTTTAAATATTTTAAACTCAATTTATTAAAGGTTGAAACAGTCAATAGTATTAATTTTGTTGTATTTTTTTTTTGAAAAATCGTAACTTTGTAACAGTTACTTTAACTAAAATATGTATAAAATATCGTATAATAGTTCTGGACATAATACTTTCTTATTAAAGATATACAGAATGTTTTTGATTTATTTTTGACATATTGCAGATGACTTGTTCATTTTTTTACATGAAATTTGGATAAAATTTTTCCTTTTTTTTATCAGATAAAAATAATCCCAAAATGAGAAAAAATACATATGTATTGTTTTTGGAAAACTAACGATGAGCACAAACCAATAAATTAGTTAGAATCTGATTAAAAAAATTAATTATAATTATCTGAATAAAAGTCAAGGCTTTGTAATAACATTCTTATCTTGTATCAAACATTGTGATTACTTTATTTATTTTCTCAGTATTAATATTATCTCATTGAAGAAAAATATGATAGCATTTTAAAGTGCAATTTCAAAACTACAATCTCATAAAAATCATCGAACAAAAAAACCAAGATTATAAAATTGGAAAAAAAAATTAAACAGCCAGTTATTCAATCGAGTGAAAGAAAGCAAATTTAACACAAACTTTCCTTTCGATCGTCACGTTTGGTTCTATTCAATTTACACGTTTGGTTAAGTAATTTTTTCCTGCCACCAGTGTTTTAATTAAGGATTTCCGTAATTATTAATCTAAAATATTTTATTTAATGCAAGCGTGTTATTCTCTCAAACTTCTCATGTATAAATCCTGTTCTTTCTTCAATTCTGCCCCCATTGTTACCTTGCAATTTCAGTCTAAAGCTGCAAACAGGTGTGCCAAAAAAATACAAAAGTTAAATCCCTGATAAAATAATTTTTCTGTCATTTATCTCCCAAAAATTTTTGCTATTTTTTGACTTTTTTACAATCGAATTTCGCTTGACCGATTGGTTAGTCGGCAAATGATTTTCCGTTTTTCAGCCGAAACAAACCTTTCGCTCTCATCGGCGGCGGCGGAAGCTTCGGCCAGTTTGGCGGTGGCGGTGGCCAGACGCTCTTCCGAACGCTCCAAATCTTCCTCCAACAACTGGATGCGACGGTTGAGGGCAGCTACTTCTGATTCAGCCTGGAAGCAAGAAAAACCTCGTAATGTTTGTCATTTTCCAATGAAAAACCGATGACGCATTTTCACGAATCACTTATGACATCCGCTATCGACTCCCGAGTCGAATTTTCGTGGTGAATTAATCGCGAAAACAATGTAAACAATAGTCATTTGTTACGTCAATGCCTTTGACAACAAAAAGAACAGGAAGGAAATACACCGTCACATCCTCTCTTTTCCCATTCAAACTTCAAGTTTTCAAAAACTCCACCCTAAAAACGGCCACAAAGTTTACACAGTTCGGTGACCGTCATTCAGAGGTGATTTGTAAATTTTTGGTCTTTTTTTCCGAAAGTGACTCTTTTTATGGAAACTTGACGGAGTAAAGTGAGTCACTTTTTATAACGGGAAATCGACTAGAACGATAATTTCGTTGTGATAAATCGACGAAAAATTTCAGTATATATTGACAACGTGTAATTAATTTAAATATATGATTATCTGCACCAATTATTTTGCTCGAAGCGTGCGTGAAATCAAGAGTCTTGACCGGAACAAAACTCAATTAATATTTAAATACTACATCATAAAAAGAATATAAATGAAAAATGAAAACGCTGCTTACTGGAGCCAAAACAACAGAACTGTTCTTTTCCCCAAAAACATTTAATTTCGTTCGTAATAATAATGAAAAAAATTAATAAAAAAACAAAACAATATAAAAAATAATGAAAAAATTAATTTAATAGTAAACGATGATTTAGATGAGATTATTACTCGTTGACATACAGGGTTAATTAATAGTATGTACTTTATTTTCTAAATATTGCTAATAACACTTACTTACCATTAGAATTTTAAACAATTAGTTAAATTTTCAAATAAAAGTTAACGAAATTTTAGCAAAACTGCCTTTTTTATTATTACGAAACAATGCACCATTTTTTGACATACAGGGTGTTTCACACAACTTTACGATTTCTGGAAAAAGTATGGATACAGCTAAATATTTTCAGAACGGTTTAACAGATAAAATTTGGAAAACAGTTAGTACATTCTATCATCATTTATTTTGAAAATACAAGGCTAACTTGATTTTTTTAATAACTCAAAAGATAAAATTTAATAATTTATTTAAACAAAAAAAAACCACTGCTTGCATTTTGTATACTAACATTAATAACTTATTGTTTCAGAAAGTCATTATTAAGCAAAGTGACCTAAGTTTTTTAAATTAAGTTGGCAACACTGAATAATTCTATACATTTTAATATTCCTATTCTTTTTTTCAAAAAAACTTAACTGAATTCATACAATGTGTTCAAAAATGGTTGTTCATCAAGTCGGCTATGGAATTCGTTAAAATGACTATTATAACTGTCATCTCTGTCAAATCTTTGAATTAGCATTTTATTCCCTTTTTTTGCATTTTTCGGCAAAGTTGTTTCAAATTTAAGGTTTGCCTTGATTTGTACTTTTGTATTATTTTGACGGCATTCACAATTTAAATTAAGCGGCACATTAGGTTCAAATTTCATAGGTGACTTGATGAATAACCATTTTTGAACACTTTGTATTTCTCAATGCATCAATGACATAACTGTGCATTTGTTTATTATTTTTTTTAAATAAACAAACACCAAATGCAACATTTTAAAGATAGCAAAACAAATAAGGCAAACATTGTGCATTAAATGTTATCCTTTGTTAAGGTTTGAAGGTGACATCAAGATAGAACATGAAAGAAAAAAA
Organism: Tribolium castaneum; assembly: GCF_031307605.1. Lineage (NCBI taxonomy): Eukaryota > Metazoa > Arthropoda > Insecta > Coleoptera > Tenebrionidae > Tribolium > Tribolium castaneum. The sequence continues at coordinate 774,433 of NC_087400.1, forward strand.
ATAGTTTCCGACACTATTATCAATTATCAGTTATCAGTATCAGTACCACACACATGTAAATAAAAAAAAATATCTCCAGTACATATTACCAAACTTGGTAACCAGCCACCTTTGACAAGATCACTTATAGTATGACAGTATCAGTATCAATAGATTGGTTTACATTCCAATATTGAGTTAAAATAAACAACTTTGTAGAATCAAGTCAGCAAAAAAAATAAATAAATAAAGATCAGCCACCATAACGTCATTCACATTCCAGCCGTCTTAACAAATGAAAATCAAAGATCTCAGTCGCCTACTCGATTAAACCATTATCAAATTGAATTAAACCAAACCGTAAAAAACGAAAGTAACCACGTGGGAGTCGTCCAACCGTTAGAAAATCACAATTAGTGACATAACAAGTTATTTTATAACCACTTGAGTTAGTGATGACGAAGTCGCATATCGATCCCAGTCGCCTCTGCTCTCGTGTCAAAACCCACAAAAATTTTGCGATTTTCTCGCAAAAACCGGTCGTTTTATCGCAATTTTTACAAAAAGGTCCGTTATGCTTACTTCCTCTCGTCGCATACATTCCGCATGAAGTCGTTTGTTATATTCCTCGCACTCGTCCTTGTAGCGCTCCATTTCCTCCTTCGTTTGCCGCATTTTTTTCTTAAGCACGTCTAATAAAGACCCCTGCTGTATATTCGTCGTCATTTTTACGATTTTTTTAACAAAATTACGAAAAAAACCACTAACTCCGACCCGATTACCACGCACCGACACCGACTTCGAACAACTGGGCGAGCCGGCAAGATGGCGCTGACTCACGCGTACCAACCACCTGTCTCGAAAAGTACCAACGATTTCAAGCCACTGAGCGGAAATCGATTGTTAATTGTTTCGGGACGAGCTCGAGTTTGAAAAAAAGGCGGAAATGGGTGCGCACCAATGGGAAATTCGGACATTTGGCGTTTTTGTCGGTGGACTCGTTTACATATAAGGCATCAAAGCGATTGCGCTAATAAGGTCATGGAATTCGATGAATTATGTAAACGCTGTAAATCTCTTGGCTGTGTAAACAGATTTCAATTTTTTCGTTTCAAACTCAATTAATTGATTACTTGTAATTGAGTCTTTCTTAAAATACTGGCAGTTTTTAGGTGCGCCACGTGTGAGTCAGCTTAAAAATATTCAAATATTTCTATTGTTGTTATTATTACTGCAATGCAATGTTAAATTCTTGTCGGTTATTTAGGTGAATGACGACATTTTTGCAACTGTAAAGTAGGAAATGACCTAAAAAGGTCAACCGCAAAGCAAAGTCGCGATTATCAGAAAATGTAAAGTAGGGTGTGAGGACGGTTATATGATAACGGACGCGAGAACAGGACGAGCAAAAATGGAGATTCCAGAACAGTTGGTTAAAAAATAATTACTTTGTTAAATATCTAATCAGAAATGTCAAAGTACAAATGTTCCACACACATGTGATTCCCCTATCAGCTCATTAAACGAAGTCATAAGCAAATTTATCTAGTGGTCATCTGTTCTTTAATTATTCTTATTATAAAGGGTGGAACAGAAATATCAATTGATCAAAGTGGACTGTGACCGAGATATTCTGAATAATAAAAAGTAAAACCTGCCAATGTTCACATTAAATAGTCACCCGGTGTAAGAACTTTGCATTGGAACAAAGAAAGTTCATAATAATTAACAAGCTTCAGAATATTTAAACTGTGATTAATTTTTTATTACAATAAACCTCGATACAAACACATTAATACTTCAGTTGTTTATTATTTTAGCTATAAAAAATTCCAAAAATCTATCTAACATCTCGCTATCGTCTTTTGTTTCCGACTTGACATTTTAGCGAAATCTTAAAAAAATCATATCTTTCTTATTATAAAAGATACACATTTGAAATAAAGACATTATAAAGGCACTTTTTTTCAGAGAATTTAATAATCTTATCAGCGATTTTTTTCAACCATTCGTTTAACTGTAATAACATAAAGTTGTATTTTTTTAAGTAGGAATCATAGAAGGGCTATGACATTTTCGAAAAGCTTATTTTTTTCTGATTTGATATGTCTATTTGTGTAATACATTAATTTTAAATATTTAGGAAAAAACAAAACATTTCGCTTTTTCTTTATAGTAGGCCATGAAAAAAATTTGTATTTTTAATTAAAACTATGAAAATTGTATTACCCAACAAGTATTTATAATTTAATGATTTTTTAAACCCTAATTAATTCAAAAACAGCATAATAAATTTTTATTAGATCAAATTTTTGCAATTAATAAAAATTATTTGTTTTTATATTTAAAATGGCAAGCTTACGTTGTCATTCTATTTTCCAATTTTAAACAAGAAATGTCGGAAGAAGAAAAATCTTATTAATTGTATGATTGCGTATCAATAAAATTTTATTTTACAAAAAAATGTCAATCCAAACACCAAAATCAAATTCCATCTGCGGTAAAAAAATACACAAGATTATCAACGTCACCTCCATTGCACTAAATCATAAAAAAGTGGCATCAAGTGGTAGTGACACATCGTTTGCAATTGTCTGCACATTTTTATGTAATTAAAATCTGCGACGCTCGTATATTTGTTCAATTGAAAATAACTTTAACTTATTTTTATAATTTCACATTTTTTACTTTAATAACCGTTCACAAAATTTTTAGATTATTCACACCTTTTATGCGAAATAATTTTTCCATGGCCAACTACTTTCAAGTATTTTAAATATATTTTTTATCAAAAATTTATAAAAATATCAAACTATATTTATATTGTTTTGAGTTCAGAAAAAAATAAGCTTTTCGAAAATGTCAGCCAACTATGATTCTCATTTCAAAAAATACAACTTTATGTTATTACAGCTAAACGAATGATTTAAAAAATCGCTGGTAACATTATTAAATTCTCTGTAAAAAAATGCCCAATTAACGCGAAACATCATGTTTTTGTTATTTTATTGTCTACATCACCATATTATCACTTTTACTGCCTGATAATATGTGATAAAGACACTATAATTGTTACCAACAGTCATGTACTTATTTCAATTGTTTTTAACCCAATTGTTTATCGCACCACTAATAACTTGAGGTGACAGTTTTTTGGTAATTTATATTTTCTTGAATGATTATTATTATTTGCAAGCACTGACAACATAACAAATTATTTACTTTGTGTATACAGGGTGTTTCAGCAAGTTAGAGAAGTTTCAGTTATTGGAGTTTGTACGTAATAATATTTAAAAGCTATAACCGCAGGGACAATTGTATGTTTCATAGCCAACTGATAAAAATAAATAATGTAAAGAATGAAATTTCTTTGTTCAGAGCAATTGAAATAATAAAAAAAAAACTACGAAAAAAGCTGCCGTCAACTAACTTTGTCAATCTTTCAACACAATCTAATGCATATTTAGACTTCTTGGGGTAGTCATGTGACCTTTAAATTCCAGTCACACACATTTCTTTGTTTGTCAGGACGTGAATGTGGGTCACGTGATCGTGTCAGCTGTCAATAACAACCAATCTAATTAAAGCCCGGTTTCACCAATGAAAGTTAAATTTAATAGAAACGACTGTTTTTAATGTAGTAATTGGATGAAGTAGAAGAAAATTTCATAATAAAATGAGATAATAATTATTTTACAAAATAAACTTTTGAAATTTTCATATTATTAGACCAAGGTTTCTTTAAAATTATTCTTAAAATAAATTCAAATTTAATTCCGAATTAGACTAATTCGACTTTAATTTGCCAAATGTCTCGAATTAAAATTTGATCTTTAAATAATTATTTCGCATCAATTAAGTAATAAACCAAAGGTCAACTTTTTGACCTATCAAAATGACCTTAAGTTTTTTTTCATTTGTTTTTACGAAATTTTAAGTTATCTCGTTAAAAAACTGTTAAACTGTGTTTTAATTTGTACGTTATTTTATTTTGCAACAAGAAACCATATCAGCATATAGTACAAATTTAATAAATCTTCAATTTTGTTCATTAATTCGCAATGGTAAGAATAATTTAATCTAAATAAAATAAGAATCCGTGTTTTATCATGTTTATTTGGAAATTTTATTTGCATATTAAAATAACATTACTTGTAAAAATAATTTGGTAAAATGCGATGTTGGCATTTTTACTGATTTGAACAATCATTAAAATGCATGACTGAAATTTTGAATATCCTTAGGTTAGGTGCTTCCCCCAATATCCGCCCCGTCATCAAAATAATCAGTGAATGAACTGTACGCCAAACACTGTGTACCAACTTCCCTTTCCCGTTTATTTGAACAAAATTGTAATAAATAACCCCAGACTGGGTCCAAGAAAATAAAACTTTCCGCCACATCATCACGTGTGATAAGCAAACCTCCATATCACTCAAAAAATATTTGCTCTTGAATCATAAATGAATTGATTAACTCTGGTAATAATTTTTCCGGTCTGCGCCAGACCATGACCACGAAATTAAATTGCTTTTTTTTGCCTTCTCGAGCGGGGAACCCCGGCCCCCTGACCTACCCTTTTCAACTGCGTGTTCATGATGTTGTGCAGCTCGTTCCTGATGATGGAGAACTTGATGAGGGTGTCGGAGCTGAAGATGGAGCTGAAGGCCAGCCCCGGATAGTCGGCACATCGCCTGCCGCGCCTCCTGGTCTCCCGCTCGGCGACGACCTCCGTCCGCTCCGACGTGCAGCGCAGCCTGGCCAGCTCCTCGATCTCGGGGTCCAGCTCCTCCTGGTCGCTGTGGCTGGAGCCCTCGGCGGCGGGGCGGAACACCGTCGCCATGTCCTTGATTTTCTCGTTGTGTTCATCTTTGAGACTCTTAATTTCTACATCACATGGGGTATCACTTGGCGCTGCGGCACTGTAGGGGCTCAGTGGCGGCGCGTGGTCCAGGGCGGCCCGCCTGCGGGTGCTGTCGTTGCGAGGGTGGTGTTGGTGGCCCCTCTTCCTCGGGTTGCCCGGGCCGGCCCTTTGAGACATCGTCACTTGGGGGGCTTGAGCAGTTGGAATTGAGACGCAGCCATTTTGGTTGCACTGGGTGGACTGAGCGAAAGCGACGACTGTGGCGCCATCGGACGATGCACGCAACCAACAATACAGGCCGTGACGTCACAAGGGGCTAGCGCGCCATATTTGGAAATGTATCAAGTTTCGGGTATTTTTAGAAGCGAGGCCCCCGCGGTGAGGACACGTGGAAGGTTTTTCGTGGTTTTTAAGGCGGTTTCGGCACAATTATTGCAAATGCAACTCGTGATGGGTTTTTATTTGTACGGTCGGAAATGTAGGGCAGGCGAGTGGTATTTTTGGAGCGCAGAAACTCTCGGTTTCTTTTTTTAAACGACCTATTTGCTAACAATACGGGGAATTTGAAATCATACGTGGCAAAGATGGTCATGTGACTGTCAATGACCAATTACAAGATTTTTCGAAATTATTGAGTAAGCTGTGCATTCTTTTGATTGGGTTTAGGCAGCCACGTGACTAACCCCTCTAACGAGTGCAGTTTGGTAATTGTTGGACGCTGATTCTAAAACTGCCAACAGATTTTTTTCTATCAGCTGTAGTTTTCGAGATAACTTATATTATATTCTAGGGAACTTATATATTAACTTCTTTGTTGCCTCAGATTTTTTTATAATAAATTTTCCAACATTTTTTCCTTTTTTTTTCAATTATTACAAGAAGTTTAAAAACAGAGAATATTTTTAAGACAATTTTCCAGTTTTAAGGGTTTTCCTCTAAAAATGCGACAAACTGGAGCTAAACATTAAGTAAGTACAGCAAAGAAGTTTTAATTTTTTGAACATTTTGGCACCTTTCTGAGATTAAAAGCTCAGTCTTGTCCAAAATGTTGCTAAACTGAGCTGAAAATTCTTTAATTGTTGAGTCAAAAACGAGGATTTCCTCCGATTTCCACTGATTTCATCAAAATTTCGCCCAATTTTTCAAGATAATTTTTCATGATTTCCTCAATTTTGTCAATGATTTCCTGTGCGGTTTCAAAAATAAACCGAAAAAAAGGCGAATGAAAGTTATTTCTGTATTTTTTTAGTTATTTTGCCGCATTTGCAAACACTTATTAAAAATTCGTCAAAAAACAACTGAAAATTCTTCCAAGATAGGCGGACTTGAACGATTTTTTCATTTGTTTAAGCGTTTATGTAAACTTTTGAGTCAAAAATATTGCATTTTTTGCCAATTCTCACAGTTTTTTTTTAATTAAAAAGGCAAAAATAAACTTTTCTCCTTAAAATTATTCAAAATCCGTCTCTGCTACTAATAATGAAGGTCAAAAGGAAAATGTATTCTTTCAAAAAAATGAAATACATTTTTCAATTTAAGATCCAAGTGACCTCTGACCTGTAATAAATCTCTGCATCAAAAGTTTGTTTTTTTCAAATTAATTTATTTAAAATTGTACGTAGAATATTATTGATATTGTTTTGTATTTAACTTTGCAAAGCACTCTATTTTCCGTGAATTACCCTGTATGTCTATTCATTTGGCATTTTCTTATTATTTATCCACCAGAAATTTATTTAAATAATAAGTAAAAAATAGTATCTGGTAGAGAAATGCCTACACAGAAAAGAAAAAATAGTAAAAAAAAACTATATACTATACTATGAGACCGAAATCATTCTGAATTAGAGCAAGCTGTGCCTGCGGAACTTTAGCCACAATTTAACCATTTATTTACGGCCGTACTGTTAAAGCTATATTATCTTAACCTAATTTTACCCAAAAAAATATGTGGCTAAAGTTACACTTCACTTTCAAGGCTTGCTCTGATTGAGTACATTTTCGATCTCATGATAGTTTTTGATAAATTAATAACGAATTTAATGAATTATATGTGGCAACGTCGTCTAACAATCGAGATCACAGTACACTTTGATCAACGATCAAGAATAAAAATAACTTAGCACATTTTTTGATATATTTTGATTTTTTTTTAATTAAAAAAAATGACGGTCAATTTACTAATTACTTATCAATGCGCTATGGAATAGTTATTATTTATTGTAAAATTAAAAAAAAAAACTTAAAAGATAATGCAAAGTAAATAAATTAACAAAATTAGTTTGTAACTCCAGATATTTTAAAATATGACTAGGATTTACACACGTTTTTTAACAACGTACTGAGCAGTGAGTGAATAAACTGTCTAAAACTGTAAAAAATAAAACAAAAAAAAATAAAAAAAAAATAAAAAAAATTTAAAATTAAAAAATTTAAAAATAAACATTTATGAGAATATTTTTTTCCATACAGTAAAACCTTTAAATTTCACATGAATGATTTTAATTGCTTAAAATCAACCGTAAGATACTTTTTTGGCAATTTATTTAACTCGTGTCCAAATGTAAACCGTTAAAAAATTCCGCTTCTCAGTTTGTTTAAACCGAACCATCCATCATTCATTGACGTAGGGCGGCTCCTATTTGCGTTTTATTCGCGTTTTAATTATAAACATTCCCAAAATATCCGTCCATTCGTTGCCAACAAACAATGTTGGTATTCTTTACGCAATAAAATTCCGCCAACATAACAACACAAAACTTACAGTTTGGAGCGCCTTTTCCTTCTCCTCCAGCTTTCCATTGACTTGGGTGAGTTGTTCCTGGGTTTGGTCGAGCTCGTTCTCAATGGTCTGGATCTTCTTTTGAAGAGTACGAGCTTCCTCTTCAAGCTGGAATGCAACTTTTAGTCACAACCAAAAAAAAAAAAAAATTCCGGAAAAAATTACTTTTTCGGCGCGAAGATTGGCATCTTTGGCTTGTTGCTCGTTGAAGATGGCCCTGTCCAAAGCGTTGTCTTTTTCAAGCTTCATCGCTTGCATTTTCTTCTTGATCGCGTCCATGGTGGCGGATTTTTTTTATCTTACGCGCTGGAAAATTCATGCTGGATTAAAAATTGAAGACAAGTGCGTGTGACCATATGGTCGCTGAGTCATTGATCGAGATAAGAAATTATGGACTAAAATCATTGCTTTCAATGTCAATGGACTTGTTTGAAAAATCGTGACTAACTGAAGGTTTCTGTTTGAAACAAACATTGTCTTAATCTAAACAATAAATTTTCCGAAAATTTATTTCCATTCAAGTACAGCGCGATCACAGCAAGCGGCGACCTTGTAATACATGCCCAAATAAGGCGAAATTGGCCGCTGAATTGACGTAATAATTCGCTCCAATTTAAATAAAAATAATCATCTTTGATTTTTTTTGTGATAAAGTTTTATTTTTGTGGTGTGGTATTTTTTTGTGGAAAAAATGGGGACTTACCGAGGGTGTTAACTAGGAGTTCTCTGAACCAGCAGACACGACACGAGGTATCAGAGCGACTAACGAAGCAACTACGGAGGTGCTATCAGTTTACGTGGACTCCTTACCGGGTGAGGCCCCACCACCTCCAAGAATAGCCCTGCTCTACCACACCATCCTGCTAAAAGCAGAATGTAGGGAACAAAGCAGGAGATATCAAAATGTTTCCGAAAAATTTACCGTCTTTATTTTCAATAATAAAGTCACAATTTTGTAAATAAATTTTTCCCCAAACATAATTTTTTTTTTCAAAAAAAAACCTTTCCCGCTGTCCTTCTTGTTTAAAATTGTCAAAAGATGCGATTTTTTTTATATAAAACTTTGTGCATAATTCTGAAATGTTTAATGCGTTCAAAAAGTCTTTAGATCAACTCTTGCTGTGGACTGTTGGCTACTTTTTTCGCCATTCATTTAATTATTGTAATTTTCAACTTATGATGAATCAAAATAATGACCAAAAAATGTAAGACCAACTGTACCGTGTGATTTTTTAAATTCCTGATCTAGTTATCCATGACGTTACGTCAGCAGCGCAACGTATTGAGTCCCCAATTTGGTAAATTTTTATTTTTCCGAATTGTCAAGATATTTGGGAAAGTTTTAGACCCATTTGAGATTATAAATTATTATACAGTGCGTTCAAAAAGTTTTCAGATCAACTCTTGCTGTGGAATTTATATTGACAGATTTTTATTGCCTTTGATAGATTATCGTTTTATTCGCTACTTGCGATTTTCTCCAACGCCAGTATTTTCGTTTGTAGATATCTTAAAAAATCAACATACATTCAAAATTTCACAGCAAGAGTTGATCTAAAGATTATTTGAACGCACTGTATGTCCTCGTAATCATATGAATACAACACAATTGGCAAAAAAATTATTTTAAAACTGTTTAGAACTGTGTCTATTATCAATCTATCCTTGGTATTTTTGCTATTAAATGTGAGTTGTAATTTTTTTTTAAGAAAAAGCGAAATTTTTCACATAAAATAATAGCAACGTTTGTTTTAAAATGCAATAAGTGAAAAATATATTGTTTTTTTTAAAGACATAAAATATTCAGAAATATACAAAGAGAAAAAATAAAGTATTTAATTGCAGACTTCCACTTCTGTAAAATTTTTAGTTTTGGAAATAAAGTTAATCAGTAAAAAAATCAAAAATAAAAACAAAAAAGCGTTTATAAAATTAGGTATTTTGTTTAAGTTTATGCAATTGATAAAGAAACGGCAATAATTAGAAAGTTTTTTTTTTCAATTTCCAGTCACCAGTTTAACAAAAAACTGCTCTAACAATAATTTAAATAACGACCTAAAGTATTTATAAACTTAATTTTCTGTTTATTGTTACTTTTATCGAACTTTTTATTAATTATTATTATTTAAAATTTAAATGCGGCATAGTTATTTAGATGTTTAAGTTTTTAGTAAAAATTAGACCTTTCCTTTCAAAAATCCATAACTTTATAATTTTTAAATATTTTAAAATCGTATTAGAACACTTGTAAGAGAAAATTTAGGTTTTTCCTACAGTATTTCCCAATTTCATCCTTGGTATTTTTACAATAAATATGTGCACTTTAATAAAAAAATTTTTTGGAGCTCGTTTGTTTGCTCTAAGTAATAAATAAATTGTTTTTAGCGACTTGGACGTGTAAAAAAATTAAAAAAAATTATACAAAAAGAAAAAAGAAAATATTTAAGAGCAGACGTTCATTTCTGTAAGATTTTTAGTTTTTGAAATACGATATAATTATATTACTTACCCTGTATACTTATTTTAAAAAATCTGAAATAAATAGAATACTATTGATTGGTTTAATTTCCCCTAGAATGAAACTCTTCTGATTCTAATATAAAGACAAGTATCTTTTAAAATAAAATGTCATTCAGTTAACCATTTTTTCGTCCTCAAAAATGTAACAATAAATCACAAAATAACACATAAGTTCTCTCAGAAAAACTCTAAAAAATCTAATAGAAAACACAAAACACAAAACTGTTTAATAACATTGGCAACATCGTCACTACTGTAATTATTCATTCTTTATTTTTATTTCTTTCTTTCTTTCTTTCTTTCTTTCTTTCTTTCTTTCTTTCTTTCTTTCTTTCTTTCTTCCTTTCTTTTTTTCTTTCTTTTTTCTTTCTTTCTTTTTTCTTTCTTTTTTTCCTTCTTTCTTCCTTTCTTTCTTTCTTTATTTCTTTCTTTCTTTCTTTCTTTCTTTCTTTCTTCCTTTCTTTCTTTCTTTCTTTCTTTCTTTCTTTCTTTCTTTCTTTCTCTTTTCTTTTTTTCTTTCTTTTTTCTTTCTTTCTTTTTTTCTTTCTTTCTTTTTTCTTTCTTTCTTTCTTTTTACTTTCTTTCTTTTTTTACTTTCTTTCTTTTTTCTTTCTTTCTTTCTTGGATATTTGGAGAAATTAAGAAAAAAACTCTATTTTACGAGTACTTCTTAATAGAATTGTCAGAATAATTGAGAAAAATTAGAGCACATTTTGTTATCTTTCAGTTCTGATAATTAGTGAAAGAAAATCTTCTAAATTATTTTGATGAGATAAACCAGAAAAACAAAATTGAAAATTCTAGGATAATCCAAAAAGAAAAAAGCATAGTACTTTTAATGTTTAATAAATGTCAATAATTTTTATAAATTTTGAGAACATCAATAAAGGCAAGACAGTTCATTTTCTCGCTACATTTGTTACAACTTTCTTTTTTTGTGTGAAAAACTTGTCAGTAGCAAATAATAGAAAAATAGCAATATTTCAATGAATTTACTAATTAATTCAACGACAAAATGTACGCTAATATTTAGAAAAAATTTAATTTACAATAATAATTATTATTATTAAATATTTTTTTGATTCAACCTTTTTCGCTTATTTTTGCGTCAATTCCCCCAAATTATTCAGCTCATGATCCCGGTTTCAAGTCCAGCTTGCGTCTCAAATACGAATGACTGTCACAAATCCCACTTACCAAATACATACATTACTAAAAATAACCGTAAGCATCGAACGCTTTTTAATGTTATATGTTGCCCACGTCCTTGCCCAAGACATTAGCATTTATACCATATATGACACGAGATTGCAACTCCCAACTTTAGAACGTTTTCCCGCGTGCGGAAATCACCCAAATGGGTTTTTCGCGTTGTTTTAGCGCCGCTGGCGCAAATTGGGGCCGATATTGGCGGAAAAATGGGGTGAAAAGAGCGACAAGTATCGCATTTGCGTCGGTGTTACAATGGATGGCTTACTCACATATCGGTCACTGGGTCACTTTATTGCAGACCAATGTCGCCACTTTCGCTTTTACATTTGGCGCCGAAGTGGACTCAGACCTTGTTAAGGGGTGATTTGATGAGGGAAGTGAGAAAGAATCAAGCCACCAAGTCAAATAATTCAATTTTTAGCGATAGCTTGCTTTGATAATTTATTTCGGGTGTCATAAGTGACTCCGTAGACTATCTCTAAATTTATTTCGTTGTACATACGCACAACGAAATTGGGTCACAAATGAGGCAATAAATCAGTGATTAACTCAAAATAGTCAGAAGCTTAGTAATTAATAATTATTTATTGTACAACGTCTGCCGGTTTTTAGACATTTTTAGACATCACCCTGTATAATATTGTGAATGCAAAAAAATTCATCACACCTGACATGATGTAAAAAACAGCCTTTAAACATAATTTACGAATTACCTACACTCTAGATGATGCTGGACAAATAAGCGTGTTTTGTTTAAAAAATATCCGGGACCTGAGTTTATGCAATTTATAAAGAAAACAAATTATGATCAAGAAATAGAAGCGACTTTAGTTCGGTATGCGAATTATTATCTAAATATTTTCTTGTAGAGTTTGTAATGTTGATTTATTTAAAAAGTTTGTGTTAAAATATCTGCAAAAGCGGGTCAGGACCTAGGGCCTTGGTGGCCCAGTGGTATAAGCGCCACTTACGACGGGGGAGGTCGCGGGTTCGAACCCGGATCACGGCAACAATTTTTCTATGAAAAAAAAGTAAAAAAAAATGAAAAAAAAGGTAAGTTGTTTGAGAATGAGAGAACACATAGACGTATAAACGTAAAGCGGAGCATAAAACTGACAGAAATAAGAAAATAATGTGACAAAAAGTAAAAGTACGTACAGGCACCAAAAAAAAAATCGTAATAAAGGAAAATGCCTTTTGTTTTGAGAGAAAAAGAAATGAACGTAAAGGTGAAATATAACTTCAAACTTTAGCGTTGAATCCGTAGATGACTTACTTCTTAAATTATAAAAAAATTAAACGAAAATATTTAATTTATCTCTAAAAATTTTTAGTTAATTGAGTTTGTTTAGTAAAGTCCCGAAAAACATTGTTAATAAAAATCATGGCCACTCGAATCCAATAGGATTTGCGCACGTCCACTATTTTTGACTAGAAAATACACAAGTTTGATGATTTTTCGAGAAATTATGTCCATTTTCAGTCAAAAACGTGCAGAAAGTCACAAAAAAGGTAAAAACAATTTTAAAATTGTAGAATCATCTTATACGCCCGGTATCTTTTTATGAAATCTGGTGAAAAATTTGAGAATTAAATTGAAAAAAAGTGGAAGAAAATGTTTTCTCGAGCTAATTCGACGACTTTTGAACTGAAAGTATTTGTGTTTTAGATGAATTATTGCAATTATATAGTTTGTAATGTTGATTTATTCAAAAAGTGTGTGTTAAAATATCTGTAAAACACGGTCAGTACCTAGGGCCTTGGTGGCCCAGTGGTATAAGCGCCACTTACGACGCGGGAGGTCGCGGGTTCGAACCCGGATCAGAGTAAAAATTTTTCTATGAAAAAAAAGTGTAGAAAAGGTAAGGAAACAATACGTAAGCAAAAATAAGAGATTGAGAGAACACATAGACGTATAAACGTAAAGCGGAGCATAAAAGTGACAGAAATAAGAAAATAATGCTGCAAAAGGTAAGTACGTAAAGGCGCCAAATTGTAAACGTAAGAGCACATCCTAATAAAGAGAAAATACCTTTTGTTTCGAGAGAAAAAGAGATGAACGTAAAGGTTAAACATAACTTCAAACTTTAGCGTTGAATCCTTAAATGACTTACTTCTTAAATCATAAAAAAATTAAACGAAAATATTTAATTTATCTCTAAAAATTTTTAGTTAACTGAGTTTGTTTAGTAAAGTCCCGAAAAACATTGTTAATAAATATCATGGCCACTGCGAATCCAGTAGGATTTGCGCACGTCCACTATTTTTGACTAGAAAATACACAAGTTTGATGATTTTTCGAGAAATTATGTCCATTTTCAGTCAAAAACGTGCTGAAAGTCACAAAAAAGGTAAAAACAATTTTAAAATTGTAGAATCATCTTATACGCCCGGTATCTTTTGATGAAATCTGGTAAAAAATTAGAGAATTAAATTGAAAAAAAGTGGAAAAAAATGTTTTCTCGAGCTAATTCGCCGACTTTTGAACTGAAAGTATTTGTGTTTTAGATGAATTATTGCAATTATATAGTTTGTAATGTTGATTTATTCAAAAAGTTTGTGTTAAAATATCTGCTAAAGACGGTCAGTACCTAGGGCCTTGGTGGCCTAGTGGTATAAGCGCCACTTACGACGCGGGAGGTCGGGGTTCGAACCCGGATCAGGGTAACAATTTTTCTATTAAAAAAAGTATAGAAAAGGTAAGGAAACAACACGTAAGCAAAAATAAGAGACTGAGAGAACACATAGACTTATAAACGTAAAGCGGAGCATAAAACTGACAGAAAAATAAAATAATGCGGCAAAAGGTAAGTACGTAAAGGCGCCAAATTGTAAACGTAAGAGTACATCCTAATAAAGGGAAAATACCTTTTGTTTTGAGAGGAAAAGAAATGAACGTAAAGATGAAACATAACTTCAAACTTTAGCGTTATTATTATTATTTATTTGATTCTTGTGGTCTTTTTAACGATCTAATTTATTATTTGACGATTTCATTAAGCAAACTTTTGAGTACTTCTCCTCTAAGCCATCCCATCTTACTGAGTAAGTCCCGGTGGGGGTTAGGGGAAGTGTTAGATGTTAGAGGGGGACGCGTGGGAGACGCCACCGTCGCCAGCGTCGCCGTCGCGATGCCTGTAGCTCCTAGGACAGCGTCAACCTCTGAACGCCTTCAGGCTCCCTACAGGTAGGTAACAAGTGTTGTGTTTGCACCTCTTAACACTTCTCACAGCTTCAACTAACACTCAAAAATTTGCAAAAAATAAAAAAAAAAAATTTTCGTGTTTAATTGTTTTCGCATCTACTGGGTGTTATAGAACATATGCGTGGACTGTCACATAAACTCTGGCTATACTAGGAGCGGGCTAAATTTAGAACTCGGGTTTCATTCCAGTGGGATATTTGATTTTATATACAAGTTTTGCAAATGGAAGACGATACAGATGTGTGTGCTTAATTAACTACGTCACTCTTTAGTTCGTCTCAATGAGCAACATTGGACTTAATTCCTTTTAAATATAAATAAATTACTTTGTAATCGGTTCGCAATTTGGCTCCAAGACTAGGATTTAAAAAAAGACACGGAAAGTTTTTATTGCGTTCTATTCGACTTGTCTTGTTTTTTTTAGGCGAAAGCCCAAAATAACAATTAGGAATGGACACGGTTGATCAACTTTGAGATTCTTGGAATATTTCAAGCGAGATGTTTGACATAATTAGCTATTTCTGAAATCCGAAAAGCGGGTATTTTTGGGCGTTTGCTGTTTTCTCGGCTAATATCATTTTACTTCTCTCCTATTTTTATCGCCGGCTAAATTATTCGAAACCAGTAATGGTTATTAATTTTTTTCTTCTTTATAATAAATATTGATTAATTAAAAATGTGAATAATAATAAAATTAAAAATACTTATTCTACCGTGCGTTCAAAAAGGCTTTAGATCAACTCTTGCTGTGGAATTTAGACTGACAGATTTTTATCGTCTTTTATTCTGTTTAAGTGTCAGTTAAGTGTCATCTGAGAGCTTTTTCAAATTTTTATCGTCATTTATTTTAAAAATTCAAGGCTAACTTGATTTTTTTAATGGCACGAAGGGTCATTTAATCATTTTTAAAATAGCATTTTTTTCTGAATTCAATGATATAACATGATACCCACCTTTACTTTTATTAAAATGTAAAAAAATAAAAATTCAAAAATTTTCTGGGATAGTAAAACTAAGTTAGCTTTGAAAATACTGTTATTAGCGATGTCGTCACTTGTATATTGGCCAAAAATTAAACTTGGGTGCAATAATTAGTTTAATAATGGTACATTTAAGTAAAAATGGGCGAAAAAAAATCTCGTGTTGGTTTATCATGGAGACAGAAAGCCAAGAAGTTAGTGGAAATCAGTTTAAACATCGTTTGTAGATAAAAATCAAGTATTCCGTGTTTAAAATTTCTTAATCAAAACGTTAAAAGTGTTATTTTAACAATTATTTTTAACTTTTACTTATTTTTTGGTTAATGAGCTAATGATAGATAAAGACAACATTTCCAAAGCTAACAAGATTTTACATTTTTCAAAATTTTCGATTTTTATTAAGTTTTGGTTAAATTAAGGTATGCATGTGTTATACCATAGAACTCAGAAACAAATGCTCTTCTCAAAAATATTAAATTTGACCCTTGTTGCTATTTAAAAAAAATCAAGCTAGCCTTGTATCCGAAGAACAAATGGAGATAGAAATTTAATAAACATCTGAAACGATAGAATTTATATACTCTCAAGCATACACCAAATTTCAATAAGTTCTGATGAATAGTTTTTATAATATTTAACTGTATCTAAACTTTCTAGCGACCCTGTATAATATAAATATATTTTGATGTGGCCACCTAATATATTTTATTTTTTATTAATTAATTTAAATTCACTAACAAACGCTGAATTCTGTATGATAATTAGTTTTTAAGATAAAATAAAAATAATTATTAGCAAATTTTCACAATTTTCTGACTTAGTAAATTATAGTAACAGATTGGCCTTAAAGTAGATAGAATTAGTTTTGATTTCGCATTAAATTTAATTTTTTTTTATATTTTTATTAAAAAATTTTGTAATCAACTAATTTGCTAATGCATAGTAAGTTTCACTATTAAAGTTACTCACTCGCTACGCTCGCTAGTGCTTTAAACTTTATTAAAAAACTTTTCTGAATAATAAAAGTAGATTTATTCATATTGTAGTAAAAATAATCAATATATTTTTTGTTTTGTTTTAGCACTGTCCCTTGTTTCTTGTTCTTGTATAAGCGTAAGAGCAAAACCCCGCCGCCATGGACGCGATCAAGAAGAAGATGCAAGCGATGAAGCTTGAGAAAGACAATGCTCAAGACAAGGCCGATGCGATGGAAGGCCAAGCCAAGGATGCCAACCTCCGTGTCGAGAAACTCAACGAGGAGTTGCGCGAACTCCAGAAGAAACTTTCCCAAGTTGAAGGCGATCTCACCACCACCAAGAACTCGCTCGAGCAAGCCAACAAGGATCTTGAAGAGAAAGAAAAAACCCTCACCAACGTAATTATCGAAATTTCCTCCAGCAAGTGATTGTAAAACTAATCTCGTTTATTGGTCTAGGCTGAAGCTGAAATGGCCTCACTCAACCGCAAAGTCCAGACGATTGAGGAGGACTTGGAGCGTTCGGAGGAGCGCCTGGCCACGGCTACCACCAAGCTCGCCGAAGCCTCGCAAGCGGCCGACGAGAGCTCCCGGTCAGTTACCTTTAACTTAAAAAATTAAAAATAACAATAATACTTGTACAGTATGTGCAAAGTGTTGGAGAACCGCTCCCAGCAGGACGAAGAGCGCATGGACCAGCTCACCAACCAGCTGAAGGAGGCCCGTCTGCTGGCCGAAGACGCCGACAACAAATCCGACGAAGTCTCGCGCAAGCTAGCCTTCGTTGAAGACGAGCTCGAGGTGGCCGAAGACCGCGTCAAAGGCGGCGATGCCAAGATCATGGAGCTGGAGGAGGAGCTCAAGGTGGTCGGCAACTCGCTCAAATCGCTCGAAGTGTCCGAGGAGAAGGCCAACCAGAGAGTCGAGGAGTTCAAGAAGCAGCTCAAGACCCTCACCGTCAAGCTGAAGGAGGCCGAAGCGCGAGCCGAATACGCCGAAAAGACTGTCAAGAAACTCCAGAAGGAAGTCGACAGGCTTGAAGGTACCACCTGGGGGGCGCTTTCGCGCGCTTTGAGCTACCTTTGCTATTGCAGATTTCGTCCTGCGCGAAAAAGCCAAATACCACAACATTGTCACGGACATTGATAAGACTTTTGTCGAGATGTCCTCGCTCAGCTCGCAGAAATAACGCTTTCGTGCGCTTTTTTAGACTAGAACCCTTGCTTTTTCACCCATTTAACGCTCCTGCTGGTAGGATTTTTGTTGTGGTGTCCTTTGGTGGAGGCATGTTTTAATTGTTTTTTCCTCTAGATGAGCTTGGCATCAACAAGGACAGATACAAGTCACTTGCCGACGAAATGGACTCGACTTTCGCCGAACTGGCTGGGTATTAGGTGCCCAGGAGCGCGGACATCGCTGGAGGAACACCAGTCCAGGACGTCCGGTTTTGTTTGCTATTTTACATACATATAATTTCCAGTGTATTTATATTTTAACATCTTTCTTTCACATAGTGTGCCCTAAGCTGCTCCATTAGGAAAACCAATGTTTATGTAAATTATTGAATAAAGTGTAATATATGGAATATCTGTAATATCTGCAATGATGTACATATTGAAGTCTCCGCTAGCAAATTAAAAGACCCAAACACGCTTATATACACCATTCACGATTGTTTCAAATTCGGACTATCTATGAAAATCTGACATTTTATTTGGCAGGACTGTGAGTTGTCATAAGAAATTTATTTTGACAACCAAGGACTGTCATTATCATTTGGGTTTGTCTTTTTTGCATCCTTCAAAGAAATTATTTTCGACATAAGCAGTAGAACTGACAACACAGCGAATTTTTGACAAGACAACGTCATAAAGACAGTACCTGACAGGACCTGAGGCCAACCTAACAAAAATATATCTACGCCTGCTGAGAATTTAAAACAATCGTGAACGGATTTTTTTTTTAATTTTTCCCTTAAAAAAACTAGAGTTCCTTTATTGGGAGAGTTGAGACACTGAACGTCAAACCGAGCCAATTTTGTATTATGTGGATTAGGTATATATTTCTATCCTTTTTTATTAAAATTTTTGTTAGTAACTTATGTCGAAAATAATTTCAAGGTTATAATTTTTGTCAAATGCATAAAATGACATAATTTTACGTCAAATTTAACCAGGGACGTAGAAAACGTTGAAATTTTGGGATTACTATTTAAAAAAAGAAAATAATTAAATACCTACTACCTACTTCACATTTCTGAAATTTTTCGATATTTATTTTATTATTAAATACATAACTTAAAACATACTTCAATGCTTTTCTTGCAGTCACAATTTTTAGTTAAACATCTCGTCCCAAAAATTGGTCATCAAAAACCCTTCATATTTCCTGTCGTCTTTTTACATATTCTAAAAAATGATATTGAAGGTGTTCTCGTGTGAAAAACGTAACAAAATCGTGAATTCTCAATAACTTTATAATTTGAAACAGAATCTAAAGTTCACGTAGATGCTATAGGCGGCCAAGTAGCGACAGGTTCAACTTTCCTAAAAATTATAACTAATTTTGGGTTCAAGTACCTACGTATTTTGTAAATGCATAGACAAATTCCCAAAATCTCATTGATTTTGTACTTAATATTATTTAGACAATCCACTTTCCCTAATGCTTGTTAATAATAAACGTAAAACTTGGCAGGAAAGGTTCAATTTCTCTCTCTTTCATCGATGATTACCATTTCTTAAAGTTAAGAAAAAAATGTTTGTGATGAAGAGTTTAGACGTAAAATTCTTGTACTTGCAAAGAAATGTCTTTTAAAATTTGGAGTTCATATAAAAAAACAGTGAATTGATGACGACTGCCAGTTTAAACCATTTCTAAACGCAGTTAGTCGACGAAAAATGGAAACATTTTTTGACAAATTTATTTGACTTTTCGCCAAATTTCAAGTGTAACACCACTGATTTCTATCCCAATTTGTTTTTTTACAAATTCGAACCGACGTAAATAAAACAAAATTTCAAAAATTGACATTCAGTGTCCCAACTCTCCCAATATAGGAACTCTAAAAAAAACCAACCTCGACAATACAAACAAACTTAACTTAAAATGGTTCAATAAAAATCTCAAAAATCAAAGTCATTAGTGATGTTTCCAAGGATACCACATATATTGATGCTGACAAAACTATGCGCAAATTTTACCAAAAAGAATTAACACGTGCCAAAAAGAATCAAATAGCAGATTTCTTGAACAGTCTTCAAATAAAATTTTTTGGAAACTAATAAACTCTGAGAGAAAGTGCAGAACACAGCTTCTTTTCTACAATTGCTGATAAAATTTTCCAAACACTTCCAAACACTATTAATGACTCCCGGAGGTTTTTGAGCAATGTCCCTATAAAGCATATAAGAAGACTAGAAGTCATAGACTCAATAAAAAACACTAATAGCTGGGATATCTACAATTTAAACAATAAAATTTTGAAAGAAATCGCCCCCTGTCTTGCTGAACCGCTCACCGTTTTATTTAATAAATGTTTCAGTGAAGGAGTTTTACCAGATATGTTCAAAAAATCTAAAATTATTCCTGGACATAAAAAAATTGTGTTAACAACCCGGATAACTATTGCACTGATACCAACATTAGGAAAGCTTTTTTAAAAAAAAAGCAGTGAAAAAACGCTTAGTTAATTATTTTGAAAACCCACTGCAAAGTGGCCTGTGAATATTTCTCAAAAACTTGCAACAGAAAAACTCAGAACAGTCGACTGTTACTTGAAACATGCAAGGTAATATACAGAGTGTGCCAAAACGCAAAAAGTTAAATAACTCATTTTTTTCAACTGGAACGCCATGTATTTTTTTACACGTATCGATAGCGTTTTTCATAAGCTTTCTAATGATATGCAGTTTGTATAACAAATTTTAAATATTTATTAGTGTTCAAAAATTTTTTTTGTTTTTGTTATTAATTCTTGACGAGCAAAATTCATTTATGTATCAAGTAATAATTAGATTACTAACGTAATAAGTCACATTAGTACATATCAAAAAATAAATTACCATTTGATTTATTAGATACTCGGATAACAAATTTTCTTGTATTAAAACCATTTTTTTTTAAATATTTTAAATTTGCTACACAAACTCCATACCGTTAGAAAACTTTTTAAAAATGCTATCAATACATGAAAAAAATACAGCGTGTTCCATTTGAAAAAAGGAGTTATTCAACTTTTTGCGTTTTGGAACACACTGTATATTATCATCGTGCTTTAACTAAAAGTCGTCTATTTGCTAAAACTACAAGGTATTCTGATTTTTTTTGTTGCAAATGTGCCGGAAAATATTCATAGGCAACTTCGCAGTGATTTTTCAAAAATTGGTCTTTTTTATAAGCAAAAGTTAAATAATTCCAAAACGAAAAAAGATAGACCCATTATAGTTTATATTAGAGTTCCTATATTGGGAGAGTTGGGACACTGAATGTCAATTTTTGAAATTTTGTTTTATTTACGTCGGTTGGAATGTGTAAAAAAACAAATTGGGATAGAAATCAGTGGTGTTACGCTTGAAATTTGGCGAAAAGTCAAATAAATTTGTCAAAAAATGTTTCGACTAACTGCGTTTAGAAATGGTTTAGACTGGCAGTTGTCGTCAATTCACTGTTTATTATATGAACTCCAAATTTTAAAAGACATTTCTTTGCAAGTACAAGAATTTTACGTCTAAACTCTTCATCACAAACATTTTTTTCTTAACTTTAAGAAATGGTAATCATCGATGAAAGAGAGAGAAATTGAACCTTTCCAGCCAAGTTTTACGTTTATTATTAACAAGCATTTGGAAAAGTGGATTGTCTAAATAATGTTATGTACAAAATCTATGAGATTTTGGGAATCTGTCTATGCATTTATAAAATACGTAGGTACTTGAACCCAAAATTGGTTCTAATTTTTAGGAAAGTTGAACCTGTCGCTGCTTGGCCGCCTTTAGCATCTACGTGAATTTTAGATTCTGTTTCAAATTACATATAAAGTTATTGAGAATTCACGATTTTGTTACGTTTTTCATACGTGAACACCTTCAATATCATTTTTTAGAATATGTAAAAAGACGACAGGAAATATGAAGGGTTCTTGATGACCAATTTTTGGGACGAGATGTTTAACTAAAAATTGTGACTGCAAGAAAAGCATTGAAGTATGTTTTAAGTTATGTATTTAATAATAAAATAAATATCGAAAAATTTCAGAAATGTGAAGTAGGTAGTAGGTATTTAATTATTTTCTTTTTTTAAATAGTAATCCCAAAATTTCTACGTTTTCTACGTCCCTGGTTAAATTTGACGTCAAATTATGTCATTTTATGCATTTGACAAAAATTATAACCTTGAAATTATTTTCGACATAAACCTCTGACATAAGTTACTAACAAAAATTTTAATAAAAAAGGATAGAAATATATACCTAATCCACATAATACAAAATTGGCTCGGTTTGACATTCAGTGTCTCAACTCTCCCAATAAAGGAACTCTAGTTTATATAAAGTTGCATTATTTTTTTGTGTGGATTCCAATTATGCTAAATTATAAAAAAACTCTCTCTGTAAAACTTTGGTTCCTTTTTTCCTGCGCCACTCCATGAAATCATTATATTCTTTCAAATATTGATTTTTTGGTTTTTCCGGAAGAATATTCATTGTAGCGGCAATGACACATTTTTTTTTTGTTCAACAACACAATTCTTACAAAAACCAAGCAAATAACTTTGAAAATGTTTTCTATGTGACAGCTCTAAGACAGCGTCTATTGACAGCGCCGCGTCCAAAGCACCCTACTATATTAATATTTACGCGTTAAAAATGACACGTTACGGCACTTTTTTCACGCATTTAGAGTGAAAAAATGAACCGCTACGGCACTTTTTTCACGCTTTTGATTCATTCAAGAATGATATACTTTATGAACAGAACGAATGAAAAAAATTCTAAGTTTTATAACGGACGTAGAAAAATGTAAATTATTGTTTTATACCCTTTCTTTCCCTTTTCTAACGAACTACACAGTATGTTAGCAAATAAAAATGATTACTATTATTATTACTATTACTATTACTATTACTATTACTATTATTACTATTACTATTACTATTACTTTTACTATTACTATTACTATTACTATTACTATTACTATTACTATTACTATTACTATTACTATTACTATTACTGTTACTGTTACTATTACTATTACTATTACTATTACTGTTACTATTACCTTTACTATTACTATTACTATTACTATTATTACTATTACTATTACTATTACTATTACTATTACTATTACTGTTACTATTACTGTTACTATTACTGTTACTATTACTATTACTATTACTATTGCTATTGCTATTACTATTACTATTACTATTACTGTTACTATTACTATTACTATTACTATTACTATTGTTACTATTACTATTATTACTATTACTATTACTATTACTATTACTATTATTATTATTATTATTATTATTATTATTATTATTATTATACTATAAACCTCCTTTTTTCCCATTTGAAATTTGGGCGCGCAGACGCCCCCACAGCGTGACGTCACTCGGCGTCGCGGCGCTTGCCCGCCGTCTGTATTGATTCCGGCGTCTATGACTAAGTCGAAATATCCATTGGAACGGCATTAAAATTTCACTCTCGCGGAAGCGACCAGAATTAATCATTGAGGGTCGAGCCCCGCTCTAAGTGCACCATGGTGGAGGAAGAACCAAAGATCCAGGCCATCGAAGGAGGTAACAACCACCCCAACCAAGCAACCAAAACCCCCCTCACCAATTGTTCGCAGTGACCTCGCCGACCATCGTGGGGCTGTGTCTGGGCGGTGGGGTGTTTGTATTGTGCATGGCCGCCTTGACGTGCTTCTGCTACCGGCAGCGGAGGAGCCACAGCGCCAAGCGCCATGGGCCCGACCAGCCGCTGGCCTTCCACGCCCATCGCAGGCCCACGGCGGTCAAGAGTCCAGCCGGGGCCACGACGCACTACCTGAAGAAGAGCCCCAGTCCCACGGGACCGTCCAAGACGCCGCCGGGGGTAAGTGTGGCGGGTGCTGGAGGTGGGGGTTCATGTGGTTTTCTCTGTGAAGATGTCGGCACCGCATACGCCGAGTCCAACAGGTAGTTCTTCGGGGAGTATGGCAGGGCCGCTGGAGAGTGGGGTGGCTAATGACAAGGTGGATCACAGTGCCACGATGAAGGATGTGTACACGACCGAGAATGAGGTGCATACGCCCACCAAGGAGGAAATTGAGACGAATGAGAAAAATCTGCAGCAGAGTGCGGCGTATCTGGGACAGCTCGTGTTCAAGCTCAGGTTTGGAGACTAGTTTTACTGATTTATGGGTGATTTTCTTGGCGTTGTTATTAAATTGCTTTCGAGTTTAGATTAAATTAGAATAATATAGCTTTTTAGAAAAAGCCAACCAAGAAAAAAAAATTCATAAAAAAATAACTGGTTGTTTTCTCGAGTAGAAATTTCTAATTGCTACGTCTAAGAAGCTACAAAATATAGTCCCGTGTGTTTTTTCTTACGCAGATGCAAAAACAATCTAGAAGGAAAAATTAAATAAAATGTAAAAAAAAATTATTTAATATAAAAGATAAAAATTTTATTTAAGATGTATTTTATGGAGCAAGGTCTGCCTAATTTTTCAAAAATATACAAAATTGTCGCCAATTTTGTTTTTTTCCAAACGTAACAGTTATGACATCTATGATGTCATGATAATGCAAAACATTGTTTAAAAAGATGGTTCTTTTGAGAATAAAAATGAAGACTAAAATTATTGTCTAATAGTATTATTATCTAATTGGTATAATTATACCTAGTAGTCTAATAGGACAATGAAGGTTTCAGAATACATTGTACTTTTCTTATTACAAAAATAAAAAAAATAAATAAAAAACAAATAAGTAAATATTAAGTAAAGTAATAATAAAGTTAAAACAAATTAAAAATGTAGGTATTAACGATTGGACTTCTTCTGCCTGCTTGATTTTCTTCCTGTTAAGTTAGGTACTAGTTGGCTACTTTCTGACGTAAAAACGTATGTACACTAGATTTTTTACAAAAAGTTTGAATTTATTAAAAAGGTGTCTCAACTAAGACACCTAACATAACTGTCAATATTAATCAAGCAGTTTTTAGCAGAATCTAAATAAGAAAAGTGTTTTTTATGAAATAGAATCAACAAACGTGTTTTTTCGAAAATAAGTGTATTTCTTCGTCTAATCTTTAGCTTAAGTCTACAGATAGTGATCAAGAATTAACCACACTCTAGATTTTGTACAATACTCTGATTTCCTGGAAATTTTTTGATAATGTGTTCAGCTTTTCCGAGTCTTTTAATTTATTTTTTAATTTTTAATAATTGTATTCTTGGAATATATTTAATTTCTAAACGGTTTTTCTATACATTTCCGTATTGATTTCGAAATTTAATTATCTTTCCCTAAAAATACCTACCTTCAGGTTTTAAAAACGTTACGTTCTATTGGGAAAAAATATAATAATACAGTGCGTTCAAAAAATCTATAGATCAACTCTTGCTGTAGACTGTTGGCTATTTTTTTCGCCATTCATTTAATTATTGTAATTTTCAACTTATGATGAATCAAAATAATGACCAAAAAATGTGAGACCAATTGTACCGTGTGATTTTTTAAATTTCTGCTCTAGTTATCCGTGACGTTACGTCAGCAGCGGAACGTATTGAGTCCCCAATTTGGTAAATTTTTATTTTTCCGAATTGTCAAGATATTTGGGAAAGTTTTAGACCCATTTGAGATTATAAATTATCATACAGTGCGTTCAAAAAGTTTTCAGATCAACTCTTGCTGTGGAATTTATATTGACAGATTTTTATTGCCTTTGATAGATTATCGTTTTATTCGCTACTTGCGATTTTCTCTAACGTAAAAAATCAACATACATTCAAAATTTCACAGCAAGAGTTGATCTAAAGATTTTTTGAACGCACTGTATGTCCTCGTAATTACTTGAATACAACACAATTGGCAAAAAATTATTTTAAAACTGTTTAGAACTGTGTCTATTATCAATCTATCCTTGGTATTTTTGCAATTAAATGTGAGTTGTATTTTTTTTTTAAGAAAAATTGTTTGGAGCAAGCGAAATTTTTCACATAAAATAATAGCAACGTTTGTTTTAAAATGCAATAAGTGAAAAATATATTGTTTTTTTTAAAGACGTAAAATATTCAGAAATATACAAAGAGAAAAAATAAAGTATTTAATTGCAGACTTCCACTTCTGTAAAATTTTTAGTTTTGGAAATAAAGTTAATCAGTAAAAAAATCAAAAATAAAAACAAAAAAGCGTTTATAAAATTAGGTATTTTGTTTAAGTTTATGCAATGTATAAAGAAACGGCAATAATTAGAAAGTTTTTTTTCCAATTTCCAGTCACCAGTTTAACAAAAAACTGCTCTAACAATAATTTAAATAATGACCTGGAGTTTTTGTAAACTTAATCTTCTGTTTATTGTTACTTTTATCGATCTTTTTATTAATTATTAGTATTTAAAATTTAGCTGCAGCGTAGTTATTTAGATATTTAAGTTTTTAGTAAAAATTAGACCTTTCCTTTCAAAAATCCATAACTTTATAATTTTTAAATATTTTAAAATCGTATTAGAACACTTGTAAGAGAAAATTTAGGTTTTTCCTACAGTATTTCCCAGTTTCATCCTTGGTATTTTTACAATAAATATGTGCACTTTAATAGAAAAATTTTTTGGAGCTCGTTTGTTTGCTCTAAGTAATAAATAAATTGTTTTTAGCGACTTGGACGTGTAAAAAAATTAAAAAAAATTATACAAAAAGAAAAAAGAAAATATTTAAGAGCAGATATTATATTATATATTATATATATATTATATATAATGGTATATATATACCACAGTATATATAGGTATACCAAACTTTTTTTACAATTTTATTGGTCTATTTAAGAATAACCCTGTATATTACTGAAAACTGCCAATGTCTGAGAAAAAATGAAAAACTTCTAGATACAAACACGATAAGAACGCCCTTATCGTGTCGGTGGTCCGGTGCCGCGACCTCCCCGCCAAAGACCCCAACCTGGGCTCCAGCGACCCCTACGTCAAACTGCAGCTCCTCCCCGACAAACAACACAAAGTCAAAACCCGCGTTTTGCGCAAAACTCGCAATCCCGTCTACGACGAAGACTTCACTTTCTACGGAATCAACTTCAACCAACTCCCCAACATCACCCTCCACTTCGTCGTCCTCAGCTTCGATCGCTACAGCCGTGACGACATCATCGGCGAGGTCTTCTGTGCTCTGAACACCGTCGACGTCACCCAAATCGAAAACCAACAAATGGCTCTATGCCGAGAAATCCAACCGCGAAGCCTCAAGGTAACCACTCCCCCATGCAGGCGGAGCTTGACCAAACTCCGCCCCTTTTCATTCCAGATCCGCTCGCAAGGGCGTGGCGAACTTCTCGTCTCGTTGTGTTGGCAACCGGCAGCCAATCGCCTCACAGTCGTGGTTCTAAAAGCTCGGAACTTGCCTAAAATGGACGTGACGGGATTGGCTGATCCTTACGTCAAGATTTATTTGCTGTACAATGGACAACGGATTGCCAAAAAGAAGACACATGTCAAGAAACGGACGCTGAGTCCGGTGTTTAACGAAAGTTTCGTTTTTGATATTCCAGCAGGAGGGGAGGGTTTGGAGAACGTCAGTTTGGAGTTTTTGCTCCTGGATTGGGACAGGGTGACCAAAAATGAGGTGAGTGGGAGGTTTGCTAAGGCGTGGCTTAACCATGTTTCGAAGGTGATTGGTCGACTTGAAATGGGCGGGGCCAAGTGCACCGGAACGGCGCTCCACCATTGGAACGAGGTGTGCAACTCGGCTCGCCGACAAATCGCCGATTGGCACAAACTTAGGGAGTAGGCGGGTGATTGGTTCTGAATGGCTGGTTTGAATTTGGCGCTTGTGGATTAGCCAATAGGTAACTAATTGTGTAATTGTTTCACCGCAAACATTGTAGGCTTTGTTTTGTTGTCGCTTAGGTTTTATGTAAATATGAAACAATAGATGTTAGGCTTCTGGTTTTTTTAGGATATTATTATTAAATCTTTCCCTATTTAAATGACGAGTAAAGCAATCGGGCAGGGTCGCGCTTAACAAGACTTAAAATTGAGATTAGCTTTGTTACAAAAGGGTTTGTGATATAGATTTAAGCTGATTAAAAAGTACCAAAAAATGTAATCTAAATGTATCATAACTACGCACTTTAGAGCAAGTTGCACGCTACTGGCGTAGGGATCCATCACTGGATATTTTATTTCTCAAAAAGTACATTTGGGGATTTTCGGAACACACTCCTGGATTTTGGGCCATTTTACCACAACTTTTATCAATAGACAACGAAGTTTCTACGCACATACTCTCAAGACATACTCAAAAAATCCGCAAATGTATTAACGCACCTACAAATACTATAGTAAAGTAATACGATGTAAATTTCCCGGATGGCTTTAGGACGCCCCTCCTCTTGTGACGGTGGGCGGAGCGAACTAAACTCGCCCCACCCCTACTCTTACTTATATAGGACACACGGTAGTGACGTATTAGACTTAATATTCAGCTCTAAATGCGTACTTAATCCAATTATTTGCCGGTTGATATACAGTATGTTCACACTGTTGGTTACTTTACCAATGCACACTGTATATATTGATCACGTGACAGTTATTTTATATTTGCTTTCCAAGATACTCTCGGATCTCTTATACTCGGTTCCAGAAATTATGAATGTATATAATAAATGAATAAATGTTTCAATGGTTTTTAAACAATTTTTTCCTTGAAGCCCGCCCCTAAAACCCCACAATTAGCAATTTATACAAAGTTATACAAAGAATTTTTAATGATAAATATAAATATAAAATAAAATAAAATAAAAAACGATAATCTATCAAAGACAATAAAAATCTAGCAATCTAAATTCCACAGCAAGAGTTGATCTAAAGACTTTTTAAACACACCGTATAAGGTCTGTATTTCTTATCTCTAATATTTTTAAAATATATATCATATTATATATTATATATTATATATTATATATTATACATTATATATTATATATTATATATTATATATTATATATTATATATTATATATTATATATTATATATTATATATTATATATTATATATTATATATACTCGGTTCCAGAAATTATGAATGTATATAATAAATGAATAAATGATTCAATGGTTTTTAAACAATTTTTTCCTTGAAGCCCGCCTCTAAAACCCCACAATTAGCAATTTATACAGAGTTATACAGAGAATTTTTGATGATAAATATAAATATAAAATAAAATAAAATAAGAAACGATAATTTATCAAAGACAATAAAAATCTAGCCATCTAAATTCCACAGCAAGAGTTGATCTAACGACTTTTTGAACACACCGTATAAGGTCTGTATTTCTTATCTCTCATATTTTTAAAAAATATATCATATTATATATATTATATATTATATATTATATATTATATATTATATATTATATATTATATATTATATATTATATATTATATATTATATATTATATATTATATATACTCGGTTCCAAAAATTATGAATGTATATAATAAATGAATAAATGTTTCAATGGTTTTTAAACAATTTTTTCCTTGAAACCCGCCTCTAAAACCCCACAATTAGCAATTTATACAGAGTTATACAGAGAATTTTTGATGATAAATATAAATATAAAATAAAATAAAATAAAATAAAAAACGATAATCTATTAAAGACAATAAAAATCTAGCCATCTAAATTCCACAGCAAGAGTTGATCTAAAAACTTTTTGAACACACCGTATAAAGTCTGTATTTCTTATCTCTAATATTTTAAAAAAATATATTATATTATATATTATATATTATATTATATATTATATATTATATATTATATATTATATATTATATATTATATATTATATATTATATATTATATATTATATATTATATATTATATATTATATATTATATATTATATATTATATATACTCGGTTCCAAAAATTATGAATGTATATAATAAATGTTTCAATAGTTTTTAAACAAATTTTCCTTGAAGCCCGCCTCAAAAACCCCACAATTAGCAAATTATACAGAGTGTTTACAGAGTGATAGCCGTGTTTGTTTGAAAATTTCGACGCTCCAGACCCCAGTTTAATAAATACTGGGTGTGAACACAACACTCCTAACACGTGTTAGCAATTGTAGAATCACCTTTTTGATAATAATAGATAATTTCGATCGTTGTTCTCTAATTAAAGTAAATTAGAGCGAGCGTTCTCGTCACTTTTGTGGAGTTTCTTATCTCCGATGATGATAAGTTTCACATTTCCTAATATCAAACAATCAGTGTTACGTGTGTTTTCCTAGCCCGTCTCGTGTTTTCTTAATAAAAATGTGCAAAAGTTTTGTTCGGAAAAAGGTTTGAAGTGAGCTATTTTCCTACTAGATATGATAAAAAGTTTTATCTGTAAACAATGCGGAATGTCAATTTTCGAAGACAAGGAAACTATGGCTAAGGACGAGAGAGTTATGCAAAATACTATCGAGATTGACGGCGAATTGGTACAGCTGAGAGGGAAAAATGTTGAAAGTGAGAAAAAAAGGAAAAGTTTGAGGAGCTCCATTAGGGAGAGCTTCAGGAATAATGCGCTCAGGAGGTCGCTGGTTAGGAGGGCCAAGAGTTTCGAGCCCCAGAAAGGTAAGAGAATAAATGACAGAGGATATTTGCCGATTATTCAGGTTGGCTATTTTTAGGTATTTAAAATAAAGCGACTAAAAATAATTTTGCCACTCTTATTAATAGATTACAAAAGTCGATCTAATCTTACAAAATAATCAAAAAAACGAAAATCTGACTGAAGCCCCAAAGGGTTCTGAACTAAAGTAACACTTTCTCAGCAATTATTGTCCTTTTTATTAACTACTTCATAACTTAAGCCAAAAAAAAACTAACAAAATTTATCTTCCAGTTATGAGTAATTTTTCAAATTTTCATTTTATTTCTGTAAATGTTTTACTTATTTCATAAAACCTATTTAAAATAAATGAATAAAAACAAAAAGATAAAGCCTTTTACGTAAAATATATTTTTTTAATTTTTTTATTGTATTATTTTTTTCTATAACTTTTTACCAGTCGAAGTTTTTTTTACTAACCTTAAACATAAATATAGGAATTTTGGAAATTACTTTTGATTCAGTCCAAAAACTCACTATTTAATAATTTTTTTAAACTTAGTTCTACGATTTTCATTTTTATTATAACAATTTACTGTTTTCATTAAAAATTAAATATTTTATCAAATTATTTTATAATGTGCATATATTGTCCAAGTCGTCGAGCGAAAGCACAAATTTCAACTCAGTTTTTAAGAAAAATAATAATGTAAATAATGTTTTTAGTTAATCATTACCTCAGAGACCAAATCTTATCTCGTTTTGAATATTTTTAACCAAGTATTATCGGGTTAAACAACATAAAAATTTTAATTTATAAGAAAACAAAAATACATTTTTCTAATAAATAAATAAAATAAAAATAAAAAAATAAAATAAAAATTTTCATTTTATTTTTAAATGACAGAATTTTTTTACTTTGCTGTAAACAAAAAAATCCTATTTTATGCATTCTTTACCTCATGATAAGATAAAATTTTTCCGTCAAGAGAAATAAAGTTCACAATCACTGTTGTTTTTCTGTTTTTAACGGTTTTTTCATTGTTGACTTTTTGACGTTAATAATAAATTGTCAATCGAAATAATGAGAAATGAAATAAGATTTTATATTGTACACTACGATAAAATTCAACTTTATCTCCTCAACCTCTCTCGAAAAAAAAATTTTATCGTCTTGTAGATAATAATTAATAAATATATGTTTTTTCTTGGTAACATTTAAAGCTTTCTTTTTAATACCTGAATCCTATAGGTTATAAACACTAGTTTTAAAACACGTTTCCCATAGCAACGTGTTTTAAATAAAATGTTAATTTGAGTAACACTCATGCAAAAACACTTAAAGTTTTCGTGTGTCCAGGTATGCAACTCGCTTGCGCTCGTTGCATAAAGACAGCCCTCGAACTTTAAGCTATTGTTTTCGCACTCGTATTATTAATAACTATAATAATAAGTTTAAAAGTTTTGATATTTTTTCACTGTTTTTCCGATAAAATAAAAAAATTCACTGTCACTCGCATACGCTCGTTGCATAAAGACGGCCTTCGAAATTAAAGCTATAGATTCGCTCTCGTATTATTAATAACTATAATAGTGAGTTTAAAAGTTTTAATATTTTTTCACTGTTTTTCAGATAAAATAAAAAAATTCCGTCATAAAAAATAAAGTTCACAATCACTGTTGTTTTTCTGTTTTTGACAATTTTTTTCATTGTTGACTTTTTGACGTTAATAATAAATTGTCAATCGAAATAATGGGAAAGGAAATAAAGTGTTATATCGTACACTATGATAAAATTCAACTTTATCTTCTCAAGTTTCTCAACCTCTCTCGAAGATAATTTTTTTATCGTCTTGTATAAAATAAATAAAAAATATATATTTTTCTACAGCCGTCAAAAAATCGTGACATTTATGCATGGTTACCTATGCGCGAAGTTTGACGTTTTTTCACTGTGAAAAAATATTATTTTTTCACGGTTTCACAGTGAAAAAATAATATTTTTTAACTGTGCAGGCAACTCGATTTTTCAGATCATTTTGTTCCAACTTATTTCTGTTACAATTTTAGTAACACGAAAAGACATCAACAGCAACCGAAATGAAGAGACGGATCGATAATGAGAGGTAGTTTTAAAGGTTTTATAATTATACAGAACAATATTACAAAACAATAATAATAGATATTTACTTTGACATATGAAAATTAAATGTGCATGACGAAAACGTGCCCCCGTTTATCCTTTCAACATCGCATAAAGGGCCCAGAGTGTTGGTGGCTTTAAGGTGGTAGACTTTTCTTCCAAATACGCCAACAAAACATTTTCCGTTACTTGATCAATCTTTTTCATAGAACACCACTGCCGAAACTGAAGATACGTTTTTTCGTACTGCGGTCTTGATTTAGCAGGCAAAAGATTCGACACTGCCGCGCTTGCAATTGCATCTATTTCGTTTTCGCTGCTAAAATCCATCACACTTCTTCAACAAAAATACCTATTGTGACAAATTTTTCGCAACTATCACTTTTATTTATCATCGTAACCATGCAAGCAACTCGATTTATCAGACCATTTTGTTCCAACTAATTTCTGTTACTTTTTTCTTCATCTGGAGGCTGTAGAAAAAACGTTGTTTGTATTTCGTGGCGAAATTCATGTTTTAATGGCGCCTTCGAATGTCTTTTAGGTCTCGACCTGGCGGTCTCGACTAAAATAACATTCTCAGGCGCCATTAAAAAAACACTCATTTCGCGCACTTAATACAAAAATTACTATTTTTGTTGATAACATTTCAAGCTTTCTTTTTATACCTGAATCCTATAGATTATAAACACTATTTTAAAACACGTTTCCCATAGCAACGTGTTTCCACTATTTTAAAACACGTTTCCCATAGCAACGTGTCTCAAATTGAAAATGTTCCAAGAAAAAAAATTTGTAAAAACACTTAAAGTTCTCATGTGTCTAGATATGCAACTCGCATACGCTCGTTGCATAAAGACAGCCCTCAAACTTTAAGCTATTGTTTTCGCACTCGTATTATTAATAACTATAACAGTAAGTTTTGAAGGTTTGATATTTTTCACTGTTTTTCAGATAAAATAAAATTTTTCCGTCATAAAAAATAAAGTTCACAATCACTGTTGTTTTTCTGTTTTTGACAATTTTTTCATTGTTGATTTTTTGACGTTAATAATAAATTGTCAATCGGAATAATGGGAAAGGAAATAAAGTTTTATATCGTACACTATGATAAAATTTAACTTTATCTTCTCAAGTTTCTCAACCTCTCTCGAAGATAATTTTTTTATCGTCTTGTATAAAATAATTAATAAATATATATTTCTTGTTGATAACATTTCAAGCTTTCTTTTTATACCTGAATCCAATAGATTATAAACACTATTTTAAAACACGTTTCCCATAGCAACGTGTCTCAAATTGAAAATGTTCCAACAAAAAAAAATTTGTAAAAACACTTAAAGTTCTCATGTGTCTAGATATGCAACTCGCATACGCTCGTTGCATAAAGACAGCCCTCAAACTTTAAGCTATTGCTTTCGCACTCGTATTATTAATAACTATAACAGTAAGTTTTGAAGGTTTGATATTTTTTCACTGTTTTTCAGATAAAATAAAATTTTTCCGTCATAAAAAATAAAGTTCACAATCACTGTTGTTTTTCTGTTTTTGACAATTTTTTCATTGTTGATTTTTTGACGTTAATAATAAATTGTCAATCGGAATAATAGGAAAGGAAATAAAGTTTTATATCGTACACTATGATAAAATTCAACTTTATCTTCTCAAGTTTCTCAACCTCTCTCGAAGATAATTTTTTTATCGTCTTGTATAAAATAATTAATAAATATATATTTTCTGTTGATAACATTTCAAGCTTTCTTTTTATACCTGAATCCTATAGATTATAAACACTATTTTAAAACACGTTTCCCATAGCAACGTGTTTCCACTATTATAAAACACGCTTCCCATAGCAACGTGACTCAAATTGAAAATGTTCCAAGAAAAAAAATTTGTAAAAACACTTAAAGTTCTCATGTATCTAGATATGCAACTCGCATACGCTCGTTGCATAAAGACAGCCCTCAAACTTTAAGCTATTGTTTTCGCACTCGTATTATTAATAACTACAACAGTAAGTTTTGAAGGTTTGATATTTTTTCACTGTTTTTCAGATAAAATAAAATTTTTCCGTCATAAAAAATAAAGTTCACAATCACTGTTGTTTTTCTGTTTTTGACAATTTTTTCATTGTTGATTTTTTGACGTTAATAATAAATTGTCAATCGATATAATGGGAAAGGAAATAAAGTTTTATATCGTACACTATGATAAAATTCAACTTTATCTTCTCAAGTTTCTCAACCTCTCTCGAAGATAATTTTTTTATCGTCTTGTATAAAATAATTAATAAATATATATTTTTTGTTGATAACATTTCAAGCTTTCTTTTTATACCTGAATCCCATAGATTATAAACACTATTTTAAAACACGTTTCCCATAGCAACGTGTTTCCACTATTTTAAAACACGCTTCCCATAGCAACGTGTCTCAAATTGAAAATGTTCCAAGAAAAAAAAATTGTAAAAACACTTAAAGTTCTCATGTGTCTAGATATGCAACTCGCATACGCTCGTTGCATAAAGACAGCCCTCAAACTTTAAGCTATTGTTTTCGCACTCGTATTATTAATAACTATAACAGTAAGTTTTGAAGGTTTGATATTTTTTCACTGTTTTTCAGATAAAATAAAATTTTTCCGTCATAAAAAATAAAGTTCACAATCACTGTTGTTTTTCTGTTTTTGACAATTTTTTCATTGTTGATTTTTTGACGTTAATAATAAATTGTCAATCGGAATAATAGGAAAGGAAATAAAGTTTTATATCGTACACTATGATAAAATTCAACTTTATCTTCTCAAGTTTCTCAACCTCTCTCGAAGATAATTTTTTTATCGTCTTGTATAAAATAATTAATAAATATATATTTTTTGTTGATAACATTTCAAGCTTTCTTTTTATACCTGAATCCTATAGATTATAAACACTATTTTAAAACACGTTTCCCATAGCAACGTGATTTAAATCAAATGTTCCAACAAAAAAAATTGAATAACACGCAAAAACACTTAAATTTTTCGAGTGTCTCGGTATGCAACTCGCATGCGCTCGTTGCATAAAGACAGCTTAAAGACAGTTTTGGTATTTTTCACTGTTTTTCAGATAACTTAAAAAATAGAAATGAAATTTATTCAACTAGATACCAAATATTTCGCCAAAATCAGGTACAAATAAAAAACTATGTTGCAGATCGTCCCCGAATCAAGCCAAAGCGCTCGAAAACGCTGAAATTCTTCACATCAACCGTCCCTCGTTCGCTCTTCACCCCGCTCGTCATCCGAATGTGAGTAAAACACCTGTACCAAATTTTTGTGAAATTGAATGTGCTCAAGGGCAAACTGCAGTGGCTCTTTCGTTTTGGCGCACACACGTCCAAAACCGCTGTTTTTCCCTTCAATCAATAATCAGGAGCAGTCGCAATCTTGGCCACCAGTGGCGTTCGTTTAAATCGCACGTGCCAGTCCCTTTTCCGCAAAATCATCCGCCGCAAATAAACGCAAAATTTCAACCAAACTAAACAACCCGCCCATTTCCAAACAACCAAAACCGCGACTTGATCGTTTGATTCGAGCAATCGTGTCATTGTCGTGCCACTTTTTTGGCAAAAATTATTAATATCCCCGGCGCCGGCACTGGCTGGCACCACGAAAAGTCCGGGATCGGCTCTCAGATCCGGATCCACACGCAAAGCAACTCTCGCAACTCCGGCATGGCAAAATTGTAAAATTCCGGTTGTTTGTTGTTTTTCCGGGCGCGGTGAATTCCGGTGCATGAGTTTTTTGGTGTGAGTTGCGTTTTCGAAACGTGAAAGGTAAGCTTTCGAAAGTGATAGTAGTTGTTTGGTGAGCAGAAACTGGCCGTTAATTGGCGATAATTTACGCTAATTACGAGTTTGAAGCACGCTCTTGACTTTAACCTTGGTTACTGACCCGGTCAATGGGATTCGCATGGGCGTAGCCTGTGCATCCATTGAAGAAATCATAATTGGGAAAAAATTACGGATAATCGCTTGGTTTAGTCGGTTAATTGAGTGGGGGTTTTAATTTAGCCAGAAGATTGGTGAATAATGGAGAGGAATGCCGGGTTTATTTATTGATGAACCAAATGAAAAATTTAGATAACAACACTCGAATAGAACGTTCTAGACGAATTAGGTTCAGATTTTAGATTTTTCAACAAATTATGGACAATTATGTTTGTTTTAGCGAAAAAAATTCCCATTCTTATTCCGTAATAAACAAAGTAAAATAAAAAAAATTAACAAAATTGGATTCAGTAATGAAAGAGGAAATGTGGAATTTATTGCCTTGAGAGGGAAAGTAATAAAAGAACTATTAATCCAAATTTTCGTAATCAATATAAACATTACAAACAACTGTCTTCACAAATAATACTTAATAAAAAAGCACCTACGAAAACAGTGTAATCAAAAAATAAAAAAAAACTGTAACCAATTATTGGAAAATCATTAAATAAACAAAAAACTGAAGAAAAAAATATGGAAAATTAAGAAACTAAAAAGCTGAAATGCTGAAAATAAAATTAAAAACTGTGATTGGAAGCTTGAGAATAAAAAATTAGGTTTGTAAAAAGTTGAATAACTTGAAAAAGTTCAACACCTAATTTTTGTTTTTGCTTCTCAAAGATCATTAAATTGTTTAAATAAAAACATAGCTCATAAATTTCAAAAACCCAAGTTAATACCTAAAAACCTAGTTTGGTATATTTTTGAGTTTTGTGAAGAAATCTTACAAAACAATTGAGTTTTTTCTGGAAGACTTGCGAAATTTTTGAGTTAATTGCGAGAATTATTTTTTATGAAAACAAATCGATCCACAATTTTTTTTTATTTTTATTAGTCAATTACTCATTCTTGGGACAAATGAGACACCAGTGAACCGGTTTAAGGGCTGGTCTATCTCACAGAGCGGGATTTTGCCTTAGATGCAAATAAATGGTCGATTCAGATTAGTTTTAGAAAGAAATATAATTTTTTTTAAACGATAACACACTTTTATTTATTTATTACACAAAAACTAAGAATCCTAGAAAAGTAGGACATTCACACAACTTATTAAAATTTACGGTTGGTTTAATTATACTATTTTTTTTAACATATTTCAAATCAACAAAGTTCTAAAGTTAGTTTTTAGCCATAATTACCCCTTGAAATAACTGATCGATATTTCCAAGTTCACATATGATACTTGATAAAAAAAGCATTTACGAAGACAGTCTAATCAAAAAATCAAAAAACTATAACCAATTATTGGAAAATCATTAGACAGTAAAAGTTTAAAAGAATTATTAGAGAGCGGATTTATATGAAGTTAAAGAACGTATTTAGGTGTCAAAAAAAGGTGTGCAAAAACAAGTGGCTTGATTAAAATAATGCTTTGCATTTGGAAGGGCTAATAAATTGAAACATGAAATTTTGAATACAAAAACAAAACACTAAGAGACTGAAAACCTAAAACAATTAAAAACTGGTATAAAAAAAAAACAGTAAGATTAAAATTCTGTAGATCTAAAAACTGAAAGAGTTAAAAAATAAAAATCTATAGAACTGTAAAGTAAGAAGCTAAAGAAATTGGAAAATTACATATATTCGTATGACAGAAAAAAAAAGAAAGAATAAAAACTGAAATTATAAGACAGTGAAACAACAAAAAACTGAAGAATTTACCAAGTAAAAAAATATGAAAAATTAAGAAACTAAAAAGCTGAAATGCTGAAAATAAACTTAAAAGCTATGTGATTAAAATACAAAGAATAAAGAAACTGTGAGATTGAAAGACTGGAAGCCAGAGATCATAAACAAAATAAAAAGTTTGTTAAAAGTTGAATAACTTGAATAAGTTAGATGGAAAACAAAATTTTTGTTTTTGTTTTTTAAAGATCGTTAAATAGTCTAACTAAAAACATAACTCAAAAGATATAAAGATTTTTAACCTTTGTGAAAAACAAACAATTGAGTTTTTGCTGAAAAACTTGCGAAATGTTTGAGTTTGAACACGAAATAATTACGAGAATCAATTTAAAACAAATCGATCCACAATTAATCTACGATTTTTGAACCCAAATGTAATAAAAAATTTGAAATTTTCTTAGAAAACGGCGAAATTCTAGGTGGTTTAGCCGACATTTACAAAATAATCAAACAACAATTTTTTGTTAAGTTCTGAACGCCTTATGATTGGTCTATTTTATACAGTTGGGAGTGCAATTTGACTCCGATATCCAATGAAAAACGCTTCAATCGTCTTAGGAGATGATTTTTATAATTTTATTGGTCAATTACTCATTCTTGGGACAAATGAGACACCACTGAACCGGTTTAAGGGCTGGTCTATCTCAGAGAACGGGATTTTGCCTTAGATGCGAATAAAAATAATTGAAATAATTTAATTTTTTAACGATATCACACTTTTATTAATTTATTACACAAAAATTAAGAATCCTAGAAAAGTAGGACTTTCACATAACTTATTAAAATTTACAGTCGGTTTAATTATACTATTTTTTAACATATTTCAAATCAACAAAAACAGTCGTCACAGTTTTAAAAGTTGTAAAGTTAGTTTGTAGCCGTAATTACCCCCTGAAATATCTGGTCGATATTTCCAAGTTCACAAATGATACTTGATAAAAAAAGCACTTACGAAGACAGTCTAATCAAAAAATCAAAAAACTATAACCAATTATTGGAAAATCATTAAATAGTAAAAGTTTAAACGAATTATTAGAGACCGGATTTCTAGAAAGTTAAAAACTGTATTTTAGTGTGAAAAATTTTGTGCAAAAACCAAAAACAATTGTACTTTTCAAAGTGACTTAATTAAAATAATGCTTTGCATTTGGAAGGGCTAATAATTTAAAACGTGACATTTTGAATACAAGAACATAACACTAAGGGACTGAAAAGCTAAAACAATTAAAAACTGGTATAAAAAAATTAAAAAACAGTAAAAAAATATTAAAATTCTGTAGATCTAATTCACTGAAAAAATTATAAATTAAAAATCTATAGAACTGCAATTAAGAAATTGGAAAACTGAAATTATAAGACAGTGAAACAACAAAAAACTGAAGAATTTAGTAAGTAAAAAAATATGAAAAATTAAGAAACTAAAAAGCTGACATACTGAAAATAAAATTAAAAACTATGTGATTAAAATACAAAGAATATAGAAACTATGAGATTAAAAGACTGGAAGCCAGAGATCATAAACAAAATAAGCAGTTTGTTAAAAGTTGAATAACTTGAATAAGTTAAATGGAAAACAAAATTTTTGTTTTTGTTTTTTAAAGATCGTTAAATAGTCTAACTAAAAACATAACTCAAAAGATATAAAGATTTTTAACCTTTGTGAAAAACAAACAATTGAGTTTTTGCTGAAAAACTTGCGAAATGTTTGAGTTTGAACACGAAATAATTACGAGAATCAATTTAAAACAAATCGATCCACAATTAATCTACGATTTTTGAACCCAAATGTAATAAAAAATTTGAAATTTTCTTAGAAAACGGCGAAATTCTAGGTGGTTTAGCCGCCATTTACAAAATAATCAAACAACAATTTTTTGTTAAGTTCTGAACGCCTTATGATTGGTCTATTTAATAAAGTTGGGAGTGCAATTTGACTCCGATATCCAATGAAAAACGCTTCAATCGTCTTAGGAAATGATTTTTATAATTTTATTGGTCAATTACTCATTCTTGGGACAAATGAGACACCACTGAACCGGTTTAAGGGCTGGTCTATCTCACAGAGCGGGATTTCGCCTTAGATGCAAATAAATGGTCGATTATACTTAGTTTTTGAAATAATTAGATTTTTTTGACAAAAAGACACATTTTTTAATTTGTTACATAAAAAATAAGAGTTCTAGAAACTAGGACTTTCACACAATTACTTTAAATCTGCACTGTGGATTTGAAAAAATTATTAATAACAATTATACAATTTTTTTTAACATATTTCAAATAAACAAAAACAGTCGTCACAGTTTTAAAAATTTCTAATAAAT
Organism: Tribolium castaneum; assembly: GCF_031307605.1. Classification (NCBI taxonomy): domain Eukaryota; kingdom Metazoa; phylum Arthropoda; class Insecta; order Coleoptera; family Tenebrionidae; genus Tribolium; species Tribolium castaneum. The sequence continues at coordinate 814,963 of NC_087400.1, forward strand.
CAGTTAAGAAAGTTTCCAAATCTGTGTCTTTTTCAAGGCAACTATAGTTTAACTATTTATGAGTAATACTTGATTACTGATTCTAAAGTTAGTTTTTAGCCAAAATTACTTTACTCATTCTTGACATAAATGAGACACCAGTGAACCGGTTTAAGGGCTGGTCTATCTCACAGAACGAGATTTTGTCTTAGATGCAAATAAATGGTCGATTTTGCTTAGTTTTTGAAATAATTAGATTTTCTTGACAAAAAAACACTTTTATTAATTTGTTACACAAAAATTAAGAATCCTAGAAAAGTAGGACTCTCACACAACTTATTAAAATTTACAGTCAGTTTGAAAAAAATTATAATCACAATTATACAATTTTTTTAAAATAATTCAAATCAACAAAAAATCAGTTAAGGAAGTTTCCAAATCTGTGGCTTATTCAAGGCGATTAGATTTTAACTATTTATGAGTGCTTCTAAAGTTAGTTTTTGCCATAATTAGCCCTAGAAATAACTGGTCGATATTTCCAACTTTTGAAGCTACGAGTACGTAGACCACCATTAATACGCGATCTATTTTAAAAAATACCAAACCCCCACTATCAAGCGATTTTGTAGCTAACCATCAATCACTTCCGTTATTGGCCGTAATCTTGATTGATTATTTCATTCAGGTAATAGGCCTTTAAGTTAATGAAATCGAGCGAAGCAACCAATTAGCGATTTACCATGAAAGGTTAACAAAATAGAGCAAACCCAACTCAAACATTTTCCATATATATATAACATTTCTCATTTCCTTTGTGCCGTCCTCTTTCATTTGCTCGTTATTTCGCAAAAGACAAACAATCAAACGCGAGAATCCGCCCACTCTATTTACATTTCGCAGAAGTTGTGCCACAAAAAATCGTTTATTATCCTTCTTAAAGCCTTGGATTGTTGGGATTCAAACGCGCCTATTATCCAATTAGCTTCAACATGCGCTCCTCAGTCAGTTATTAGTGTCCCTTCGACCAAGTTTGCAAAAATAACTCTCAGTATTTCGGTCACGTATTTTCAGAAATGAGGCTATTTTTGTGCGAGATTTGAACCTAATTATGATTTCTTCAGTCGGTTTGCGCCGGTTTGTGTGTCTGGGAAAATTTTAAAGCCGGTTCTGTTCAATGTGAATGACATGAGGTGGGCCCAAAATAAGTATAAATAAGTTTGCTGTCACTCATTTCATTGTGTGAAGTCAAAAATTCATTACTATCTGGCGTTGGAGCAAAACGGAAGGTTGGCAAAACTGATAATTTAACACTAGATACTAATGAATAATTCATGTAATTGGCACAATAAACGCAAGTGAGATTAACTTAAGGAGGTTAAATTTCGTAATTATCGCAGTAATAATTTTTTTTTTCAATTTATTGTAAAATAATAAAGAACAAGTCAATTAATCATGAAGAAGTTGTAAGAAAATACAGATAGAAATATATCTACAGGGTTATTCTATTAAAAGTTCTAGTGACATTTATGATGTCATTCGTTTTTGAGTTGTGACGTTTTTCAACCGATATTTTTGTTCACTATTATGTGATAATAAGAAAAAAAAATTAACACAACAGAAAAATATTGCCAATAAAACATAAGGGCTTTATCTTTTTGTTCTTAACTTATTGTATAAGTGACAATTGTTTTTTTTATAAATTTTTCTCATAATTATAAGACGAAAACACTTCATATGACAATTAAACCCAAAAGAAAACAAAAAAAGATAAAGCTCTTTATACAATACCTTCAATAATTTTTCTAATTTTTTGTTTTATTTTCTTCTTATTTTATTTATTTGTATGAATTTTTCCGAATTTTTTTTCTATCCAATTGTCATTAAAAAAAATAAAATAAAAATAAAAAAATTAATTTCGATTAATTCTAATTAGAAAGAAGGGTAAAAAAATATGAAAAAAAATTACAGTATTATTTCTGTGCGAGAATAAGTTTCCGCGATTTATTAAAAATACAGTTAGAAATATATCTACAGGGTTATTCTGTTAAAAGTTCTAGTGACATTTATGATGTCATTCGTTTTTGAGTTGTGACGTTTTTCAACCGATATTTTTGTTCACTATTACGTAATAATAAGAAAAAAAAATTAATACAACAAAAAAATATTGCCAATGAAACATAAGGGTTTTATCTTTTTGTTCTTAACTTATTATATAAGTGACAATTGTTTTTTTTATAAATTTTTCTCATAATTATAAGACGAAAACACTTCATATAACAATTAAACACAAAAAAAAACGAAAAAAGATAAAATTCTTTATACAATACCTTCAATAATTTTTCTAATTTTTTGATTTATTTTCTTCTTATTTTAGTTATTTGTATGAATTTTTTGGAATTTACATTCTATCCAATTGTCATTAAAAAAAATAAAAAATAAATTTCGATTAATTCTAATTAGAAAGAAGGGTAAAATAATATGAAAAAAATTACAGTATTATTTCTGTGCGATAAAAGTATCCCCGATTTATTAAAAAATAAAGTTAGAAATATATCTACAGGGTTATTCTGTTAAAAGTTCTAGTGACATTTATGATGTCATTCGTTTTTGAGTTGTGACGTTTTTCAACCGATATTTTTGTTCACTATTATGTGATAATAAGAAAAAAAAATTAACACAACAGAAAAATATTGCCAATGAAACATAAGGACTTTATCATTTTGTTCTTAACTTATTATATAAGTGACAATTGTTTTTTTTTTATAAATTTTTCTCATAATTATAAGACGAAAACACTTCATATAACAATTAAACACAAAAAAAAACAAAAAAAGATAAAACTCTTTATACAATACCTTCAATAATTTTTCTAATTTTTTGATTTATTTTCTTCTTATTTTATTTATTTGTATGAATTTTTTCGAATTTTTATTCTATCCAATTGTCATTAAAAAAATAAAATAAATATAAAAAAATCAATTTCGATTAATTCTAATTAGAAAGAAGGGTAAAAAAATATGAAAAAAAAATTACAGTATTATTTCTGTGCAATAATAAGTTTACGCGTTTTATTAAAAATACAGTTAGAAATATATCTACAGGGTTATTCTGTTAAAAGTTCTAGTGACATTTATGATGTCATTCGTTTTTGAGTTGTGACGTTTTTCAACCGATATTTTTGTTCACTATTATGTGATAATAAGAAAAAAAAAATTAACACAACAAAAAAATATTGCCAATGAAACATAAGGGTTTTATCATTTTGTTCTTAACTGATTATATCAGTGACAATTGTTTTTTTTATAAATTTTTCTCATAATTATAAGACGAAAACACTTCATATGACAATTAAACCCAAAAGAAAACAAAAAAAGATAAAGCTCTTTATACAATACCTTCAATAATTTTTCTAATTTTTTGTTTTATTTTCTTCTTATTTTAGTTATTTGTATGAATTTTTTGGAATTTTTATTCTATCCAAAACACTAATAAAAAATGTCAATTGTCATTAAAAAAAAATAAAATAAAAAATAAAAAAAATTAATTTCGATTAATTCTAATTAGAAAGAAGGGTAAAAAAATATGAAAAAAATTACAGTACAGTTTCCGCGATTTACTAAAAAATATACTTTTAGCAGACTCACCCTGTATATCAAATACTGCATAGTCCTTACAACGAACAAAAACGTTACTATTTTCGAAAATAAGCAAAAAACGATGGTTCATTATTATTTGCCTTGTAATGAACAATACATTTGTGTAAATATGGCAACTGTCACAATAAACTCATATGAGATTAATTTAAAGAGGTTAAACGTAATAATTATCGCAGTAAATACACTGTTGTTGTCTCAAAAGAACAAGAAATTAAAAAATAGTTAAAACATTTTTTGTGACTACAAAAAAAACATCGACAATAAATTGGCTCTTCTTTTCAGATATTTGATGCCCAAAGAGTAGGGAGAACATGCCGTTCAGGTATCACATTATTGTGATGTGATGTAAAAAGTCTTGTAGGACCTAAAAATATTTTCACGAGAACGTTTCAGTTCTATAAAAATTTCAAGGTCACTTGTTATTTACAGTAGAGTCGCTTCGCATTTGTTCACCAGTTGTTTCATTTTTTTTTGATAAACAAATGAAGTGAACTCTACTGTATGCCTTCTTGTATTTTTTTAATTCCTACGGACATTTCCGATCACAACTGAAGCACATTACACTTCTTACATTGTACATGGTTTATTTATCCAACAATGGCAATCAATATTAATTTCTGATAATTAGAGTCACAATAAACAATGTACAATCAAGTCGACATATTCCTGCACTTTTCACAAAAAACGTGATAAATCACACAACTAACTCTGGCATGTAATAGATTAGTGTTTAGAGAAATGTTTAAAACAAGCTCGAAAAAGCCCCGTCTTGTCCATAGGCAGCCCCCTGCGCCCCTCCTGGTCGAGGATCCGCCCAGCACCGACGATGGGTCTGATCTGGAAGACGTAAAACCATCAACTGACCCCGCGCTCCTTAATGGGTAAGTCCCGAAATTTGATAACCTCAGCGATAGTCTTTCACAGATAGAAAATATTTAGCCAAGTAATTATAACGAATTGCGTTGCTTAATCAAAGTACAAATAACCAGGTATTAAGTGGTATATGCGAACGGAACGAATTGTTGTTTAGTTGTAATTTTACGAAACGCTCGAGACTGATGTTGTACGTGCGGTTTGCTGATCTGTTGCTGTCGGCGATGATGAAGGAGGAAAGTGCGAGAAGGGCCAGTTTGCCAGTGCATAAAGTTATTTTTCAGACGGGGAAAAGGTGCACAAGATCGCTCAGTATCGCATGGTGAGTGCCAAACAATGAATTTGTTCATTTCACGCGCGGGTCTTGGTACTGGAAGGTCAAGTGAACATTTATTAATGTTTGTTAAACAGCAATTTTTCATTTATCTCGTTATTTTGTGCGGAAAAGCGATTGTATGTTTGGTTCTCTAGCTCCGAAACCATTGGCTTAAAACACGTGGAATAATTTCTGTTGTTTGTTATCCAATTTTGAGAGATTTGGTAATTTTTTTAACCGACAGGTAGATTTTAATTAGGTGTGTGAAAGTCCTTCTCAATAATTGGAGATAGAAATAGGACATAAAAAAATGGACATAATTTCTCGAAAAATCACCAAATTTGTGTATTTTCTAGTCAAAAATAGTGGACGTGCGCAAATCCTATTGGATTCGCAGTGGCCATGATTTTTATTAACAATGTTTTTCGGGACTTTACTAAACAAACTCAGTTAACTAAAAATTTTAGAGATAAATTAAATATTTTCGGTTAATTTTTTTATAATTTAGGAAGTAAGTCATCTAAGGATTCAACGCTAAAGTTTGAAGTTATGTTTCACCTTAACGTTCATCTCTTTTTCTCTCAACACAAAAGCTATTTTCCCTTTATTAGGATTTGTTTTTACGTTTACAATTTTTTGCCTTTACGTATTTTACCTTTTGCCGCATTACTTTCTTATTTCTGTCAGTTTTATGCTCCGCTTTACGTTTATACGTCTATGTGTTCTCTCAGTCTCTTATTTTTGCTTATGTGTTGTTTCCTTACTTTTTCTACACTTTTTTTCATAGAAAAATTGTTGCCGTGATCCGGGTTCGAACCCCGACCTCCCGCGTCGCAAGTGGCGCTTATACCACTGGGCCACCAGGGTCCCAAGTACTGACCGGCTTTTGCAGATATTTTAACACAAACTTTTTAAATAAATCAACATTACAAACTATATAATTGCAATAATTCGTCTAAAACGGAAATATATTCAGTTCAAAAGTCGGCGAATTAGCTCGAGAAAACATTTTCTTCCACTTTTTTTCAATTTAATTCTCAAATTTTCACCAGATTTCATCAAAAAATACCGGGCGTATAAGTTGATTCTACAATTTTAAAATTGTTTTTACTTTTTTTGTGACTTTCAGCACGTTTTTGACCGAAAATGGACATAATTTCTCAAAAAATCACCAAATTTGTGTATTTTCTAGTCAAAAATAGTGGACGTGCGCAAATCCTACGGGATCGCAGTGGCCATGATTTTTATTAACAATGTTTTTCGGGACTTTACTAAACAAACTCAGTTAACTAAAAATTTTTAGAGATAAATTAAATATTTTCGTTTATTTTTTTATAATTTAAGAAGTAAGTCATCTAAGGATTCAACGCTAAAGTTTGAAGTTATGTTTCACCTTGACGTTCATCTCTTTTTCTCTCAAAACAAAAGCTATTTTTCCTTTATTAGGATGTGTTTTTACGTTTACAATTTTTTGCCTTTACGTATTTTACCTTTTGCCGCATTATTTTCTTATTTCTGTCAGTTTTATGCTCTGCTTTACGTTTATAAGTCTATGTGTTCTCTCAATCTCTTATTTTTGCTTACGTGTTGTTTCCTTACCTTTTCTACACTTTTTTTCATAGAAAAATTGTTTGCTCTGATCCGGGTTCGAACCCCGACCTCCCCTGTCGTAAGTGGCGCTTATACCACTGGGCCACCAAGGCCCTAGGAACTGACCGTGTTTTGCAGATATTTTAACACAAACTTTTTAAATAAGCAAATTACAAATAATACAGAGTGGTCCTCGAGTAATAATGAGAGTGCAAAGCTTAACATTTCTGCATTTTTTTTTTCAAGTAACTAGTGAACTGTTTGAATTTTTTGGATTCAGGAAGTCCTACGATTATAATCCTTCGTGTACCTAATTTCTGTTTTTTTTGACACGCAAATCAGGCTTTTAACTTCCTAAAAATCCGTTCTCAAGACATATATAAAGTAATTATACTTCTGAATTTACTTTTGAAATAATCCATCTCCTTATTACCAATAACCAACATCGTATGCAGCTTTGCCAACTAGAAAAAAATACACCCTGTATATCTATGAAACCATCGATCGTTCATCATTGCATCACATTTTATGAAATTAGATTAACAACCTCATAATCTGCTTTATCCCTAAACCAGTGCGAGTTAATGCAATTTTCTCAAGTCTGACTTTTATCCAATTGTGTAAAGTCTGTTTGAAAATTGGGTCAAACCTTAGGTTGGTAACTGAACTGATACGTATTTGAAAAAATTCTAATCAATAGGTATTCTATAAGATATATCCTACTTGTGTAAAGTACATCTTGGTTTAAAAAAATGATTAAATAATGACAATAATTCAACTTTCAACACTCTTTCTTGAACACCCGGTATAGAAGACAAAATTAGAAGCTGGTAATTGCTTTTTTAAGTGGTGAAGGCGTAAAATTTTATAACTGATATAAACAAATGGGTATTTTAAAATAACATGTGAGTTATCTACGTTTAAAAATTAACATAAAAAGATTTAAAAAAATGGGGGTTATTAAAAGACTCACCCTCATAACGTCTGCAATTAGCCACCACTTTTTTTATCCACTTAAACAACACAACACGTAAATAACACATTTTTCCAATTTTTTTTACAAAAAATGGATTTTTTAAAGACGCCATTTTTTATTTTTGCACTGCCGGTAATGTAGGCAACGCTACGCATCAAAGAAACTTGCGGCGTTTTTTCTCAGGTTATGTAACAACTTTTTATTAACAAATGCAAAAAAATTGTTAATTAAAATGAAACAAAAACGATTGTGGGGTGTTTTGTGACCAGTGCCATGTTTTTGAGAACATTTTACACGTTATCTTCATCATGTCGTGACTTTCGTCGTGGGCAAGTTGGGGGAACTACCAAACATTACGAATGTGCAAAAGTGTAGATATTGGACACATGTTTGCAGAAAAATCTTTCAAAATGGTAATAACAGTGAAGCCAGCAGCCGCAGTTTACGTCCAGGTATGTGTTTTTCGTATTTAGGGGGAAAAACATACAGGGGCTATTCTGGACCAGTTTTTTGTTAAATTATAATGTTTTTCGTTAGGTATGCAGTGTTAATACCACTCACACTCTATTACGTGTTGTATTCATTGTTAGGGGTGACTTTAGATTTTACGAAAAAACGAAACACTTCGCTTTTTCTTTATAGTAGGCCATGAAAAAATTTTGGATTTTTAATTAAAACTATGAAACTTGTATTACCCAACAAGTATTTATAATTTAATGATTTTTTTAACCCTAATTAATTCAAAAACAGCATAATAAATTTTTATTAGATCAAATTTTTGCAATTAATAAAAATTATTTGTTTTTATATTTAAAATGGCAAGCTTACGTTGTCATTCTATTTTCCAATTTTAAACAAGAAATGTCGGAAGAAGAAAAATCTTATTAATTGTATGATTGCGTATCAATAAAATTTTATTTTACAAAAAAATGTCAATCCAAACACCAAAATCAAATTCCATCTGCGGTAAAAAAATACACAACATTATCAACGTCACCTACATTGCACTAAATCATAAAAAAGTGGCATCAAGTGGTAGTGACACATCGTTTGCAATTTTCTGCACATTTTTTATGTAATTAAAATCTGCGACGCTCGTATATTTGTTCAATTGAAAATAACTTTAACTTATTTTTATAATTTCACATTTTTTACTTTAATAACCGTTCACAAAATTTCTAGATTATTCACACCTTTTATGTGAAATAATATTTCCATCGCCAACTACTTTCAATTATTTTAAATATATTTTTATCAAAAATATATAAAAACATCAAACCATATTTATATTGTTTCGAGTTCAGAAAAAAAATAAGCTTTTCGAAAATGTCATGGCCAACTATGATTCTCATTTAAAAAAATACAACTTTGTTATTACAGCTAGACGAATGATTAAGAAAAATTACTGATAACATTATTAAATTCTCTGTAAAAAATTGCCTCTATAACGTCTTTGTTTCAAATGTGTATCTTTTATATTAAGGAAGATTTAAAAAATAAACTTTTGTTTATAAGTCGAAAACAAAAGACGAGAGCGAGATGCGGTTTTGACCAAAATTATTCTCTCAATATTATAATAAAATAATTTCTAGAATAGGAATATTTTTTTACTTTTGCTACGAGCTTTACAACCTAATAGTAGAACGTCCAAGACCGGTAATCACCTTTTTTAATATTGATCAAGTCTTAGGTAATTATTCTAATGCGACTTGATAAAACTTATGCCATTTAATCGTCTACACATGTCTTTATCAGCATAAAATTTTAAAAAATGACCCGAGTTATATAAAAGCCGGTCACTAGATTAAAACATCAATCGTGGGTGAAAATGGCCCACAATCCAAACCTTTTCGAGTTAATAAAAATGTTCAAAATTAGAGACCCTTTCGCAATATTAAAAATCATCCTAAAAGCTGAACCTTTCATTCTACTTAAATGGTGTTTTATCGACTTGAGTTACCACAAGTTTGTAAAAATCTGCAACGTGTTGGCACTAATTATTCACTCGGTGTATTTCGTATTCGACGTTTTGTACACAATTGAGAATTTCTCGTTGGATTTTTTGCTAAAATACAGCTCATCCATGTTGATTTATATTTATGTAAGTCTGAAGTCTCACATGGAAAATTTCACAATGATTACAACAGGTTATAACTAACATGGTTTTTGCCATGGTTATGGAAAAATACACTCTTGAGATGGTAAATTTGTCCGAGTCTGAATTTTGGCCGATGGATTTCGCTGGTAAACGGATGGAGGCAGAGATTGGCCGAAATTATTTAATGACAAGGATTGTTTATTATTTTCTTGGGGGCGCTTTGTTGGCGTCAATGCTCATTTTGCTCCCGTTTTTTGGCGATTTGAACGACTGGTTGTTGAGTTCGCAAATGTCGGTGGATTATTTCGGAGAGTGGTCAGTGCTAGTGGACTTGATTCTTTTTTCCACTGGGCCTATGGTGGCACTTAGCGAAATTCGCGCCCCTGCTGTATTTCTCTACGGCATTTACAAAATCGATTTGCAGATTTTTCTGCTCAATAAACTAATCGTCCAACTATCGCACGAAAAAGCCAGGGATGATGCCAAGTACCAGAGGAGAATTTTCGCAAAGTTGCGGCAGTTTACCAAACATCATGCCAACTTGAAAAAGTTAATTTCCCTTCGAAATGAATTAATTTAATTGGTTGGTTGTAGATGTATGAGGGGGATTTCCGATATCATGAATCTGTCAATGCCGGTGTTTGTTTTTATAGGAGCCCCTGGTGTAATTTCAATTATGTATTATTTTCTTTATGTAATTGTCGAAATTGTTTGTTTTTTTTTGATTACGAATTATTTCAGAGTCTTGATTCTGCAAGCACTATTACGAAAATTCGGTCAGTGTATGTGGCCGTGTTCACAAGTGTTATCGTGGCCACGTTTGCTCACGCTGGTCAGAAAATCAGTGACAATGTGGGCAATATTTGTGGCGTTATTTTCAATACATTTGCACTTTTTAGACAAGTCTTATTTTCGATACTTTGACCACTTGTCCGTGGAATCTTTGGGATAAGAGAAACAGAAAGGTTCTTTTAATTTTTATGGCGAATTCTGTAAAACCGATGACTTTTTCGGTGGCTGGGATTACGGTGGATTATCAGTTTGCGATTAAAGTACGTTATGGAAGTTGGGGTTTTGTAATGTTTGAATTGTTTCAGATGATAAAACTTAGTAGTTCGTATGCTTTGGTCTTGTACCAGCTGAAAAATCAGTATAATATGAATTAGTGGATTTTTTGCAATCCTGTTCAGGGCATTAGCTTGTAGGATGGAAATTAGTGTGCTATTTGAAATAATAATACTGCAAGTTATAGTGTTTTATTTTTTATTAATATTTTGTTTAAGTTACAAAGACAAAAAAAAGTGGTTAGCTAAAAATGGTGGATGCGCCGGGAAATTGTTTAAAAGTACACAGTAATGTAGTTGGATTAAAGTCAGTTATATTATTTTGTTTATTATTATTATTATTATTATTATTATTATTATTTTACCAGTGTTCAAATTTCAAAGATTAAAATATTGACAAAGCAGAAATGGTGGATGCGCCGGGAAATTTTTTTATGAATAACTGGAAGCCAGTTATATATTTTAATTAGGGTAAGGCTACAGCTTATTATTATTATTATTATTTCGCATTTCTATTAAAATAAATATTTTTTATTTAGTCATTAAGAGCAAAAATTTAAAAAAAAATGGTGGATGCGCCGGTAAAATATTTAAGTAAACTAGACACAGTTATGAATATTGTAGTTGGAGTAAAGTTAGTTATATTATTTTGTTTATTATTATTATTATTTCACCAGTGATCAAGCTTCAAATACAAAAATATTGGCAAAGCAGAAATGGTGGATGCGCCGGGAATTTTTTTTTAATAAGAAATAGAAACCCAGTTATATATTTTAATTAATAAAGAGCTTCAGATTATTATTATTATTTCGCATTTCTATTAAAATAAACATTGTTTGTTCAATCATTAAGAGCAAAAATTTAAAAACAAAAAATGGTGGATGCGCCGGTAAAATATTTAGGTAAATTAGACACAGTTATAGATATTGTAGTTGGAGTAAAGTTAGTTATATTATTTTGTTTATTATTATTATTATTATTTCACCAGTGTTCAAGCTTCAAAGACAAAAAATATTGACAAAGCAGAAATAGTGGATGCGCCGGGAATTTTTTTTTAAATAAGAAATAGAAACCCAGTTATATATTTTAATTAAGGAAAAGCTTCAGATTATTATTATTATTTTGCATTTCTATTAAAATAAATATTGTTTGTTCAATCATTAAGAGCAAAATTTTTAAAACAAAAATGGTGGATGCGCCTTTAAAATATTTAAGTAAACTAGAAACAGTTATAAATATTCTAGTTGGAGTAAAGTTAGTTATATTATTTTGTTTATTATTATTATTATTTTTCCAGTGTTCAAGCTTCAAAGACAAAAATATTGACAAAGCAGAAATGGTGGATGCGCCGGGAAAAGTTTTTAAAAATAAATAGAAACCCAGTTATGTATTTTAATTGGGGTAAAGCTACAAATTATTATTATTATTTCGCATTTCTATTAAAATAAATATTGTTTGTTCAATCATTAAGAGCAAAAATTTTAAAACAAAAATGGTGGATGCGCCGGTAAAATATTTAAACAAACTATGCACAGTTATAAATATTCTAGTTGGAGTAAAGTTAGTTATATTATTTTGTTTATTATTATTAATATTTTTCCAGTGTTCAAGCTTCAAAGACAAAAAAATATTGACTAAGCAGAAATGGTGGATGCGCCGGGATTTTTTTTAATAAGAAATAGAAACCCAGTTATATATTTTAATTAGGGAAAAGCTTCAGATTATTATTTTTATTTCGCATTTCTACTAAAATAAACATTGTTTGTTCAATCATTAAGAGCAAAAATTTTAAAACAAAAATGGTGGATGCGCCGGTAAAATATTTAAACAAACTAGGCACAGTTATAAATATTCTAGTTGGAGGAAAGTTAGTTATAATATTTTGTTTATTATTATTATTATTTAACAGTGTTCAAGCTTCAAAGACAAAAAATATTGGTCAATCAGAAATGGTGGATGCGCCGGAATTTTTTTTAATAAGAAATAGAAACCCAGTTATATATTTTAATTAGGGAAAAGCTTCAGATTATTATTTTTATTTCGCATTTCTACTAAAATAAACATTGTTTGTTCAATCATTAAGAGCAAAAATTTTAAAACAAAAATGGTGGATGCGCCGGTAAAATATTTAAACAAACTAGACACAGTTATAAATATTGTAGTTGGAGTAAAGTTAGTTATATTATTTCGTTTATTATTATTAATATTTTTCCAGTGTTCAAGCTTCAAAGACAAAAAATATTGACCAAGCAGAAATGGTGGATGCGCCGGGATTTTTTTTTAATAAGAAATAGAAACCCAGTTATATATTTTAATAAGGGAAAAGCTTCAAATAATTATTATTATTTCGCATTTCTATGAAAATAAATATTGTTTGTTCAATCATTAAGAGTAAAAATTTTTTAAACAAAAATGGTGGATGCGCCGGTAAAATATTTAAACAAACTAGGCACAATTATAAATATTCTAGTTGGAGTAAGGTTAGTTATATTATTTTGTTTATTATTATTAATATTTTTCCAGTGTTCAAGCTTCAAAGACAAAAAATATTGACTAAGCAGAAATGGTGGATGCACCGGGATTTTTTTTTAATAAAAATTTTTTTTTTTAATAAGAAATATAAACCCAGTTATATATTTTAATTAGGGAAAAGCTTCAGATTATTATTATTATTTCGCATTTCTATTATAATAAATATTGTTTGTTCAATCATAGGAGCAAAAATTTAAAAACAAAAATTGGTGGATGCGCCGGTAAAATATTTAAGTAAACTAGACACAATTATAAATATTCTAGTTAGAGTAAAGTTAGTTATATTATTTTGTTTATTATTATTATTATTTAACAGTGTTCAAGCTTCAAAGACAAAAAATATTGGTCAATCAGAAATGGTGGATGCGCCGAATTTTTTTTTAATAAGAAATAAAACTCAGTTATATATTTTAATTAGGAAAAAGTTTCTATTAAAATAAATATTGTTTGTTCAATCATTAAGAGCAAAAATTTAAAAACAAAAATTGGTGGATGCGCCGATAAAATATTTATTAAAAAGTAAACTAGACACAGTTAGAAATATTGTAGTTGGAATAAATTCTGTTATGTTATTTTGTTATTATTACTATTATTTCACCAGGGTTCAAAAACAAAAAATATGGGCAGCTCAGAAATGGTGGATGCGCCGGGAAAATTTATATAATAATTAGAAAGCCAGTCATATATTTTTATTAGGTTAAAGCTATTTTTTTCTAGTAATTGAAAAATTTTTGATGTGTTATTCTTATTATCATTTAATACAAAAATTTGAATCTTGAGTTGAAAGTTGAATCTGTTGAGTTAAATTAAAAAATATCAGCTACAGTTGTTGGGTAATGGATTTTTATAGCTGTAATAGAACTGACAAGTGTTAATAAAATTTATTTTAAACCTGTAAAGCCAAAATTTATGTTTGTTGTCAATTTTTAAAATGGTTGCAAATCAGTTTCACTGAAACGTCGTTTTCAGTGGCAGTTAATGAAACTGTTGATGTTTGTCCAATTGTTATTAATTGATAGATTTTCGACGAAAACTGGGTCAGAACTGAATGCTTTGTTGCATTAACTCGTATTTAGTGTTTGTTAGGTAGTTTGGCTGGTATTCATATTATCATATTAATTTTACGCTAAAATAACATCGACTGGATCTGGAATTTACTTAAACAAAAAGTACCACAAATGGTGGATGCGCCGGGAAAGTCCGATGTCAGTTTCAGTTTCTCATGTTGTAGAGTACTAACGCGTATGAAACACTGCTTCTCAGCAACTGAAACACATCACTTAAATTTGGAAACAGCACAAGTTATCGTTTTTTTACAGCTAGAGCTAAACTATAGTTGAGGGTAAAACCAGCAAATGCGATCGTATAAGGTTGGAAAGAATTCGAGAGAAAAATTGTCAATGCTTGTTTATTTTTCTTGTTCCACAGGTACCAGGGACAGTTTACCAACGTATCAAAAATACGCCCTGTCTGAAACACAATATTAAAAGTTTGACAAAACCTACTCACTTCTTCGCCAAGTGCTTGGCCAGCCTCGGCAAACATGCATAAAATTTGACCACCTACAATTAACAAAATACACAAACGAACTTTCAGTATGTTACTGGTGTCATTCTGAAAACTCTGATTTTTTTCGTAAGTTGTGATTTTTTGAAGCATTTGGACTTACATATACTACGAAAAATAAGAGATAAATGGCATTTATCGAGCCTAGGAGAAAGTACGGTGGCATTAGTAACTGTACGATTTTCATAAGTTTATTAAGCCACCTGTAACAATTATTTAGACGCATAAAGGCCACTTTTTACGTACAGTTTTATCTTAATATGGTGTTCCACACACAAGCACAACTCTTTGTAAATTCGTTCCTGGTAATCGTCCTGGTCTATCTTTTTCACATTGTTTAGATCGTCGAGATCTTCAGAAACTTGGACAAGTTTGTGGTTGATTAGCATTATTTGCATGTGGATTTGCAGAATACCGTAGAGTAGAATGCCAGGTAGGCGTATTGCCGAAAAGGCAATCATTGGAAATATGATAAAAGTGCTAAGATAGTAGATAATTTTCAAGCGAGTTTTCACATCTTCTACTAAAATCGGGTCGTACAAAAGCCACTCACTGTGGTCTCCCCACATCGGCAGCATGACAGTGGCCATGAGCGCAAACCATGCAAATATAGAACAGTAAATAATGTTCATGACTTTGGCACGTCGAAGGATCAGTTTTTCCACTTGTGGGCCACAAGAATCCACTGCCCACATGGAAAACAACGCTTCGGCTATTAAATCTTTTATCTCGTGTTCGATCAGCATTTGCACCGACATTGACAGTATTGTCTACAAACACAGGTTATTTTTTTAGTCGTGTGTTTTCGCTACTTACGTAAATTCCTAACGCGATTCCGGAACCGTATTTTAAAATTAGTTCTTTACTAAAATTTTCTTGCATGTAATGGATTTGTGTTAAGTGGAACATTACAATCATTGTTATGCAACAAATGTTCAGACGTTTTACGACGTTTGAGTAACCGAAGTCGATGCAAATTTTGAACAGGTAATAGTACGGGAAGTTTTTTACCACTTCTCTTTTAGTCGACATTTTGTACTGGTTCCTTGTAATGGTTTTTTATGGTTTTATATCGAATGAATTTGATTGAGTCTTTTATTTATTAATGGATTCGACTGTGTGCATTTTTATTGCTATCAGCTTTAATGGCCCTCTTTAATGAATTATTCTAAATGGCCGGTCAATACACTAATGAACCTAATTAAATCTTAAAAAAATATGTTTTTTTAAAACTGCAATATTTGCAGGAACAATATTTATAACGAATAATGATTGCAATAATTTACGTAAAACACAAATACATTCAGTTTAAAAGTCGGCGAATTCGTTCGAGAAAACATTTTTTTACACTTTTTTTCAATTTAATTCTCTAATTTTTCACCGGATTTCATCAAAAGATACCGGGCGTATAAGTTGATTCTACAATTTTAAAATTGTTTTTACCTTTTTTGTGACTTTCAGCACGTTTTTGACCGAAAATGGACATAATTTCTCCAAAAATCGCCAAATTTGTGTATTTTCTAGTCAAAAATAGTGGACGTGCGCAAAGCCTACTGGATTCGCAGTGGCCATGATTTTTATTAACAATGTTTTTCGGAACTTTACTAAACAAACTCAGTTAACTAAAAATTTTTAGTGATAAATTAAATATTTTCGTTTAATTTTTTTATAATTTGAGAAGTAAGTCATCTAAGGATTCAACGCTAAAGTTTGAAGTTATGTTTCACCTTTACGTTCATCTTTTTTTCTCTCAAAACAAGAGGTATTTTCTCTTTATTAGGATGTGCTCTTACGTTTACAATTTGGCGCCTTTACGTACTTACCTTTCGCCGCATTATTTTCTTATTTCTGTCAGTTTTATGCTCCGCTTTACGTTTATACGTCTATGTGTTCTCTTAATCTCTTATTTTTGCTTACGTGTTGTTTCCTTACCTTTTCCACACTTTTTTTCATAGAAAAATTGTTAGACCTGATCCGGGTTCGAACCCGCGACCTCCCCAGTCGTAAGTGGCGCTTATACCACTGGGCCACCAGGGCCCCAAGTACTGACCGTCTTTTGCAGATATTTTAACACAAACTTTTTAAATAAATCAACATTACAAACTATATAATTGCAATAATTCACCTAAAACGCAAATACTTTCAGTTCAAAAGTCGGCAAATTAGCACGAGAAAACATTTTTTTCCACTTTTTTTCAATTTAATTCTGTAATTTTTCACCAGATTTCATCAAAAGATACCGGGCGTATAAGTTAATTCTACTATTTTTAAATTGTTTTTAACTTTTTTGTGACTTTCAGCACGTTTTTGACCGAAAATCGACATAATTTCTCCAAAAATCACAAAATTTGTGTATTTTCTAGTCAAAAATAGTGGACGTGCGCAAAGCCTACTGGATTCACAGTGGCCATGATTTTTATTAACAATGTTTTTTGGTGCTTTACTGAACAAACTCAGTTAACTAAAGATTTTTAGAGATAAATTAAATATTTTCGTTTATTTTTTTATAATTTAAGAAGTAAGTCATCTAAGGATTCAACGCTAAAGTTTGAAGCTATGTTTCACCTTTACGTTTATCTCTTTTTCTCTCAAAACAAAAAGTATTTTCCCTTTATTAGGATGTGCTCTTTACGTTTACAATTTGGTGCCTTTACGTATTTTACCTTTTGCCGCATTATTTTCTTTTTTCTTTGCTTTACGTTTGTACGTCTATGTGTTCCTCCCTTATTTTTGCTTACGTGCTGTTTCACTTACCTTTTCTACACTTTTTTTCATAGAAAAATTGTTGCCGTGATCCGGGTTCGAACCCGCGACCTCCCGCGTTGAAAGTGGCGCTTATACCACTGAGCCACCAGGCTCCAGATACTGACCGTCTTTTGCAGACATTTTAACACAAGCTTTTTAATTCACTCTTTTAGTATACTTTTTGTAATTTTGCTACAAAGT
The DNA here is from genome assembly GCF_031307605.1 of Tribolium castaneum. Taxonomy (NCBI): domain Eukaryota; kingdom Metazoa; phylum Arthropoda; class Insecta; order Coleoptera; family Tenebrionidae; genus Tribolium; species Tribolium castaneum. The sequence goes on from NC_087400.1 coordinate 832,559, forward strand.
GAGATTTGTTATTTATTCGTTCATTAAAACTTCTTTATTGACTTTATTGTTTATTTGCGTATTTATGAGTAGATATTGATAAAAACAGTCAATTCAATTCTTGGTTTTTATTTAATTACATTTCCTAAATGTGAGATTTTAAAAATGTTTGTTCGTTTTTTCTATTTAGTGCACATTTTATTACATCGATATTAGTTTCTCATATTGTAAAGCACTAAGGCATATGAGGCACTGCTTTTCAGCAACTGAAACAGATATACAATTTTTGAACCACATTTTCCATATTCATTCATTTACTCCAACTGCGAAACTATAGTTTAGCGTTATACCGGCCAATGTGATTGTAACAGGTTGTAAAGTATTCGGCAGAAAAATTGTTAGGGCTTTTTTATTTTTTTGGTCCCACAGATGCCACGGACAGTTTACTAACGTATCAAAAACACGACTAGTCTAAAAAGTGAATTTTTTGTTAAAAATTTAAACAAACTTACTTACTTCATTGCTGAGTGCTTGCCCAGCTTCAGCACCCATGCACAAAATAAGGCAACAAATCATTAAAACAACACTCATACGAACTTTAAGAATGTTGCTAGAATCGCGAAAACTCTTAAATTTTTTTGTTATTTTTTGTGATAACTAATTATTTCAACTCACATAGACTGTTGCAAATAACAATGATATAAAAATTGTTGACCCCATGATAATATAAATCGGCATTAGTGACTGTACGATTTTAACTGGTTTTTGGAGCCACCTGTAACTAATTTTAGACACAGAACAAGTAAATAAGTCATCACCTTTTAATAGCCACATGGTGTGCAACACACAGCCGCAACCCTTTGTAAATTCTTTTCTGGTAGTTTTTTTGGTCAATCATTCTAACATCGTTAATACCGTCCAAACCGCCAGAAATCTGGACCAGTTTTTGGTTAATTAAAATAATTTGCATATGTGTTTGTAAAATAGTGTACAATAACAGCCCTGGTAGTCGGATGCCCGAAAAAGCAACCACTGGGAAAGTGGTGAAGTAAAAATAATAGGGGATTTTCCACCACGTTGCGAAAAATTCTTTACAAATTCGGTCGTACAACAACCATTCACTCTGATCGCCCCACATTGGGAGCATCACAATTGCCAGAATGGCAAACCAAGCAAACATGAAGTAAAAAATTGAGTTCATAACAGTGGAGCGTTTGAGGATCAGTTTTTTGATTTCCAAACCACAGAAATCAATTGGCCACATTTCGGAAAGTGCCTCGTCCATTAGTTTTTTTACGTTTTGTTCGACCAAAAATTCAAACAACATTGTTACGATTGTCTGAAATTGTTTTTTTTTTGGGCATAAAAGTTCTTGATACTCACGTAAATTGTTAATTGTATCCCGCATGCGTACCTCAGGAGCAGCTCCTTGCCAAAGTTCTGCTTGATGTAACCTATTTGCGCTAAGACATTCAATAAATTAATTATTATACAAAAAATGTTTGCAATTTTCATCATTTTGGAATAGCCGACGTCCAGACACAGTTGTAAGAGGTAATAATAGGGGAAGCCTTCCAACACTTGTCTTTTAACGAACATCGTGTTATTACAGTAAGCTGAGCTTTTTTCACGTTTTATATGGAATGGGAGTTATCATTTATTCATTTATTTAAAATACGATTTCAGGCGGTTGTTTTATTTTATGAAATTTAATGGTCTTGTCCTTTAATCATAGACAAATTCTAAAATAAATTAATAAATTACTAGTTTCCAAAAAATAAATAACTATTTATATCCATTAGAAAGGAGGCAACGTAGTATTTTTATTTAAAAAACTCTAAGCTTGCTTGTGAAAAACGCTGTTTGTTTAGATGTGCCAGGTTGACTCCAGATTTTTGTAAATATTGCTTATTTTTAATAGATTGAAAAAAAATACTAGAACCTACTTCAACTTCACTTCTTCTTCTTTGAATTCTTCTATATTTAGTACTTATAGTACTAATTTGTTTGGGCTTGATTTTGCATCTTGTAATTATTGAAGGTATTTTATACAGAATACTCAATAATTTTGTGATTTTTTTTTAATTTTTTTTGGTTAATTGTGGAGTTTTTAGTATAGTGCAGATTTAATTCTTCATGTTGTAAAGTGCTAGTTTTCAGCAACTGAAACAGAATTGTAGTGTTTTTAATCACACTTTTGATATTTATTCATATAAAGGAAATTTCATTGCTTTGAATGAAGTTTTTGTTAATTTGTTTTTGGTTTTTAGAAAACATTGGAAAAATTTTTCGAATTGTTAATATTGTTTACAAACATAATACGCCTACATTTATTTTATTGTGAAATTATTTAGTCATTTTTAGTCGTAATAAAACAAATAATAATATATTGCTGCTTGTTTTCGGCTAAAATATGGTGGATGCGCCGGGCAAATCAAACAAGTTTTATTTATGATTTTATTCGTAACTGAATTTTTCAATGTGCTACAATAATTGTGATTTCCGAACAATAGAAACGTATAGATGACAATTGTGTTGTGGTTTTTACAGCTTTTTAGTTTTTCATGTTGTAAAGTACGAGAGCGTATGAAGAACTAGTTTTCAGCAACTGGAACAGAACAGTAATTTTTGGACTTACACTTTATTTTTCTTACAGCAACAGCAAAATCGTAGTTTAGAGTAATGCCAGCTACTGAGATACTATCGGGTTGAAAAGAGTTTGAAAGAAAAATTGACAAAACTTTTTTATTGTTTTTATCCCACAAATACCACGGACAAGTCAGTAGTGTATCAAAAACACCACTTGTCTGTAACAAAATTATTTGTAAAAATTCACCAAAATTCACTTACCTCATCGCTCAGTGCTTGACCAGCTTCTGCAAACATGCTTAGGACCAGGCAACAAACTATCAAAACCACACAGAGACGAGCTTTGAGGATATTACTGGCATTTTGCAAGCCCTTAATTATTTTTTTTGTAATTATTTGAAATAATCAAAAAACATTTCAACTTACATCGCTTGCGAAAAACAAGAGGGAAATAAAATTCAAACACCCCAGGATAATATACAGTGGCATTATTGATTGTACAAGCTTCAGAAACTTGTTAAGCCACCTATAACAAATTTACAATCACAAAATCAAAATTTTCAGCGACGTACTTCTTTATCTTGCCATGATGTGAAACACACAAACGCAAGTCTTCGAAAATCCTTTTCTGGTAACATTTATCGTCCACTAGTTTTATGTTGTTTAAATTACCCATCTGCTCAGAAATTTGGTTCAGCTTTTGGTTGATTAAAATAATTTGCATATGTGTTTGCAAAATTGTGCATAATAAAATGCCCGGTATTCTAATACTCGAAAATGCAACTACCGGGAAACTGAAACAGCTGCAAGCGAAATAGAGAATTTTCCACCTGGTTTCGAAGTATTCTTTAGAAAGCAGGTCACATAACAGCCATTCACTGTGATCCCCCCAAACCGGAAGCATGATAATGCCCATGAGGGCGAACCATGCAGACATAAAATAACAGATCTTATTCATAACTGTGGCACGTTTCAGAATTAATTTCTTGACTTTTTCGCCACAAAAATCCACAGGCCATACGAAAGCCGTTGCGTCGTTTACTAAGTTTTTTGCGTTTTTTTCAATCAGGAATTCAACCGATATTGAGGCTATTGTCTACAAATAAATCAAAAAAATATAAAAAAAAACTTTTCATAAAACTGCAAGAAAGCTAGAAATTAAGAAAACTATTCCTCCTTCATATTGTATTTGAGGTACAGTCACGATCAGAAAGAATGACACCAACTGGACCGGATAGTTTATAAATTTCAAAAGTTTTGTGGCTGCGGCTTTAGGGGTGTCATTTTTTGACCGTGACGGTACTTACTTACATAAATAGTCAATGCCATACCACATCCGTATTTGAAAATTAGTTCCTTATTAAAATGCTGTTGCACATAATATACTTGTATGAATAAGGTCGACGAATTAATTATAATGCAAACAACGTTAATACATTTTACAATTTTAGAATACCCGAAGTCAATACAAATTTTCAACAAATAATAATACGGAAAGTTTTTCAGGGCTTCTATTTCCAAGCGCATTTTTTATACTGAATTGTTAAGAGCAATTGTTATTTATATAGATACAATGAAGTATATTACTTATTCAGAATCGGGTGATTTTTATCAAGTTTTATGGTTTTACTTTGATGCAAGTTCTAAATGTTAACAAAATCAAATATTTATCTGAACGTTAATTTTATTTTTCATTTAATTTAATTTAGAAGTTTAATTTAAAAGTTTTTAAAACTGTTTGTCATTTTGAAATTTGGTGGATGCGCCGGGCTAACAAACAAACTTTGAAGTGAAATATGGTGGATGCGCAGGGAAATGTGCACATATTTTTTTCGTTTGATGATAACAGAAGTGTAGCTAAGCATAAAAATGTTATGAAATTTTTTTTAAACAAATTTGTTGTTAATTTTAAAAATAATTTTTTGGTAAGAGTATTAATTTGTTGCTCTTTTCTTTCCTATGTTGTCTGAATAGCTAGTTTGATAAACCATAAGATATAACAGTGATTTTTTTAACAGATTTAAAAACTGTAAAACTATTTGTTGTTATTTTGAAATTTGGTGGATGCGCCGGGCTAACAAACATAAACTTTGAAGTAAAATATGGTGGATGCGCAGGGAAATGTGCACATATTTTTTCGTTTGATGATAACAGAACTATAGCTAAGCATAAAAATGTTATGAAATTTTTTTTATACAAATTTTTTGTTAATTTTAAAAATAATTTTTTGGTAAGAGTATTAATTTGTTGCTCTTTTCTTTCCTATGTTGTCTGAATAGCTGGTTTGGTAAACCATAAGATATAACAGTGATTTTTTTAACAGGTTTAAAAACTGTAAAGCTATTTGTTATTTTGAAATTTGGTGGATGCGCCGGGCTAACAAACATAAACTTTGAAGTGAAATATGGTGGATGCGCAGGGAAATGTGCACATATTTTTTCGTTTGATGATAACAGAAGTGTAGCTAAGCATAAAAATGTTATGAAATTTTTTTTAAACAAATTTTTTGTTAATTTTAAAAATAATTTTTTGGCAGGAGTATTAATTTGTTGCTCTTTTCTTTCCTCTGTTGTCGGTATAGCTGGTTTGGTAAACCGTAAGATTTTTTTAACAGATTTAAAAACTGTAAAGCTATTTGTTGTTATTTGAAATATGGTGGATGCGCCGGGCTAACTAACATAGAAGTTGTAAAAATCACACAATAACTTCAGACTTTTTGAAGTGGTATTACCGTAGCTAACTAGTTATTAGAAACTTGTTAAATTAAATAAAAAATACAAGAATGCCATTTTAATATTCACAATTATTTATTGTTTTCAAACGTTTACAAATCAAACATATGCTTTTGACTGGTTTAGTTTCAGTGCTTAGTTTTTAATATTGTACAGGAAAATAGCATACGAAGCACTGGTTTTCAACAACTGAAACACAACCGTAACCTTAGAATCACCGATCAGTGTTCTTACAGCAACAGCGAAAGCGTAGTTTAACGTAATGCTCGCAATTGAAAACGTGATGGGTTTCAAAGAGTTTGAAAAAAAAATCACGAGAGTTTTTTTATTTTTTTCATCCCACAAGTACCACGGACAAGTCATCAAAGTATCAAAAATCCCACTTGACTGAAAAAAAAAACTTATGAAATAATTGTGCTGTAAATATTTCACCTCATCAATGACTGTTTGTCCAGCTTGAGCAAAAGTAACCAAAATCAGGTTACAGATCATTAAAATAACCCCCAAACGTACTTTAAGGATGTTACTTGTACTTTGAAACGTCTGAAATATGAGTTAAATAAATTTGTGACTTGTTACTTTACTTACATAAACCACGAAAAATAAAATACTCATGAAACACAAACCCCCGACGAAAATAAACACCGGCATCACCGATTTCACCATTTTCAGAAACCTCTGAAGCCATCGTTTAATTTCAGCGTGTTGGGAAATACACTGACAGAGTTTCTTGTAAACAGTTTTTTGATAAAACCCGGGCTGGTGTGTTTTATTTTGGGGTTTTTGTGAAATTTGGATGATTTTCTGACTGATTAGGAAAAATTGCATGTTGATTTGCAAAATTCCGTACAAGAGCATAGCGGGTATCCGGATGGCCGAATAAGCGACCATTGGATAAGTTGCAAAAAAAACATAGTATGGAACTCTCCACCATTTCGGGAAGTATTTTTTAAAAGCAATGACACACAACATCCACTCGCTTTCGTCGCCCCAAACCGGAAACATGATAATTCCAAAAATTGCAAACCAGGCTAGTAGAAAAAAATTAAAAGTGTTAATTCGTGCCACGCGTTTGAAAATTAATTGCTCGACTTGTGGGCCGCAGAAATCTATGGGCCAGAATGCGGTCACAGTTTCACGGATTAAGTTTTTGGCGTCGTTTTCGATTATAAACCCGGTGGTCATTGACGTTATCACCTGGAAAATTCAATCGATTTTTTATATTTTTTAATAGGACTTACGTAAGTTGCTAGTGAGGTTATGCACCCGTATTGGAACACAAGTTCCTTGCTGAAATTTTGGCAAATGTAGAAAATTTCCAGTAAGGTGCTCAAGCTGTGGATGATTATGCACGCCACTGAAAGCACTTTCGTAATTTTTAAATAGCCAAAGTCGATGAAAATTCGCAGCAAATAATAGTAGGGAAAGTTTTTCAAGAGTGTTTGTTCGGAAACCATTTTTACTCGTCTCTTGACATACTAGACTTGTTACATTGCTGTAAAGTATTTCGTAATGATTTATTTATTCACTGTAAGGATATTTAGCTTTTATTATTAATTTGTCATTTAGTATCGAACTGATGAACTGTACGTTAATGATGTGTGGAAACAAACGACCAATGAGGTTTGAGTGTTTTTTGATGTGGAAAATACCACGAAAAAGTCAGGGTGAAATATGGTGGATGCGCCGGAATAAAATATAGCTAGGCATAAACATGTCATGTTTTTTCGAGCAGAATTTTTGTTCATTTGAATAATAATTTTTTAGCAAGCTTGTTAATTTGTTGCTCTTTTTTTGTAAGATATAACAGTGATTATTTAACAGGTTATCTGATTAAATTTAGGAAAACTTAATCGCAAAAGTTACAAACTTAACCGAAAAGTCTCACTTTGAAAAGCAACAAAAACGGCTTAAAATTTGTTGTTATAAGAATAATTTTCAACTCATTTAGGTGTCTTCTCAGTACCTGGTTCATATTTTTTTGAATCACTTTGTATATGTATAACATTTTGCAAAAAACATTGAACATTGGCGATTGAAAATTGAAAAAAAGTGAAAATGGAAACTTTTTTTTGCGTTTTTCTCGGAAACTGTAAGACTTAGAGCAATGAACAAAAAAACATCTGATAGCGCTTAATTTTATCTATTTTTTCGACCAAACCCGGAGCCGCTCCGGGCAACGGTTCCGGCTACAGAGGCGATCAAAGTTTTTCACTAAAAAAATTCATAAAAAAAAAACTAAAAGTCGTAGAGCAATGCGGTTTGTTCGGTTGAATTCTACGGCTCATTTTACATAATATATCAATTTTTCACAAGAATTAGAAATTTTAAAATTTTTGCCTAAATTTAGGGTAGCCATTTGTCATAGTGAAAAATTTTATTCATTAAAAAAATTCATAACTCGAAAACTAAAAGTCGTAGAGCAATGCGGTTTGTTCTAATGAATTCAGCGGCTCATTTTCTGTATTATACCAACTTTTCACGAGATTTAAAATTTTCAATTTTTTTGCTAAAATTTCCTGAGTAATAATAATACACTTAACTTCAAAGAGGTGAAAAAAAATTTTTTTTTTTAACTCACTCCAGTAAATTTTTATGGACTTCTACATGTCTTAACAACCCACAAAAGTTGTTTTTAGTCCACAAAAAGTCCATATGTTCGATTTTTAGAAGTTTGATTTTTCAATTTTCGTCGCAATTTTTGTCGATTTTGGGTACCCGGAACTTTTGTCAAGCAATAGCTCCGGAACTATCAGAGATAACCCCATGAAGTGTATTATCGTTGGAAAGCTCTTTAAATTATCTATCTTTTTCAAAAAAAATTATTGTTCTCCGACTAATAGTTTTCGAGCAAATTGGAGACAAATGCAAAAATTGGTAAAATTTTAAAAAATTCATAACTAAAAAACTATTGGGAATTTGGCAATTTTCTCGATGCCAATCGATTCCCCGGATCATTTTGCATAGGAAAGGATCAAAATAGCTCCACTTTTTCGAAGAGTTTAGCCAGAAATGAGAAAATAAAAAAAAATAAAAAAAAGTTAACACCCCCCCCTTAAAATCGGTCAATTTTTAAAGTGTCTCTAAATCAAATAAAACCGATTCTATCTTATAGATTTTGATGTACTCTTTCCGATCTAAAAAAGCGTTTTCTCCTAACTCTTTTAGTTTGGCCGTAATCGGCGTTTGAAAATTGAAAAATTTTTTGCGAGATATCGCCTTGAGTCCTATGCCATTTTGTAGAGTTTTTTATTTCGGTTGTCCTCCATTTTTCCGTTTCTCGATAACTCTAATAGTTTCGCCGTAATTGGCGGTTGAAAATTGAAAAAAAGTGAAAATGGAAACCTTTTTTTGCGTTTTTCTCGGAAACTGTAAGACTTAGAGCAACGAACAAAAAACCATCTGATAGCGCTTATTTTTCTCTATTTTTTCGTCCAAACCCGGAGCCGCTCCGGGCAACGGTTCCGGCTACAGAGGCGATCAAAGTTTTTCACTAAAAAAATTCATAAAAAAAAACTAAAAGTCGTAGAGCAATGCGGTTTGTTCGGTTGAATTCTACGGCTCATTTTACATAATATATCAATTTTTCACAAGAATTAAAAATTTAAAAATTTTTGCCTAAATTTAGGGTAGCCATTTGTCATGGTGAAAAATTTTATTCATTAAAAAAATTCATAACTCGAAAACTAAAAGTCGTAGAGCAATGCGGTTTGTTCCATTGAATTCAGCGGCTCATTTTCTGTATTATACCAACTTTTTACGAGATTTAAAATTTTCAATTTTTTTGCTAAAATTTCCTGAGTAATACTTACTTACCTTCAAAGAGGTGAAAAAAAAATTTTTTTTAAACTCACTCCAGTAAATTTTTATGGACTTCTACATGTCTTAACAACCCACAAAAGTTGTTTTTAGTCGACAAAAAGTCCATATGTTCGATTTTTAGAAGTTTGATTTTTCAATTTTCGTCGCAGTTTTTGTCGATTTTGGGTACCCGGAACTTTTGTCAAGCAATAGCTCCGGAACTATCAGAGATAACCCCATGAAGTGTATTATCGTTGGAAAGCTCTTTAAATTATCTATCTTTTTCAAAAAAAATTATTGTTCTCCGACTAATAGTTTTCGAGCAAATTGGAGACAATTGCAAAAATTGGGAAAATTTAAAAAAATTCATAACTAAAAAACTATTGGGAATTTGGCAATTTTCTCGATGCCAATCGATTCCCCGGATCATTTTGCATAGGTATGGATCAAAATAGTTCCACTTTTTCGAATAGTTTAGCCGTAAATGAGAAAATAAAAAAATTAAAAAAAGTTAACACATACCAACTTAGAAAGTCTTACTAGGAAACTTTCCTAACACGTGTTTTGTGTTTTTTTGTGGTAGGAATTAATAAAAAATACAGTTAAGTTTAATTTCTTTATTTAGTTTTTCATGTTGTACAGTATTAACGCATATGACGTGCTTGTTTTCAGCAACTGAAACAAATTTGTATTGTACAAAACCACAGAAATTTACGTTCTTACAGCAACAGCAAACGAATAGTTTAGAGTGATATTAGCAATTGAAAAATTAATCGGTTGGAGAGAATTTGAGAGAAATATCAACAAAATCGTTTTATTTTTTTGGTCCCATAAGTACCATGGACAAGTCATGAGTGTGTCAAAAACCCGACTAGTCTGAAAAATAATTTATATAAAAAAAAACAACAGTAATATAATAACAGTCATACCTCATCACTGAACGCCTGTCCAGCCACAGCAAACATACACAAAACCAGACTACACGAAATCACGACCATTCCTAAGCGAATTTTGAGAAAACAACTCGCATTTTCAAAACTCTGAATTAAAATAATTTAAGACTGGCGAACGCGCTTAACTTACGTAGAGCACAAAAAGCAGCACAGAAATAAAAATCAATCCTCCCAAGACAGTAAAAATCGGCATTGCCGATTGTACGATTCCGAGAAGTTTCTTAAGCCATCTGCAACAACTAGTCTTGAAAATTTTAAAGTAAAAACTCTACCTTTTAATTCTAGCGTGTTGTGAAACACAAAAACCCAACTCTTTGTAAATCCTGTTCTGGTAACTCATTTGGTTCATCATTCTAATATCATTTGTGTTCTCTCGCCCAATTTGAATGATCCTCTGATTGATTAAAATAATTTGGACGTGAATTTGCAAAATACCGTACAACAGCATGGCCGGGAGCCGAATACTCAAAAAAACCATAACTGCAAGAGTTGATAAGTAAACGTAACATAAAATTTTTTTCCAAGTGTTGAAAATTTGCACGAACAAAATCCATTCGCTCTGATCGCCCCACACTGGAAGCACCGAAATCCCCAAAACAGCAAACCACGCTAAAATGAAGTAAATGACAACACTGAGGCGTGCCGAGTTTGCGATAATGTGGTTTTTCACGTCATGACCGCAGGAATCAATGGACCAGAACGAAGTGTGTCCCTCACTTATTAATTGTTTTGTGGTGTTTTCGACCACAACGTCCACCAGTAGTGATGTTAGTAGCTGGAAAAAGTGTCAGAGCAAGTTTTGAGCAAGTTTTGCGTACATAAGTTGCAAGCGACATTTCACAGCCATATTTTAGAATTAGTTCTTTGCTAAAGTTGGTGATGATGAAGTACACTTGTAGGAGTAAACTTAGTGACTGGATTATGATACAGCTGGATGTGACCACTTTTACGGTTTTTGAGTAGAAGAAGTTTATACAGAATTGCATTAGAAAATAGTACGGGAGTTGTTTCTCGAGTTCGGACATGTTTATTTCGGGCGTTGCTTAAAACAGACTGACAAATTTAATGTGAACGTACTTTTATGCTTTATTTATAATGTTATTAAGTTGGGTTATTTATGTTATGAGATTATTATAGAATCATTCTTATTTAATGGTAATGATAGGTAATGATGTGTAATTATGCTGCAAGTTTCATTTATGCAGTAGTGTTTATGCAGTAAAAGTTTAATTATTTCGCAAAATTTCTTCAAAAGTAAGCCAATAAAATGACATTATTTTTGCAAGTTCTGAGGATTTAAACACGTTTTTAGAGGAAAAATTAAGTTTTTTTTCTCTGTTTTTATTAAATTAGAACGAAAAAATTATCAAATTTGGTCGAAAATGACCAAAAAAATTATTTTTCTAACCGTTTATTTAGTAAAAACAATCAATTATTGTACAAAGTTTCTAAAAATTAAGCCAATAAATCACAGAATTATATCAAAAATGACATTATTTTTGCACGTTCTGAGGATTAAAACACGTTTTTTGACCAAAAATCAAGTTTCTTTTCCTGTTTTTATTAAATTAGAACGAAAAAATCGCCAAATTTGGTCAAAATTGACCAAAAAAATATCTTTTCTAGCCGTTTATTCAGTAAAAACTATCAATTATTGTACAAAATTTCTTAAAAATTAAGTCAATAAATCACAGAATTATTTCAAAATGACATTATTTTTGCTAGTTCTGAGGATTAAAACACGTTTTTTAACCAAAAATCAAGTTTCTTTCCCTGTTTTTATTAAATTAGAACGAAAAAATTACCAAATTTGGTCAAAAATGACCAAAAAATACCTTTTCTAAACGTTTATTTAGTAAAAACTATCAATTATTGTACAAAATTTCTTAAAAATTAAGTCAATAAATCACGGAATTATTTCAAAATGACATTATTTTTGCAAGTTCTGAGGATTAATACACGTTTTTTGACCGAAAATCAAGTTTCTTTTCCTGTTTTTATTAAATTAGAACGAAAAAATCACCAAATTTGGTCAAAAATGACCAAAAAATACTTTTTCTAAACGTTTATTTAGTAAAAACTATCAATTATTATACAAAATTTCTTAAAAATTAAGCTAATAAATCACAGACTTATTTCAAAATAACATTATTTTTGCAAATTCTGAGGATTAAAACACGTTTTTTGACCAAAAATTAAATTTCTTTTCCTGTTTTTATTAAATTAGAACGAAAAAATCACCAAATTTGGTCAAAAATGACCAAAAAATACCTTTTCTAAACGTTTATTTAGTAAAAACTATCAATTATTGTACAAAATTTCTTAAAAATTAAGTCAATAAATCACGGAATTATTTCAAAATGACATTATTTTTGCAAGTTCTGAGGATTAAAACACGTTTTTTGACCGAAAATCAAGTTTCTTTTCCTGTTTTTATTAAATTAGAACTAAAAAATCACCAAATTTGATCAAAAATGACCAAAAAATACCTTTTCTAAACGTTTATTTAGTAAAAACTATCAATTATTGTACAAAATTTCTTAAAAATTAAGTCAATAAATCACAGAATTATTTCAAAATGACATTATTTTTGCTAGTTCTGAGGATTAAAACACGTTTTTTAACCAAAAATCAAGTTTCTTTCCCTGTTTTTATTAAATTAGAACGAAAAAATTACCAAATTTGGTCAAAAATGACCAAAAAAACACCCTTTCTAACAGTTTATTTAGTAGAAATTATCAATTATTGTACAAAATTTCCTAAAAATTAAGTCAATAAATCACGGAATTATTTTAAAATGACATTATTTTTGCAAGTTCTGAGCATTAAAACACGTTTTTTTACCGAAAATCAAGTTTCTTTTCCTGTTTTTATTAAATTAGAACGAAAAAATCACCAAATTTGGTCAAAAATGACCAAAAAATACCTTTTCTAAACGTTTATTTAGTAAAAACTATCAATTATTGTACAAAAATTTCTTAAAAATTAAGTCAATAAATCACGGAATTATTTCAAAATGACATTATTTTTGCAAGTTCTGAGGATTAAAACACGTTTTTTGACCGAAAATCAAGTTTCTTTTCCTGTTTTTATTAAATTAGAACTAAAAAATCACCAAATTTGATCAAAAATGACCAAAAAATACCTTTTCTAAACGTTTATTTAGTAAAAACTATCAATTATTGTACAAAATTTCTTAAAAATTAAGTCAATAAATCACGGAATTATTTCAAAATGACATTATTTTTGCAAGTTCTGAGGATTAATACACGTTTTTTGACCGAAAATCAAGTTTCTTTTCCTGTTTTTATTAAATTAGAACGAAAAAATCACCAAATTTGGTCAAAAATGACCAAAAAATACTTTTTCTAAACGTTTATTTAGTAAAAACTATCAATTATTATACAAAATTTCTTAAAAATTAAGCTAATAAATCACAGACTTATTTCAAAATAACATTATTTTTGCAAATTCTGAGGATTAAAACACGTTTTTTGACCAAAAATTAAATTTCTTTTCCTGTTTTTATTAAATTAGAACGAAAAAATCACCAAATTTGGTCAAAAATGACCAAAAAATACCTTTTCTAAACGTTTATTTAGTAAAAACTATCAATTATTGTACAAAATTTCTTAAAAATTAAACCAATAAATCACAGTATTATATCAAAAATTACATTATTTTTGCATGTTCCGAGAGTTAAAACACGTTTTTTGACCGAAAATCAAGTTTCTTTTCCTGTTTTTATTAAATTAGAACTAAAAAATCACCAAATTTGATCAAAAATGACCAAAAAATACCTTTTCTAAACGTTTATTTAGTAAAAACTATCAATTATTGTACAAAATTTCTTAAAAATTAAGCCAATAAATCACAGAATTATTTCAAAAATTACATTATTTTTGCAAGTTTTGAGGATTTAAAATCGTTTTTAGACCATAATAGTATTTTATTATACGAGTTTTATAAGATGTTGTATTGTGGCACAAATGATTTTAGAGCACGACGAAGGAGTACCCCAATAGAATAAGTGCCACAATTAAGAGTGTAATATATTATTTTTTCTATTTTTTATTTTTGTTGTTGGTTTAATTTATCAAAATCTGTTCAAATGAGCGTGTTTTTGTTAAAAAAAAAATTAAAACAAACTCGACCAATAAAAGTTTAGGTCAAAATCATTGGTTTAAAAGCTACATCCAAAAATTCAAAAACATTTAGGGTGTGCTATTTTAAAAAACATAAGTTTGTATTACTGCCAATTTTGGAAATATCCTGTATATTTTAAAATTAATTTTTGGTGAGGCAGGAGGTTAGAATATCTAGGGACACCCTGTATAATAATGAAGTGGCACAGTTTTTGTTCGTACATGCTGCTGTGACTTTGAAATGAACTTATTTTAAAATTTTATTTTTATTTATTGTTTTACGCATTATTTTGGTGGATGCGCCGGGAATTATTACTCGAAACAATCTCTCTAAATTGTTTGAAGAAATGTTGTTTATTTTAATGCTGTTTGTTATAAAACATTAATTTTTGTTTCAGGTGAGTTGTTTCTCCCCTTAAAGACTTGTGAGTATGATTGCATGTTCACCTCCCCCACTATTCCGTATAATGGGTTGCATACACACATTGTTGTAAAAAATCTACAATCAACACGTAACTTTATTTTATCACACGCATAATGCGCTAAAGTTCAAATTCTTGCGGTCATTGGCTTTTTAATAACAAGCATAAAATAAATCAATACAGTTGTTTACTCTAAACTTGTCGCTTGAACTAGATCGCATTATTGGCCACGATTTAAAATCAAGAATCTTGGTTTAATTACGAATACACAAAAATTTGTATTTTCCGTAGTGATTTTAGCGCCTAACTAATCAAACACTAATTAACTCAAGTTTTGAAACGTCAGGTTAACGCAATCTCAGTTAATTAGTTTTTTTTTCTGAGACTTTGCCAAATTACGTAACAACGAACCAAATGTAAACAAAGTGTCTTTACGTAAAATGTAATTAGACTTTGAAATTGATTGGAATAAATAAAACACAAGTTAGAGTTATTATTGATTTTGGCAATGTGACAATACTAATGGCACAGACTGTACGCACGTGGATGATAAAATTGATAACTCGTGATTAGCGTAGCAAGCCGTGCTTTGTTATCATGAAAACTCTGTGATTGTGATGTTGGGTATCAAAGAGTGGACTCGTATACAATTAAAACAGTAATTAGAGTTAATCTATTCACGAGTCGCGTTTTATCGATCGAGGAATTTTTCAGGGGTTGGAGCTAATTACTGAAATAATGCTCACTTTTTATTCTGAAAGCTTGAACTTACATGGATTATTTTAAAAGTTTTGGGAAAAAAAAATTAATTAAATAAATGATTCGTAAAGAATTTTTTTAATCGTCTCGTCTGTATTTTAAATTTTCTACGAGTCTTGGTCTTCTTTTTAATGCCATTACCTATTCAAATTGTTTTGCCTTGATAATGGAAGTTTAATGTTCAATTTGAATTTATTAAATGTGAAACTACTAATTTTATTGAAATTATTTATTAATTTGTGCATTTGTACAGTTTAGTTTTTCATCTTGTAGAGTATTAAGGCATATGAAGCACTGTTTCTCAGCATCTGTAATAGTTTTTTTACGAAAAAATTCATTAAACAAATATTGTCTTACAGAAATACCAAAACCATAATTTAAAGTGAAGCCAGCCATCGAGAAACTGATTGGTTGAAGCGAGTTTGATAGAAATATTGCTAAAGCTTTTTTATTTCTTTGATCCCATAAATACCAGGGACAAGTCAGCAGAGTATCAAAGACACGACTTGTCTGCAAATAAATATTATAAATAAACATTATTAAAAAAAATGACTTGGTTACCTCATCACTGACTGCTTGACCAGCTTCGGCAAATAAACACAAAATAAGAATACAGGAAATTACTACCATAACCAAGCGAATTTTAAGAATGTTGCTTGTATTTTCCAAATTCTAAATTAAAATTTGGCATTAATTTAAGGTTTTTTGAGCATTTGACTACGGAGAACTATAAGTTAGGAGACGAAACGAGATACAAAATCGCACCCAAAGATGTAGTACGGCAGTGGAAAAATGAGGGCGCCTCAAATCGTGTGTCAAATCGTTTTAAATTAATTGTAATTCAAGCAGTTCACTAATTACTTGGAAAAAATGCAGAAATGTTGAGCTTTGCATTCTCAACAGACTGGGAAAAACTGCCGACTAAAATTTTCAAAAGAAACATGAGAAAAAAATTATTTAAGATTTAAAATTTGCGCTTCGAGCCGTATTTTTCAAAACGCTGCGAATACGGTTAAAGATACAAGAAAAATGTTTAGAAGAAAGTTGTAGAGAATTAAATTTGCTTTAAAAAAGTCAGCGTGACCATATCTTTATCTTCAACGGTTTAGACTTTAAAGGCGTTCAAAGATGCTTAAGCGACGGATTTCCGCCATTTTGTCGGTGGTCAAGTATGGGAAAGTGAATTTGTACCCAAACCGTTGAAGATAGAGATATGGTGTCGCGGACTTTTTTGTAGCAAATTTAATTCTCTTCAAGGTCGTACCTTACACTTTTTTGTATCTTGATCCGTATTCGCAGCGTTTTGATAAATAGGCGACGGTGACCAAAAAATTATCGCTTAGAATTATCAATTTGCAAACGCAGCGAATACGGTTGAAGATACAAAAAAGTGAACGACACGAGGTTGTAGAGAATTAAATTTTCTACAAAAAAGTCCGCGACACGATATGTCTATCTTCAACGGTTTAGTTGTAAATTCAGTTTCCAATATTTGACCACCGGCAAAATGACGGAAATCCATCGTTTGTGCGTCTTTGAATGACTTTGGGGCCTAAATGGTTGAAGATAGAGATATGGTCTCGCGGACTTTTTTAAAGGAAATTTAATTCTCTACAACTTTCCTCTGAACATTTTTCTTGTATCTGTAACCGTATTCGCAGCGTTTTGAAAAATATGGGGCAGAGTGCAAATTGGTAAAACTTTGAAATTTTTTTAAATATAGTTTAAGATATAATTTTTGCACTATTTTTATCTCCAATTATTGAGAATTTGATGCTCTATCTGCCTGTATTTTTTTTATTCGCCTTGTGCTAACCGTTATTTAATTACAACAATTTTTATAAATTCATTGCTCTGAAAACTTAGACAACTGCGCCTCTGGCGGCATTAACGGAACTATCGTCGAGAACGTTTTATTTGTGCGTCGTTTCGCATCCTAACCTTTAGATATCCGTACATTTGACTTACATAGAGGGCGAAAAAAAATATAGAAATAACTCCCAATAATCCTAATACCATAAAAATTGGTTGTACTGGACGCACAATTTCTAGAAGTTTTTTAATAAATCTACAAAGAAATTCAAGGGAAATTTTCCAGTTTATATTAAAATGTACCTCTTAATTGCAATGTGCTGTGAAACACACAAACACATCTCCTTGTAAATTCTTTTCTGGTAACCTGTCTGATTCATCATCCTTATGTCGTTCGGGTCATTTTGGGAAATTTGCGTGATCTTCTGGTTGATTAAAACAATTTGCATATGGGTTTGGAAAATTGAATACAATAAAATCCCCGGTAGTCGAACAGCTGAGAAGACAATTATCGTGAAAGTTGAAACATAAATGTAATAAAAAAGTTTCCACTGGTCAAAAATCTCGACGTGTAAACGCCACTCGCTGGTATCGCCCCAAACTGGAAACATTACAATTCCTTGAGCAGCAAACCACATTAAAATTAAATAAATGACAATGCTGACTTTAGAGGAGTTTTTAATAAGTCGGTTTTTAGCCTCAAGTCCGCAAAAATCTGTTGGCCAGAATGTTAAACGAGCGAAATCTATTATTTTTCTGGTCTTGTTTTCAATCATCAATTCAACAACCAGGGATGTTACTAACTACAAAACCAGTGATAATTTCACTTTTCGACGAAATATTACATACCTACATATGTTACCACCAACACTCCGGGCCCATATTTTACAATTAATTCTTTACTAAAATGCGTAACAATAAAATAAACTTGCAGTTGTAAAGCTAGTGACTGAATTATAATACAACTGTATGTGACCATTTTTCCAATTTTAGCGTACGCGAAGTCAAGAAATATTTTGTATAAAAAAGGGTACTGTTTCATTGCCATGACGGATTTTTGATTTTAATTTAGTAAGTTAGCAGCCAGCTGGTTTGTGACTGAGTTGGGTCAGTTTTGGTTTTGTTTTCATTAACGATTTGGCTGTAATGATTTTTCTTGCATTATCCACTTATACTGATGGTAGTTTAATGACCAATTTAAAGTTACGGAATATAAAGTTAAAGTCGCATTTTTAGTTTTTTTGATTCGGTTGTTTGAAGAAAATTTAGCTTAATATCTTCTAAATAATAGAAAAAAAATAAAAGGCATTTTTTTAAATCATACACACACTCTAAATGGTGGCTGTGTATTATTAAAGACACATTACGTCTAAATGAGAATTGGTACAGTGACGATCTAAAAGAATGACACCCCTAGTAACCGGACCGGGTAGCGAAAAATCTTTCAAGTCATAAATTTCAACCCTCAAGGGTATTTTTTACAAACTGTCTAACTAGTTTACACAATATCCAATATGTATTTGTGGCTGTGGTTTAAGAGGGTCATTCTTTTTGATCGTGAAGGTACATTTCAAGATACAGTTAAATATTATAAAAACCATTCATCAAAACTTATTAAAATTTGGTATATGGTTAAGAGTATAGAAATTGTATCGTTTCAGATGTTTATTAAATTTCTACCGCATTTGTTCTTCGGCTACAAGGCTAACTTGATTTTTTTTAAATAGCAACAAGGGTCAAATTTTATATTTTTGAGAAGAGCATTTTTTTCTGAGTTTTATGGTATAACACATGCATACCTTAATTTAATCGAAACTTAAAAAAAATCGAAAATTTTGAAAAATGTAAAATCTTGTTAGCCTTGGAAGTATTGTCTTTATCTATCGTTAGCTCATTAACCAAAAAATAAGTAAAAGTTAAAAATAATTGTTAAAATAACACTTTTAACGTTTTAATTAAGGAATTTTAAACACTGAATACTTGATTTTTATGCTACAAACGATGTTCAAACTGATTTCCACTAACTTCTTGGCTTTCTGTCTCCATGATAAACCAACATGAGAATTTTTTCGCTCAGTTTTACTTAAATGTACTATTATTAAACTAATTATTGCACCCAAGTTTAATTTTTGGCTAATATACAAGTGACAGACATCGCTAATAACAGTATTTTCAAAGCTAACTTAGTTCTACTATTCCAGAAAATTTTTGAATTCTTATTTTTTTACATTTTAATAAAAATAAAGGTGAGTATCATGTTATATCATTGAATTCAGAAAAAAATGCTATTTTAAAAATGATTAAATTTGACCCTTCGTGCCATTTAAAAAAAATCAAGTTAGCCTTGAATTTTCAAAATAAATGACGATAAAAATTTGAAAAAGCTCTTAAATGATTGAATTTAAACACTTTTAACTGTTTCCCAACTTTCAAGGTTCTGAAACTATTTAACTGTATCCATATTTTTAGCGACTCTGTATAGTATATAACTAAGTATATATAACAATATAACTTTATTTTACATTTTAATTAAAGGAAAAATCCTATTGTTGAACAACTTTTATTCCAGAATTTTAGTAAATTTTTTCTTTTTTATCTTCGTAAGTAGTTAACAACCTACTCCCCCACCCCCCCCCCCCAAAAAAAAACAAAAGGTGTTCAATTATGTTCTTCAGAAGAGCATTTTTTTCTGAGTTCTATGGTATAACACATGCATACCTTAATTTAATCGATATTTAAAAAATTTCGAAAATTTTGAAAAATGCAAAATTTAGTTGGCTTTGAAAATGTTGTCTTTATCTATCGTTAGCTCATTAACCAAAAAATAAGTGAAAGTTAAAAATAATTGTTAAAATAACACTTTTAACGTTTTAATTAAGAAATTTTAAACACGGAATACTTGATTTTTATGCTACAAACGATGTTTAAACTGATTTCCACTAACTTCTTGGCTTTCTGTCTCCATGATAAACCAACATGAGATATTTTTCGCTCAGTTTTACGTAAATGTACCATTATTAAACTAATTATTGCACCCAAGTTTAATTTTTGGCTAATATACAAGTGACATACATCGCTAATAAGAATATTTTCAAAGCCAACTTAGTTTTACTATTCCA
Source organism: Tribolium castaneum (assembly GCF_031307605.1). Classification (NCBI taxonomy): domain Eukaryota; kingdom Metazoa; phylum Arthropoda; class Insecta; order Coleoptera; family Tenebrionidae; genus Tribolium; species Tribolium castaneum. The sequence continues at coordinate 852,870 of NC_087400.1, forward strand.
GAAAATTTTTGAATTTTTATTTTTTTCCATTTTAATAAAAGTAAAGGTGGGTATCATGTTACATCATTGAATTCTGAAAAAATGTTCTTTTAAAAATGATTAAATTTGACCCTTCGTGCTATTGAAAAAAATCAAGTTAGCCTTGAACAAATGACGATAAAAATTCGAAAAATCTCTCAGATGATAGAATTTAAACACTTTTGACTGTTCCTCAAATTTCAAGGTTTTCTGTTAAAGCGTTCTGAAAATATTTACCTGTATCCATACTGTATTGTTTACGTTTTTTTTTTTTTTTTTTGGTAAAAGATGATTTTCTTAAAATGACTTCAAACACATTAAGAGGGCAAAAGAATTTATTTTGTATTTACGAAAAGTAAGAACCTAACGGGTTTTGGTTATGAATGTAGTCCATGATAGATGAAGCCTAGATGTGACACAACGTCAGTATAAACTCCAGGTTGAGAGGGTCTAGCACATCCAATGCCCCAGGAAACAACACCAGCAAGGATATTATTTATAACAGCAGGACCACCAGAATCGCCGTGACAAGCATCCTTGTATCCTTTTGGCACACCAGCACAAAACATACTGCTGGAGATAGAATATACAGCTTCGCAGTCTGTTCTGCTGATAACTTGAACGGTAACAGCTTGTAACTGAGTGGGTTTTATACTCTCTTCTCTAAGTAGCCCCCAACCACTCACACGAACATCTTGGTTCGTTTTCACCACAAAATCAAGAGATGGAAGACGAATTGCCGCAATATTTGGCCCAAAAGTTAAACCAATCTCAAATTTGAAAATGGCAATGTCGTTATTCATCGTTCGAGAGTCATAGTAAGGATGCGGAACGATTTTTGCCACTTTGTGCACCTCACCTAGCCCAAAAGCATATGGACTACCAGCACGGATGCGTAAACTACTAGGTTTAAATTGGACAGACCTGAAAATGATCCAATTACTTATACGAATAAATATGAACCTCTACTAACTTTTGGTCGTAAGTGCAATGAGCAGCGGTAAGAACATGATATCTAGTAATGATAGAACCGCCACAGAAAATGATATCATTGTAATAATAAACACCCACTTGATAAGGAGCATCTTCAATGTTGATAGGAACACCCCCAACTATTCTATCTTCAGGGAGCGAACTGTTTTCATATTCCGCTGAAGTTACAACTAGTATTTCAATCTTTTTTAAACAAAAACGTACCTGAAACGCTTACTGTAAGAAAAACAACCAACCACAGTGGGTTCATTTTGGTAAATGATTGCTAGCACGGCCGTGACCACGAGTTTACCAGACGGTCATATTTTAATTTTTAGTACTAAAATTTTAACGGCGTATTTTTGTTATTTGCTGACTCGAAATTAATACAACATTAAACTTTCATTATAGTTAGCAATGAAATAACAAGTAATTTTTTTTGTAAATTGTATTTTCTTATCAGAAACGCTAATGGTACTCCTAAAAAAGTGAGCATTACAGACTTGCCCTTACACTGAATTTTTGCTGGAGTCACCTCTGACCCCCACTGTCAGGTAGCAAACTGCAACCATTTTTTTCTTTATTTATCAAAAACTTATTACAAAAAACACCATAAACAAACGATCCTTTGGTCAAATATATGTTTGTTTCAGATGAAAGCCAAATTTTTTTCTAAAAATTTTTATATTAAAAATTATATTACATAAAAACTAAGATTTTTAGGAAAAGTACGACTTTCACAACTTTAAAGAAGAAAGTTCAAACTTTTTTGCCCTTTTTTGCAAAAAAAATTGTTTCTATTTAAAACATTAACAGTTAAGTGCCTCTTCTGGTTACTCAAAGTATATTATTAAGTTTAAACATATATATTTTCTCATTTAGATTTTAATAATGTTGTTGCAAATCGTGTTAAAATTGGAAAGTTATTCTCCCACCACAACGCTTAACATTAAAACACTGTATTCTGGGTTGCTGTCTTTACTGCGAAAAACACGATTTTTTCATTTTCTTAAAATACCCACTTTACCAACACATATATACTCAGCACCAAGAAGGAATTTGAATTTTTTGACGAAACTTGGCACAAATGGTCGACTATTAGCGAGTAATAATTGGTCAAAATTTGAACGATTTTAATTAAGTGGTAAGGGAGTTTTTAACATTTAAGTTCTTTTACCAGCGAGTGTTATTTTTCCAATTTTTTGCTTTTCTGACTACCTTTTTGTGTGTTTTTTTTTAAATTCATTTAGTTCAAGTGTTCTAAAAGCGCACTTAGACCTGGAGACGACAAAACCAAAATTACTAACAATTTAAGAAATTTTGAAAAAGGCATGATTTTTGGACTTCAAATAGGGGTTTTACAGAAATTGCTAGTCGTTTGGATAGAAATCGAATTAAGCAGTGTTATCAGTCATAGACTGTCAAAGGCCAAGGACAGCGCGAAAAAGAAAGATACCTTAAAAAAAACAAACGAAGTCCAAAATGGTCGTCTTCGCAGTATGGCTATAATTTAATTCCAAGACAAATTTTTGCCCAATGGGTGGGTTTAAAGGTCGTTTTTTATCACTTTGGACTGTTTACCACCGAAATTGGTCATTTGGACTGTTTCCGTTTGGTTTTTCTTGGTATGGGAGGGAAGGGCAAAAACGCTATCTATGCCTGACCCATCAAACCTTTATTCCGAAGGACTTTTTTGAAGCAAATTTAATTCTCTACAACTTTCTTCTGAACATTTTTCTTGTATCTTTAACCGTATTCGCAGCGTTTTGAAAAAAACGGGACGAAGCGCAAATTTAAAATCTTAAATAAATTTTTTCTCATGTTTTTCATGAAAATTTTAGTCCTCAGTTTTTTTCAGTCTGTTGAGAATGCAAAACTCAACATTTATGCATTTTTTTTCAAGTAATTAGTGAACTGGTTGAATTTAAATTAATTTAAAACGATTTGACACCGAGACGCTCGAACGCTCGAAGCGCCCTCATTTTCCTCTGCCGTACTTTTTTTTTTGGGTACAGAATATTGTATCTCGTTCCGTCTCCTAAGTTATAGTTCTCCGTAGCCCAAAGCATTATTTAGCAGTCCCCAAACAGTGGGGATCATTTTGATTTTGAGAAAACTTTTTATTTTATCAAAAAGGTATATCACATAAAAACTAAGATTTTTAGGAAAAAACTTTCACCACTTTAAAGAAGAAAGTTCAGACTTTAAGCAATGAAGAAGATAAAAAAATGAAACAGTCTGTTGAATAACTTGAAAAATTTTAATTGACCACCTTTTTTTTCGCGTCTAAAAAACTTTAAAATTGTTTCTTTTTAAGTTAAGTGTTCTTCTGGTTACTTAACTGGTTATTTAGATTTCAATCGTGTTAAAATAGTGAAATCCACCATTCGAACGTGTATTCTCCCACTTTGCTTAAAACTGAAACACTGTATTCTGGGTTGCTGTCTTTACTGCGAGAAACACCATTTTTTCACTTTCTTAAAATACCCACTTTACTAACACAAATATTTATTTAATGTCATCCTGTGCAGCGATTTTCTTAATTTTTACAGAAAACAAAGCTTACGAAATTAGCCTTTAAAGACCATCACGTTTTAGGGCTTTAATGCGAACTACCAAGGATATTTTTCAGATTTTTGAAGGGATTTTTGAACAAAAAGTTAATTTTTGATTGTTTTTATTTATTAATGGTATACTCTGAATATCGAGATTTTTGAAGCTGTTATTATTTAACAGAGAATGTTACTGTAAAATAGAAATGTTGCTAACAGAGTTTACGGCATACGAATTTAAATAACAGTTGTAATTTATTATTAAAGTAATAAAGCAATAACACAATAGTAACAAAAGGATATAACACCATTAATTAACTGACTTTTTGCAACATCTGTTATGCAAGTAGTTTAAAATTTTAAAATCTAGTAACGTAATAATGACAACCAGGACTCAGCTGTTCATATTTTTTACATTTTTGAAAAAAAAAAAAACTAAAGTAACATTAGAACTATGCTATTCTTGTGGTTAATAAATTTTTCCACCAACTTGTACTTGTACAGGGTGACCCAGGCGTGCGTAATCGGTCTATAACTTTTTTATTATGCGAATTAAAAATGTTTTTATTGTACACAGAGTGTTGTATACAGTGTGGTGAACCAAAGTTATTTTTTTTTAAATGGAACACCCTATATATTTTTGCATGATTATATTCTACGCAAAAAAATAATGTAACTTCATATAAACTATTATGTGTCTATCTCTTTTCGTTTCGGAATTATTCAATTTTTCGTTATAGAAAAGACCAATTTTTGAAAAATCGCTGCAAAGTCGCCTATGAATATTTTCCGGTAAATTTGCAACAGAAAAATTCAGAATATCCTGTATTTTTAGGAAATAGTCGACTTTTACTTGAAACACGGAAATAATGTACAGGGTGTGCCAAAACGCAAAAAGTTGAATAACTCATTTTTTTTAATGGAACACCATGTATTTCTTTACATGTGTCGATTGCATTTTTCATGAGCTTTCTATTGATATGCGGTTTTTATAGCAAATTTATAGTATTTCTTAAAGTGTTCAAAAAAATAAAAAATATATTTTTTATTTATTTTATTAATAATTCTTGATGAGTGAAATTCATTTATGTATCAGGTAATAATTAGATTACTTGTGTAATTTGTCACATTAGTACATGTCAAAAAATTAATCAGATTCTAGGCTAACATTGTATTGTAATAAAATATATTTTTTTGAAAAATCTCGAAACAAATTTTAAATTTGCTATGGAGACTCCATACCGTTAGGAAGCTTATCAAAAATGCTTTCGATACATTTAATAAAATACAGGGTGTTCCATTTGAAAAAAATGAGTTATTTAACTTTTTGTGTTTTGGCACAGCCTGTATATTATCTGCGTGTTTTAACTAAAAGTCGACTATCAGCTAAAACTACAAGGTATTCTAAGTTTTTCTGTTGCAAATTTTTCGGAAAATATTCATAGGCGACTTTGCAGTGATTTTTCAAAAATTGGTCTTTTTTATAACGAAAAGTTGAATAATTCCGAAACGGAAAGAGATAGACCCATAATAGTTTATATAAAGTTACATTATTTTTTTGCGTAGAAACCAATTATGCAAAAATATATAGGGTGTTCCATTGAAAAAAATATAACTTTGGTGCACCAACACCAAAGTATTTTTAGTTTGTGGACTTTCAGTCGATCTATCGGATAATAAAAACAGAATGGTAATATTTCAAATAGTTAAAAAGTTATAGACCGATTACACACGCTGGGTCACCCTGTATATGTAAATGTGTACTTTTGTAATCGCGGCGGCCATTTCGGTGCGCTAAACAACCAGTCGCTAAAAACCCGAATCAGTCTCGGTCATCCAGTTTTTCAAAAAAAAATCCATCGACCGCAGCAAAATCCTCTTCGATCTCTGGTCGCGACGTCCTCGCTCCGTCTCTGCCCTCCACAACAACCGCTTGACGACGTGTATAATACCGTTCGTTCGACTCGCAACCTCACCAAGCGTGAACACATTCAGTCAATGAAGAGACCGCGAAAGGGGCAACGTTTTCGCCTGCCATGTGCCCAAAAAGTCGCTAAAGTCGCCTCTGAATCACTTAAAAAAAATCGCCACCATGTCGCCAAATCCTGAGTGATGTTGTGTTTCGTGCAAGGATTCGAGGATAGAGACGATGGCAAAGAGCGCAAGCTGCAAGTGGTCAAGAATCGCTTCTTGAAAAAATCACGGTGAGGAAAAGAAATTTTTAAGTAGGTTGAGTTTCTAAAATAGCGACGTTGTTACTTTGACTCGGTTTTGGAAAAGTGTCATCTTAATAAAACTGGCCTCGTTTCCCGATCTGTCACACCATATGTGAGAAAGTTGAATGCTCTTTCTTACGTCAAGAGAGGTTTTTTTTTCTTCAGAGGCGATCTTCTGTTGCGAAAATTGAAAGTGCGAAACACGTAACTGCCAAATTGTTGAATAAATTCGTTTCGCAAACTGGCATTGAAAAAGTTACTTTGATATCTATTCACTTATCAAATGTTTAAAATACACACTTAATGGCTGTAGAACATTTTACGGCCCAATTGTATTCGGAGGTAATAAAAATATACACGGTGATTCACTTTGAAGCTAAATATATCAACTCTTTGGCACTCGAAAGGAACTTCTCGCCGGTTTATTTTCTTTCTTATCAAAAAGCTTTATTGAGTTCCGAAGAGTTGTTTTGAGAATTTTTTTTAGCTAGGTCACCTCTTTAATTTTCTTTGTAATTTTTGCAAAATTTTGAGCTTGAAAAATTGCTTTAGAAATAGATACTAAATATAAAATCTAAGTCGGTTTTATTTACAAATTTTTTGTACCGCTTTTTTCTCTATTAAAACTTTGTAAAAGCAACAAGCACACAGAAATCAAAATTTGCTTTTAAATACTTTATATTTTTTTCTATGTATGTGATTTTTTTTACAATTTTTCTAAAATTTTTTATAATTAAAATTAATTAATTAATGCCATTCTAAAACTATGTTCAACAACATTAATGTTTTTAAAAAATTCGTAAAACAATTAACGCTAGGCTCCAAAAGTAACTTATTTTAGGAAATCTAGCAAAAAAACTTTTAGGCAAACGTAATTTTTTTACGTATTTTTCTGCATAAAACACCGCTTAAGCGTTAATTTTTTTGTGTCATGTTTTTATTATGTTAAATTGTAAAAAGAAATTGAAAAAAATTTTATGCATTAGAAAAAAACAGAGTGAACCAAAAGTAACAAACAAAATTCATATCTTTGTTGACTCATTTTTCAAAAACAACTTTTCAGAAAAATTCTAAAACAAGTATTTTTTGTTCTCTTTATGATAAATATTATTTATAATTATAATTCATATTTTTGTTATTTGTATTTTTTCAATAAAATAAGCAAAAAGATCGATTTTATTTTTTTAAATGCTTCATTTTGACACCATAATGATATTTTTGACGTCATGCGTTATTTTTTTAATAATAACTGACATTTTTCATTAGTGTACGCATTTTTATCTTTCCGCTATGTATAAAAAAAATTACAAAAAAAATAATTTTGCAAAAAAATATAAAAAACAATTGCTGCTTACAAAATAAGTCAAGAACAAAAATAATATAAAGCCTATTATATATTTAATTGTCAATATTTTTTACTTTTTATATTCTCATAGAGATAATATTTGAAACAGTGAACAAAAATATTGTTATTTAAAAAAATAAAATCGGTCTTTTCGAGTATTTTTTTGAAAAATTACAAATAACCAAAATATGAATTGATTAATACTTGTTTTATAATTTTTCTGACGATTAAATAGGCTGTTTGAATAATTCATCAAATATTTCTGTATAAATTCAGCTGAAAAATTTGTTTTTTCCGGAAAAACTTCTTTTTTTTTGTTACTATGTGCCCCTAAGAAAAATCATTAAAATTTTGTGTTTTTAAAACTGCTTAACATTTTTGGTTATTATTTATTTAGATAATAATTTAAATATATTTAAATTATCGACACGATGAGGAATTGCTGAGGTTTTTATAGCCGGCTATTTTTGGGTGAAAATTAATTAATTAATTAATTAATTAAATTAATTGTCACTATTTTTTTATTTTATTAAATTTGTTTTTTCAATTTGTATTATTTTTATTTAGTTTGCTTTTTTATTTTTTTTTATTGCCAGAAAGATAAAAGTCTGTAGTATTTGAAACAGTGAACAAAAATGTTGCCATTTAAAAAAATAAAATCGATCTTTTCGAGTATTTTTTTTTTGAAAAATTACAAATAACAAAGATATGAATTGATAAATACTTGTTTTGACGATTAAATAGGCTGTTTGAAAAATTCATCAAATATTTCTGTATAAATTCAGCTGGAAAATTTGTTTTTTCCGGAAAAACGTCTTTTTTTTGTTACTATGTGCCCCTAAGAAAAATCATTAAAATTTTGTGTTTTTAAAACTGCTTAACATTTTTGGTTATTATTTATTTAAATAATAATTTAAATTTATTTAAATTATTGACACGATGAGGAATTGCTGAGGTTTTTATAGCCGGCTATTTTTGGGTGAAAATTAATTAATAAGATTAATTGTCAATATTTTTTTATTTTATTAAATTTGTTTTTTCAATTTGTATTATTTTTATTTAGTTTGCTTTTTATTTTTTTATTGCCAGAAAGATAAAGGTCTGTATTATTAGAAACAGTGAACAAAAATGTTATTTAAAAAAATAAAATCGGTCTTTTCGAGTATTTTTTTTGAAAAATTACAAATAACAAAGATATGAATTGATAAATACTTGTTTTATAATTTTTCTGACGATTAAATAGGCTGTTTGAAAAATAAATCAAATATTTCTGTATAAATTCAGCTGGAAAATTTGTTTTTTCCGGAAAAACGTCTTTTTTTTGTTACTATGTGCCCCTAAGAAAAATCATTAAAATTTTGTGTTTTTAAAACTGCTTAACATTTTTGGTTATTATTTATTTAAATAATAATTTAAATTTATTTAAATTATTGACACGATGAGGAATTGCTGAGGTTTTTATAGCCGGCTATTTTTGGGTGAAAATTAATTAATAAGATTAATTGTCAATATTTTTTTATTTTATCAAATTTGTTTTTTCAATTTGTATTATTTTTATTTAGTTTGCTTTTTTATTTTTTTTTATTGCCAGAAAGATAAAAGTCTGTATTATTTGAACAGTGAACAAAAATGTTGTTATTTAAAAAAATAAAATCGGTCTTTTTGAGTATTTTTTTCGAAAAATTACAAACAACAAAGATATGAATTGATAAATACTTGTTTTATAATTTTTCTGACGATTAAATAGGCTGTTTGAAAAATTCATCAAATATTTCTGTGTAAATTCAGCTGGAAAATTTGTTTTTTCCGGAAAAACTTCTTTTTTTTGTTACTATGTGCCCCTAACAAAAATCATTAAAATTTTGTGTTTTTAAAACTGCTTAACATTTTTGGTTATTATTTATTTAAATAATAATTTAAATTTATTTAAATTATTGACACGATGAGGAATTGCTGAGGTTTTTATAGCCGGCTATTTTTGGGTGAAAATTAATTAATAAGATTAATTGTCAATATTTTTTTATTTTATCAAATTTGTTTTTTCAATTTGTATTATTTTTATTTAGTTTGCTTTTTTATTTTTTTTTATTGCCAGAAAGATAAAAGTCTGTATTATTTGAACAGTGAACAAAAATGTTGTTATTTAAAAAAATAAAATCGGTCTTTTTGAGTATTTTTTTCGAAAAATTACAAACAACAAAGATATGAATTGATAAATACTTGTTTTATAATTTTTCTGACGATTAAATAGGCTGTTTGAAAAATTCATCAAATATTTCTGTATAAATTCAGCTGGAAAATTTGTTTTTTCCGGAAAAACGTCTTTTTTTTGTTACTATGTGCCCCTAAGAAAAATCATTAAAATTTTGTGTTTTTAAAACTGCTTAACATTTTTGGTTATTATTTATTTAAATAATAATTTAAATTTATTTAAATTATTGACACGATGAGGAATTGCTGAGGTTTTTATAGCCGGCTATTTTTGGGTGAAAATTAATTAATAAGATTAATTGTCAATATTTTTTTATTTTATCAAATTTGTTTTTTCAATTTGTATTATTTTTATTTAGTTTGCTTTTTTATTTTTTTTTATTGCCAGAAAGATAAAAGTCTGTAGTATTTGAAACAGTGAACAAAAATGTTGCCATTTAAAAAAATAAAATCGATCTTTTCGAGTATTTTTTTTTGAAAAATTACAAATAACAAAGATATGAATTGATAAATACTTGTTTTATAATTTTTCTGACGATTAAATAGGCTGTTTGAAAAATTCATCAAATATTTCTGTGTAAATTCAGCTGGAAAATTTGTTTTTTCCGGAAAAACTCCTTTTATTTGTTACTCTGTGCCCCTAAGAAAAATCATTAAAATTTTGTGTTTTTAAAACTGCTTAACATTTTTGGTTATTATTTATTTTTTTGACCATGATGCGAATTTTTCATTGCATCGAAATGTTCAATTCGTTCATCCTGAGAGAAGTTAAAACAGTCAGAAATGTCAAAAGTGAAACGGACTAATTGTACCTCCACATAAATAATTATAAGGAAGTTCAAATTCCTGACTGAAATAGATTTTGATTTGATTTCTTGCTGTAAATCAGATGGTGAAACAGGTGCAGATAATTTTCGTATTTTAGAATAAGAAACATTATTTTTTGCTTACAAATTATAATTTGAGCTAAACTAACATGGAATTAGAAAAATGCAAAGACTCGCATTTTTGAAATTTTGAAAACTTACATCTCAGAATTTTTTACACAGAAAGTCCAAATTTGTGACGTATTTGAAATATAATTAAAACATGCAGACAAACATTAAAACAGGTTTGACAATTATTCAATTTAGGAAAAAAATTGAACAAACAACTTATTTTGTAGCAAAATTTGTATTAATTAGGGCTCAACTTATGTAATTCTCCTCCTTTCTAGACAAGTGTACAAAAACTAAACAAACAGAAACAACTTTTTAATTACCGCCGCAAGGAACGAAATTATCATAAATTGTCATGACAACAAGGAACAATTTTTATTATGATTTTTGTCGTCAAGTTGGCCTGGCCTGACCTGACACGCTCCCAAACCAGTATTACCAACACACTTTCTTATCACAACCATTATTTTTTTTGAGTTGCATAAGTGGAACTGACCAATAATTTATACAATCGATTGTATCGAGATTTACATATTTGTTCTCGACTTTCAATCAAAACTAAAAAGCGCGAAAACGACAGATGTGCCCCAGTTTAATTCAAGAAATTTTTATCATTGGCAACATTCAAAAAACTATTGACCTATTTTCTGATCCTTTTACATAAATTGGACGAACTGATAGCATCTCAATTTATCTAATGGAGTCCTGGACACACTAAACATCGGCATGGAAATTGCTCGAAAACACACGCATTTTTGTTTTCACCGAATTTATTTCGCCGAAGTTTATTTTATTTATAACTATTGTTTATTTACATTTGAACACCACGTGTTTCCTTCAAACTCGAGCGAAAATCAATACGAAATGAGGAATTAAATAAGTTATGAGGGTGATTAGTTAAAAATTGATGCCGTCTGAGCGAATCAAGTACAAGGTTTTTAATTGACAAGTACAAGGATAAGTAAAAATTTTCAAGTGAAACAATTTCATTGTGTCGTAGTATATTTTTTTATTAAAATAGCAAAATCGTCCTTGCCGATGGTAAATAACAGTAACCAGTTTTTCGCCATTTCTCTTGGTAATAGATTGTACGTAACCTTAAACAAAATGCGGAATTGGAAAAATAAAGGTTATGCTATTGCGTAATAAAAATAATAAGACAATGAGAGTTTAAACCTATTTGGATTTTTTTCCCCATTTTTTGTGATATAATTGGATTTTTTCCACAGTTCATAGGTTATCAGCTTTGAAAACGCAAAAATACAGATAGTGCGGAAGGACAAAAATTTGTTTGCATTTACAAATAGGGGGCAAAGTTCCCACAGTTCAATACGAAATCACCATAAACCTTCACCAAATCATCAAAACATGGTGTTTAAGGTCCGCACGCTTTTTCTTATCAAAGTGCTGAATGTGAATGAAGTTTTATCAAAAAAGTATTTTCCACCAAAAACCATGACGTAAATAATTCATTAACGTTATGGTAGTTTAAAGACTGAAAAAACGTCTTTGTTCGCGCAAAACCGGAAGTGTGAAGCGTCTGAATGAATTATTTTTCCCGGTTATTTGATGTCTGATAAGAAATGTGATAACAAAGAACATACTGTTTTTTGTGTAAGCAGCAAACTTTTTGCCTGTGTCTGCAGTTGGATAAAACAGACATGTGTTCATTTATAATTCATGCTAACATTAAAATTACTCTTACGAAATAATATTTAGCTGTTAAAGTAAACATTTTTGTCGTTATGTTGAGATAAAATTGTTCCCAATAATTAGACTTCTGACAGTCCAGATTAAATCGTTTACAATGTTTTGAAAAATGGCTTTCGTCAAGTGAAAATATTTAAATTATTTTTGCAAATTATTATTAAAAAATTATTTGTTTCTTAATAAGGCTTGAACAAAGCCTTTTGTGTGTAGTTGTCAATAATTACTACTTTCATTATATTTATTTATTTTATTTTTAATTTTTTTATTATTACCCGAAAAATAAAGAGCGTATCAAATGCACTAAACAAAAATATTGGTTGTCAAAAACCAATGAAGCGAAAAATGTTGCAATGTCTCAGCGTATCTTTTTTATAATTTTGAACATGATTTTTGTTTAACTGTTTCACATAAAAAGTATTAATTATTGATTACTGTCTTTCATAAAAACCACAATACGTTAGTATTAATTAATTATACACTGATATCTGAAAATTATGGAAAAAAACTGGAAATTTGGGCTAGACCACCCTGTATATTTTGCTCTATTATTTTAACTGGTGTTTAACAAAATATAAGGCTAACTAAATTAATTTCAACTGTTATTACGAAAATCCTCTAAAAAACTTTTATAGTGGTACAGATTTATTTTAAAACCTGAAAAATTTTTTATACAGACTGAACCAAAAGTAGCGCAACTTAATATCTTTGTAATGGATCAATTTTCAATAAATCTTTGAACATGTTGATATTTTTTTAGTGGCAACCGATTTTTTTGAGTGCATATTTTTTTTATAAAAAAAAATCGAAAAAACAATGTAAAAATGTCAAAAAAAAGAAAATAAAAAGAAGGACGATAGTTTTTTGTTTTTTTTTTAAGTTTATGTTTCACATTAATAAGTATTTTCGTGCTAATTATTATTAAAAAAACAGTTGTTTCTTAATAAGACATGAACAAAGCCTTTTGTGTGTTGTTGTCAATAATTACTCCTTTTTTTATATTTATTTATTTTTTTTATTTTTTTATTGTTACCCGAAAAATAAAGAGCGTATCAAAAGCACTAAACAAAAATATTGGTTGGCAAAAACCAATGAAGCCAAAAATGTTACAATGTCTCAGCGTATCTTTTTTATAATTTTAAACATGATTTTTGTTCAACTATTTCACATAAAAAGTATTAATTATTGATTACTGTCTTTTATAAAAACTACAATACGTTAGTATTAATTAATTATACACTGATATCTGAAGATTATGGAAAAAAACTGGAAATTTGGGCTAGACCACCCTGTATATTTTGCTCTATTTTTTTAACTGGTGTTTAACAAAATATAGAGCTAACTAAATTAATTTCAACTGTTATTACGAAAATCCTCTAAAAAACTTTTATAGTGGTACAGATTTATTTTAAAACGTGAAAGAATTTTTTTATACAGACTGAACCAAAAGTAGCGCAACTTAATATTTTTATTATGGAACAGTTTTCACAAAATTTTTGAAAATGTCGATGTTTTTTTGTAGTGTCAACCGACTTTTTTTATAAAAAAATTTGAAAAAATAATGAAAAAATGTCAAAAAAAAATAAGAAAATAAAAAGTTTTTTGTTTTTTCATGTTTATGTTTTACATTAATAAGTGTTTTCGTGCTAATTATTATTAAAAAATAAGTTGTTTCTTAATAAGGCATTTGTGTGTTGTTGCCAATCATTACTACTTTTTTGTGTTTGTTTATTTATTATTACCCGAAAAATTAAAATTACTCTTACGAAATAATATTTAGCTGTTAAGTAAACATTTTTGTCGTTATGTTGAGATAAAATTGTTCCCAATAATTAGACTTCTGACAGTCCAGATTAAATCGTTTACAATGTTTTGAAAAATTGCTTTCGTCAAGTGAAAATATTTAAATTATCGACACGATGAGGAATTGTTGAGGTTTTTATAGCCGGCTATTTTTGGGTCAAAATTTACGACTCCCTGGATTATTAAATTAAAAAAAATCTAATATAAAATAAAGTTGTAAAAACGTAAAACTAATTAATATTTTTTTTGTAATTTCTGTTTTGTGTTTTTTTACATTGGTTGTGCTAGTAATTAAAACTTGGCTGAAATATGCTCCTCAAATAAACATTGTGTTCTAAAAATAGGTATGTATTTGGAAATAAGAAAGTTTCCAGTGAAAATAAAAAGTTTATAATTAAAATGCGATCGCGTGCGCGAATAGAAATACTCTCATTATTCAGAGAAGAAACTCAGAATTTAAATAAATATTTCCGTCCCTGGGCTAAATCACGGTATATTTATACAAAAATTTCTTGAAAAATCCAACGTAAACATGATTCTCATGAACGAAGCCAGAACGACAGTCTCGTGTACTCCTTCCTTGGCTCTACTTCAAAAATTCAGTGACGATTTCAGTTTCAGTCATTTGATTCCTGACCGCTGAAAAAAGTTTTTCCAAACTGGAGCTAATCAAAGTGCTACGTTGCAATAATAACAAATCGAAATTGTCGACAACAAAGTGAGTTAGTTTTATGAATGAATTGGGGCGTTTCTGTGTCCATTACAATCACGCTAAAACTGTTTTATTGCCAGAGCTATTCAATGAACTTCGCGTGACATCAACAATTTCATTAATTGAGATGTTGGAGGCTTTTGTTTATGTATTAATGAGATGCTTATCGCTGCCATCTGTGATAAAAATAAGCTGGAATTGGAAATTTTGCACTTTCAAGCTTTGCTCAAAAAATACAAACTGACAGTGCTTTGACCTTTTTATCACGAAATTATAATAAACAAGGCTTTGTTTTCGTTAACGGAGTTATTAAAATTAGAGAGCCGGCCTACATTTCCACTATTATTGTTTTGAATAGTTTATCAGTTCATATTAATTGTATTAGATAATCATGTTTTTATTAAATATGAATCGTTAATTTCCATTATACAGCGTGATCCAACACAGCTTCTGTAGCTCAGTTACTATTAAATTTTGACTTTTGATATTTTCTGGATGTTATTTGTACTCAAGGACGCATTTCAGGATAATATTTTTGATTATACAGAGTGTCTAAAAAAAGTATGCTGTTAATTTTTTGGGCTTCTTAGGATACATGATTACTATTAAAAAAATATATATTTTGACGTCACACTTTTTTGGGACACTGTATAATAAAAAATATTTTTTTAAAATGATAGTACAGTGTAAAATATACTGTCTACAAAATTTTAAAAGTCTAACTTTACTAATAACTGTGCTTCAAAAGGTGGAAGTTTGGGCTAGACCACCCTGTATATTTTGCTCTATTATTTTAACTGGTGTTTAACAAAATATAAGGCTAACTAAATTAATTTCAACTGTTATTAAGAAAATTCTCTAAAAAACTTTTATTGTGGTACAGATTCATTTTAAAACCTGAAAGAATTTTTTTATACAGACTGAACTAAAAGTAGCGCAACTTAATATTTTTGTTATGGAACAGTTTTCAAAAAATCTTTGAAAATGTCGATGTTTTTTTGTAGTGGCAACCGACTTTTTTTTATAAAAATAATGAAAAAATGTCAAAAAAAAGAAGAAAGTAAATATGTTTATGTTTCACATTAATAAGTGTTTTCGTGCTAATTATTATTAAAAAAAAACAGTTGTTTCTTAATTCTTCATAAGGCATGAACAAATCCTTTTGTGTGTTGTTGCCAATAATTACTACTTTCTTTATTTTTTTTTATTTTTTTTTTATTATTACCCGAAAAATAAAAAGCGTATCAAAAGCACTAAACAAAAATATTGGTTGTCAAAAACCAATGAAGCCAGAAATGTTGCAATGTCTCAGCGTATCTTTTTTATAATTTTAAACATGATTTTTGTTTAACTATTTCACATAAAAAGTATTAATTATTGATTACTGTCTTTCATAAAAACCACAATACGTTAGTATTAATTAATTATGCACTGATATCTGAAAATTATGGAAAAAAAC
The DNA here is from genome assembly GCF_031307605.1 of Tribolium castaneum. Lineage (NCBI taxonomy): Eukaryota > Metazoa > Arthropoda > Insecta > Coleoptera > Tenebrionidae > Tribolium > Tribolium castaneum. Next base: position 868,803 of record NC_087400.1, read on the forward strand.
TGGAAATTTGGGCTAGACCACCCTGTATATTTTGCTCTATTAGTTTAACTGGTGTTTAACAAAATATAAGGCCAACTAAATTAATTTTAACTGTTATTACGAAAATCCTCTAAAAAACTTTTACTGTGGTACAGATTTATTTTAAAACCTGAAAGAATTTTTTTATACAGACTGAACCAAAAGTAGCGCAACTTAATATCTATGTAATGGATCAATTTTCAATAAATCTTTGAACATGTTGATATTTTTTTTAGTGGCAACCGATTTTTTTGAGTGCATATTTTTTTTATAAAAAAAAATCGAAAAAGTAATGTAAAAATGTCAAAAAAAAGAAGGAAATAAAAAGAAGAACGATAGTTTTTTGTTTTTTTTTATGATTATGTTTCACATTAATAAGTGTTTTCGTACTAATTATTATTAAAAAAAACAGTTATATCTTAATAAGGCATAAACAAAGCCTTTTGTGTGTTGTTGTCAATAATTACTACTTTCTTTATATTTATTTATTTTATTTTTTATTTTTTTATTATTACCCGAAAAATAAAGAGCGTATCAAAAGCACTAAACAAAAATATTGGTTGTCAGAAACCAGTGAAGCCAAAAATGTTACAATGTCTCAGCGTATCTTTTTTATAATTTTAAACATGATTTTTGTTTAACTATTTCACATAAAAAGTATTAATTATTGATTACTGTCTTTCATAAAAAGGACAATACGTTAGTATTAATTAATTATACACTGATATCTGAAAATTATGGAAAAAAACTGGAAATTTGGGCTAGACCACCCTGTATATTTTGCTCTATTAGTTTAACTGGTGTTTAACAAAATATAAGGCCAACTAAATTAATTTTAACTGTTATTACGAAAATCCTCTAAAAAACTTTTACTGTGGTACAGATTTATTTTAAAACCTGAAAGAATTTTTTTATACAGACTGAACCAAAAGTAGCGCAACTTAATATCTATGTAATGGATCAATTTTCAATAAATCTTTGAACATGTTGATATTTTTTTCAGTGGCAACCGATTTTTTTGAGTGCATATTTTTTTTATAAAAAAAAATCGAAAAAGTAATGTAAAAATGTCAAAAAAAAGAAGGAAATAAAAAGAAGAACGATAGTTTTTTGTTTTTTTTAAGATTATGTTTCACATTAATAAGTGTTTTCGTACTAATTATTATTAAAAAAAACAGTTATATCTTAATAAGGCATAAACAAAGCCTTTTGTGTGTTGTTGTCAATAATTACTACTTTCTTTATATTTATTTATTTTATTTTTAATTTTTTTATTATTACCCGAAAATTAAAGAGCGTATCGAAAGCACTAAACAAAAATATTGGTTGTCAGAAACCAGTGAAGCCAAAAATGTTACAATGTCTCAGCGTATCTTTTTTATAATTTTAAACATGATTTTTGTTTAACTATTTCACATAAAAAGTATTAATTATTGATTACTGTCTTTCATAAAAACGACAATACGTTAGTATTAATTAATTATACACTGATATCTGAAAATTATGGAAAAAAACTGGAAATTTGGGCTAGACCACCCTGTATATTTTGCTCTATTATTTTAACTGGTGTTTAACAAAATACGGCTAACTAAATTAATTTCAACTGTTATTACGAAAATCCTCTAAAAAACTTTTATTGTGGTACAGATTTATTTTAAAACCTGAAAGTATTTTTTTATACAGACTGAACCAAAAGTAGCGCAACTTAATATCCTTGTTATGGACCATTTTTTAAAAAATCTTTGAAAATATCCATGTTTTTTGTAGTGGCAACCGACTTTTTTTAATAAAAAAAAAATTGAAAAAACAATAAAAAAATGTCAAAAAAAAAAAGAAAATAATAAGAAGGACGATAGTTTTTTGTTTTTTTAATGTTTATGTTTCACATTAATAAGTGTTTTTGTGCTAATTATTATTTAAAAATAAGTTGTTTCTTAATAAGGCTTGAACAAAGCCTTTTGTGTGTAGTTGTCAATAGTTACTACTTTCTTTGTATTTATTTTTTATTTTTTTATTATTACCAGAGAGATACGGAGCTTATCGAAAGCACTAACCAAAAATATTGGTTGCCAAAAACCAATGAAGCCAGAAATATTTAAATATTTGTTCAACTATTTCACATAAAAAAAATGATTATTTATTACTGTCTTTTATAAAAACACAATACGTTCGCATTAATTAATTTTACACTAATTGTATCTGAAAATTATGGTCTGTATTGACGTCAAACCGCTTTTAACAAATTGTGGAATTACCGTTTACATGTTAAAATAAAAATTAATTACCCAATATTTCTCCTAGTACATTTTGAAGGTGTTAATATTTTTTTTTTGATAAGGTTTCAAAACCGTGCATTGTCGCTTAATTGCAACTTTAATCGATTTTCATTAGTCGGAAAACTGACACGCTTACACAGCAACTTTCCTCGGGTTTCTGTAGCAATAATAAGATCACGATTTTTCAGCTTTTTTTAACTGAATTGCTGTCGTTGTCCCAATTTCTCGAAGTGCTTCCAATCAATAGACTCTAATAAGAGAACATTCAAAGTTGAAGAAGAATCACGACAGGGTAAAAATAACATCGTAAAGTTTTGCTTATTTCTAATTCAAACGTTCAAATAGGACACCTTTTGATGATATTTACTTTTCTATAAAGTCGACATAAAATCTATTTTTACTGACTTCATTAGGTTAATAGTCAGGCAGTCAGAACCAACTTAACTTAAACCAACTTAGACACTAAAAAATTCAACTTTGAAAATCCTGTCACTGATTTTTCGGTCAAGTTTCTCAAACAGGATCTAGATAAATTTCCAATACACCTACTTTCTGGAGGTCGACCACATTGACGCTGTATCCTTTTACATTCAGGTTCGAGAAATGGCAAAATTGTATCAAGTCTCCAAAATAATCGCGATTTATGTAACAGTAGAACGATTGTTATTGAGGTCGAAAACTTTCTCAAATCTCAATTTCCATCCCTCTAATCTCTGACTCACCCACTTTTAAAATAATAATAATAATAATAATTGTCGCACAAGTCAAGTATTGTATTTTTTATCAATATTTATGAGTCATCATCATCAATCGATCGCTTCAAACATTCGCTATTATATTTTATTCAAATGTGGAACTTGGCAGATGTTTTATTTATCGATTGGAAATGACGCACGATTTTTCATTTCCAGGTCGTCTGGCAATTTTGGGAGCGCGGGGGCCCGGTCGGCTCCCGGAACCCCACAAGGGACACTCGGTACTTCCCCGGAACCTGTCTCGCAGCCATGCAGTCCGGGCTGCACATCGCCCTCGATCCAGCGAAGTCCAAGTCACTCGCTCTTCACTAAATGCGATAAGTATGTAAAAAAATTTAGCCAATCAGAATGCGCTAAATCAACCACGGGACTACTCGTAACCAATGGGAATGCGACACGACAGCTATTATCTATACCGAAAAATATGATTGGATACAAAAACAGAATAAATACAGTTAAATTTCGATAAATACAAAGTCTGACGGATTTTTTTGAGAACACTTGTTTCGAAAAATATTTTTTATATTCAATTTTTATCCAAAAACAGTATTCTGTAACTTATTACATTTACGTTCAAAATATATTTGTCTGGATAATGTACAGTCACGATCGTAAAAAATGTCACCCCTATCATCTTTTGTAACATTAATGATATTTTAACGTGTAAATTAATAATTATGTAATTTACTCAAAATTCAATTCGCGGGTAACTTGATTTTTTTTAATGAAAAAAAATCTCAAAACTTTAGAACTGTTTTCATGACTTTTTTTCTAATTTTTTTCGTGATAAAGTCATTTTTGATTAATTAAAGCGGTCTATAGAACCTATAATTGTGATAAAATTTTAATTCGGACTAATATGACTTTTGCCAAAGTAAAGAAAATGGCGTACCTTACTTAAAATTAATTTAACATTTTAATTTACATTTATGACCTGGTTTGCGCTCCCCTAGTTACCGCTTTATAGGGGTGACATTCTTAATGATCGTGACTGTACATACTTGACTATAGTCATCGCTAACTCGAATAAGGCTAACTAAATTAATTTCAAATGTTATTACGAAAATCCTCTAAAAAACTTTTATTGTGGTACAGATTTATTTTAAAACCTGAAAAAATTTTTTTATACAGACTGAACCAAAAGTAGCGCAACTTAATATTTTTGTTATGGAACGGTTTTCAAAAAATCTTTAAACATGTTGATATTTTTTTAGTGGCAACCGATTTTTTTGAGTGCATATTTTTTTTATAAAAAAAAGTCGAAAAAGTAATGTAAAAATGTCAAAAAAAGAAGAACGATAGTTTTTTGTTTTTTTTTATGTTTATGTTTCACATTAATAAGTGCTTTTGTGCTAATTATTATTAAAAAAAACAGTTATATCTTAATAAGGCATAAACAAAGCCTTTTGTGTGTTGTTGTCAATAATTACTACTTTCATTATATTTATTTATTTTTTTTTAAATTTTTTATTATTACCCGAAAAATAAAGAGCGTATCAAAAGCACTAAACAAAAATATTGGTTGTCAAAAACCAATGAAGCCAGAAATGTTGCAATGTCTCAGCGTATCTTTTTTATAATTTTAAACATGATTTTTGTTTAACTATTTCACATAAAAAGTATTAATTATTGATTACTGTCTTTCATAAAAACCACAATACGTTAGTATTAATTAATTATACACTGATATCTGAAAATTATGGAAAAAAAAGCTGGAAATTTGGGCTAGGCCACCCTGTATATTTTGCTCTATTATTTTAACTGGTGCTTAACAAAATATAAGGCTAACTAAATTAATTTCAACTGTTATTACGAAAATCCTCAAAAAACTTTTATAGTGGTACAGATTTATTTTAAAACGTGAAAGAATTTTTTTATACATTTTTGTTATGGAACAGTTTTCAAAAAATCTTTGAAAATGTCGATGCTTTTTTGTAGTGGCAACCGACTTTTTTTTATAAAAAAAATTGAAAAAACAATGAAAAAATGTCAAAAAAAAGAAGAAAATAAAAAGTTTTTTGTTTTTTTTTAAGTTTATGTTTCACATTAATAAGTGTTTTGGTGCTAATTATTATTAAAAAATAAGTTGTACAAAGTTTGACGGATTTTTTGTGAACACTTGTTTCGAGAAATATTTTTTATATTCAATTTTTACTCAAAAACAGTATTCTGTAACTTACTTATATTTACGTTCAAAATATATTTGTCTGGATAATGTACAGTCACGATCGTAAAAAATGTCACCTCTATCATCTCGGAAGCATGATTTTGCGTTTTTACTTTTCTAAGATTAATGAGATTTTATCGTGTAAATTAATAATTATGTAATTTACTCAAAATTTAATTCGCGGGTAACTTGATTTTTTTTAATGAAAATAAATCTCAAAACTTTAGAACTGTTTTCATGACTTTTTTTCAAATTTTTTTCGTGATAAAGTCATTTTTGATTAATTAAAGCGGTTTATAGAACCTATAATTGTGATAAAATTTTAATTCGGACTAATATGACTTATGCCAAAGCAAAGAAAATGGCGTACCTTACTTAAAATTAATTTAACATTGATATGAAATTTACATTTATGACCTGGTTTGCGCTCCCTTAGTTATCTCTTTATAGGGGTGACATTCTTTATGATCGTGACTGTACCTACTTGACTATAGTCATCGCTAATTCGAATAAGCAGTTTCTTGCAAAAAATTTCGTGTTATCGAGAATAAAAAATAATAATTTAAAAAAGCGTCAAAATTTTGATTTTGCCAGATCAGGATGCAGTTGGCTTGGCTGTCGGCGTGGAAACATTCCAGTGGGCGAAATAATCGCACTTAATGCGATAACAGGTAGAGGAAACAGGTGTGCAAACTTGATAAGAGTCGAAAATTGACGCACAGTTGCGAAATTTGAAAATGAGTTTGATGCGTTTTTTTAAGATAAAGGGTTAAGGATGGACAAGGTGAGATAAATGAGTCAACACAATAATGTTTAAAGTTAATAATAGCACGAATATTCGATTTCTGATAAGTGATAACTGATTAAACTTATCTAATATATCGTCTTGTGAGCGTTAGTTGGTATTTTGTTGGTGGTAATCGTGGACGTAGAATTCAAAATGTTTGCAAAGTTTACAAAAGCGCAAAAAGACGATGCTGTTAGTATCAGCAGTGGTGACAGCAGCTGGAGCACCGATTCGGACACGTAAGACCACTTTTTCCGACCTTGTGTGTTTCCATTGTTTCGTAACATATTATAAATGTTTAATAGATCTTTGAATGATTTGATTATTCTTTGCGAAAGTTGTAATTCATTGTGACTGGCTCGGAATTTTTCGATGACTTTTGATACTCGTGGTATTAATAAGGTAAAAGCACTTAGTGTAACGAGGCTCTAAATTGGATAAATAATGATGATAATAGCAACTATTTGAATACTAACGCTACAAACAATTTATAAAGTAGATAAACATCGTTTAACGGTTGGAACATCTCAGTAAATCAATAAAATTGTGTTTAACACCAAGTTTTAGTGGAAATGAAAATTTTCTAGCACTTTCGAAAACAATAAAAGTAAGTTTTTTTTCTATACATTATTGTAAGTGACACTTCCCACCTCAGTAATTAAAGTAGGCCAGGGAAAAAATCTCACAAAATGCAAGGCCGTGTCATGTATTATGGTAACGAGTGTATAAGAAAGTTACTTCCCACGATTTCTGTTACAAGTAATAAAAAAAAATAGATCAAACTCAAACTCTATTTTGGCAAAATAGTCTACGCTACTGGCTTGCTAAAAAAATTTATTTCTTGATTACAAAGTACAATTTTTGGTGTTTTTATACTTGAAACATCACCTGGACGACGTTATTAATTTTTTTATCGAATATTTAATCCACGCAGGTGTGCTTTATAAAAATATAATTTATTGTCCCCAATGAGAAAAGTTAAGCTATGAGAATTGATTTTTTTATTAGAGAGAAGGTTGATTGTTTATCAATAGCGAGGTATTCATTATTGCAATCTATGTCAGGTGTACGGATATCTAAAAGTAAGGATGTGAAAAGGACGCACAAATAAAACGTCCCCGTCTTTGATAGTTCCGTTAATGTCGCCAGAGGCGCACTTGTTCCATTACCGTCTGTTTTCAGAGCAATACATTTATAAAAATAGTTGTAATTAAATAACTGTTAGCACAAGGCGAATGAAAAAAATACAGGCAGATAGAGCATCAAATTCTCAATAATCGGAGATAAAAATAGTGCAAAAATTATATCTTAAACTATATTTAAAAAAATTTCAAAGTTTTACCAATTTGCACTCTGCCCCATATTTTTCAAAACGCTGCGAATACGGTTACAGATACAAGAAAAATGTTCAGAGGAAAGTTGTAGAGAATTAAATTTCCTTTAAAAAAGTCCGCGAGACCATATCCCTATCTTCAACCATTTAGGCCCCAAAGTCATTCAAAGACGCTCAAGTGTCGGATTTCCTTCATTTTGCCGGTGGTCAAGTATTGGAAACTGAATTTATACCCAAACCGTTGAAGATAGACATATCGTGTCGCGGACTTTTTTGTAGAAAATTTAATTCTCTACAACCTCGTTCCTTTCGCTTTTTTGTATCTTTAACCGTATTCGCTGCGTTTGCAAAAAAAACGCAATAATACTAAGCGATAATTTTTGGGCACCGTCGCCTATTTATTAAAACGCTGCGAATACGATTGAAGATACAAAAAAATTGTAAGGAACAAAGTTGTAGAGAATTAAATTTGCTACAAAAAAGTCCGCGACACCATATTTCTATCTTCAACGGTTTGGCTATAAATTCACTTTCCCATACTTGACCACCGGCAAAATGGTGGAAATCCGTCGCTTGAGCATCTTTGAACGCCTTTAAAACCTAAACGGTTGAAGATAAAGATATGGTCTCGCTGACTTTTTTAAAGGAAATTTAATTCTCTACAACTTTCTTCTGAACGTTTTTCTCGTATCTTTAACCGTATTCGCAGCGTTTTGAAAAATACGGGACAAAGCGCAAATTTTAAATCTTAAATAATTTTTTTCACATGTTTCTTATGAAAATTTAGTTGTTAGTTTTTCTGAGTCTGTTGAGAATGCAAAGCTCAACATTTCTGCATTTTTCGAAGTAATTAGTAAACTGCTTGAATTTCAATTAATTTAAAACGATTTGACACCGAGACGGTATAACGCTCCCGACCTTACCCTACATTTGAATGATTAAATGAGTGGTTTTATCGTAAAAAATTAATTATTTAAGTTTTTACAATTTTTTCCGTCTTGTAAGGTCGTGTGCACAACTGCTTATCTTATTTTAATGTTACGTTAAAATTAAACTTGTGCGACCTCAAAAAGAGGTTGATGACACGTCCACTTCCTCTCCTGAGAAAAAAAATAGTTCACATTGGCTAACTCTAAGGAATCTAACCATGAAATTGCCAATAACGGAAACCAAATAATTGCTTAATTTTCCCAACAAAACGTTGCACTCTTTCTCTGAATATTCATTATTTAGCACATTATTCAATTAGCACCTTTTAATTTTTTTGTGGAAAAAAAATGAATTAGTCGGTGATGTTTCTCTCGTCTTACGCCTCAATTGGCATCGTTCGAGCGGTCGGAAGCCGTTAATTTCGCCATAAACTGGCACATCCTGTATTTTTCTGCGGGTAAATTCCGCCCAAATCCAGATTTGTCAAAATGGTGGTTTGGTTCCAGAGCGTCTTTGAAACACTTATCGACGTCGACGCCGGCCATGACGGCCCAAGCGCAGCTCACCGAACCCCCCAGCCCCAAAACGGCAAAGGAGAACAAAGTGCCTACGACGTCGAAAGCGCGCCAGAAAAAATTCAACAGACACTTTCCGGCTGTTGACGATGACGAGAAAGTCCTAAATCGTGAGTTTCACAACTTGAGGCGGGGAATTTTGGGACATTTTGGCCCTTTTTCCAGATTATTCCTGTGCCCTTATCGGTGATATTCTGCTACAAGGCCACTTGTACATCACCAAAAACTACTTTGCGTTCTATTCCAACGTCTTCGGATACGTGACCAAGGTAACAAAAATACAATAAAACGGAAAAATCACAAAAATCATTATTATCTATTTCTAGTTTTTTATTTTTATATTTTCTATGTTTATTTATTTTTATTCATATTTTTATACTATCTATTTAAATATATTTTATTTAATATTTGATTGGTTCAAAGTGGAGCACGTGAATGAAACTGAAAGCTTTATTAATTTTTAGAAATGTCAAAAATTTGGAAAAAAAATTAATTTGATTTTTTTTCTCTTAATTTAAGCATTTCTGTGTGTAATAACATAAAGTTTTATTTTTTAAATGGGAGTCATAGGCGGCTGTGATATTTTTGAAAAGCTTATTTTTTCTGATTTGATATGTCTATTTGTGTAATACATTAATGTTAATTATTTAAGAAAAAAACAAAACATTTCGCTTTTTCTTCATAGTAGGCCATGAAAAAATTTTGGATTTTTAATTAAAACTATGAAAATTGTATTACCCAACAAGTATTTATAATTTGATGATTTTTTAAACCCTAATTAATTCAAAAACAGCATAATAAATTTTTATTAGATCAAATTTTTGCAATTAATAAAAATTATTTGTTTTTATATTTAAAATGGCAAGCTTACGTTGTCATTCTATTTTCCAATTTTAAACATGAAATGTCGGAAGAAGAAAAATCTTATCAATTGTATGATTGCGTATCAATAAAATTTTATTTTACAAAAAAATGTCAATCCAAACACCAAAATCAAATTCCATCTGCGGTAAAAAAATACACAACATTATCAACGTCACCTCCATTGCACTAAATCATAAAAAAGTGGCATCAAGTGGTAGTGACATATCGTTTGCAATTGTTTGCACATTTTTTATGTAATTAAAATCTGCGACGCTCGTATATTTGTTCAATTGAAAATAACTTTAACTTATTTTTATAATTTCACATTTTTTACTTTAATAACCGTTCACAAAATTTCTAGATTATTCACACCTTTTATGCGAAATAATTTTTCCATGGCCAACTACTTTCACATATTTTAAATATATTTTTTATCAAAAATATATAAAAATATCAAACTATATTTATTTGGTTTTGAGTTCAGAAAAAAATAAGCTTTTCGAAAATGTCATAGCCAACTATGATTCTCATTTAAAAAAATACAACTTTATGTCATTACAGCTAAACGAATGATTTAAAAAAATCGCTGATAACATTATTAAATTCTCTGTAAAAAAGTGCCTGTATAATGTCTTTGTTTCAAATGTGTATCTTTTATAATAAGGAAGATATGAATTTTTTAATACTTCACTAAGAGTCTAAGAGAAAAAATTTTGGTTGCAGCTTCTCATTCCAATGCTGTCCGTGGAGAAAATAACGAAAGAAAAAACCGCAAGGATAATCCCCAACGCTGTTGGAATCGCCACAAGCGAGGACAAGCACGTTTTCGGCAGCCTAATGTCACGTGACAGCACCTACCGTTACATGGTCAAAGTCTGGGAGGTGGCCCAGAACGCCTCTCTCCTCGTCGTCGAGCCGGAAATTGTGGTAGGCCGCCCCCAAGCCCCGCCAACCCCCAACTCACCTCTTGCCCAAATTACAGGAACCTGTAGTGTCGGACAGCGACAGCACGGAGACGCGCGAAGGCGAAAGCGGCCGAGAGTCGCCTCTTCCCACTCCCCGATTTGCTCAGATGGTCCTCAAGGAGCACAAGGACACCGCTGCCACAGGGCCTAAGGTCGAAAACCAACAACGCTCAATGGAACTGCTCTACGCTCTCAAGCAGGCCATCTCGAAATTTGCCAGCCTACCGCGACAGAGCCTAATACTGTTCGCCACCACGTTGCTCCTCATTCTCCTCTTCTTATCGGCTGCTGTGCTACTTTATCGAATTAGTAAAATACAAAGCAAATATTCGTTCAATTTGCATGAGACGATGCTCGCTGCGGGCAGCGAAGACGTCTACAGCAATCTGCTGCAATATCAGACGCACTTGCATTCGAAGTCGGCGGGGGCTGTGCACAACTTCTTAGACACGAATTTAGACCAAATTGCGAAGGTGAGCGAAAAAATGGTAAAATTATTAAAATTTGAACGTTTTTAATCAAGTGGTAAAGGTTAAAAGTTTTTAACAGTTAAACTATTTTACCAGCAATTTTTTGCGTTCCTGACAATTTTTGAAATGATTTTTTTTTTGAATTCGTTTAGTTTTAAGTGTTATGAAAATGAAAATATGCCTAGAGTTTGACAAAAAAAATTACCAACAATTAAACAAACTTTAAAGAAGCACAATTTTTTGGAAACGAATAGGCTTTTTTTATTTAGAAAAATTGCTATTTGTTTGAATGGTAATCCAAATACCATTATGCCATGTTATCAGTCATTGATTAGAGAAGGTTCAGGACAAAGTAAAAAAGAAAGCAGACTTATAGTTTTCGAGAAAATGCAAATAAAAGCAAAAATTAGATCATATACTCAAAAATTCATAACTAAAAAACTATTTGGAATTTGGCGCTTTTCTTGATTCCAATCGATTCCCCGGATCATTTTGCATAGGTATGGATCAAAATAGTTCCACTTTTTAGAATAGTTTAGCCGAAAATGAGAAAATAAAAAGAATTAAAAAAAGTTAACCCCCCCCCTTAGAAATCGGTCAATTTTTAAAGTGTCTCAAAATCAAATAAAACCGATTCTATCTTATAGAGTTTGATGTGCTCTTTTCGATCTAAAAAAGCGTTTTCTCCTAGCTCCTTTAGTTTGGCCGTAATCGGCGTTTGAAAATTGAAAAAAAGTGAAAATGGAAACTTTTTTGCGTTTTTCTCGGAAACTGTAAGACTTAGAACAAAAAACCATCTGATAGCGCTTAATTTTAGCTATTTTTTCGTCTAAACCCGGAGCCGCTCCGGGCAACGGTTCCGGCTACAGAGGCGATCAAAGTTTTTCATTAAAAAAATTCATAAAAAAAAAACTAAAAGTCGTAGAGCCATGCGGTTTGTTCGGTTGAATTCTACGGCTCATTTTACATAATATATCAATTTTTCACAAGAATTAAAAATTTTAAAATTTTTGCCTAAATTTAGGGTAGCCATTTGTCATAGTGAAAAATTTTATTCATTAAAAAAATTTATAACTCGAAAACTAAAAGTCGTAGAGCAATGCGGTTTGTTCCATTGAATTCAGCGGCTCATTTTCTGTATTATATCAACTTTTCACGAGATTTAAAATTTTCAATTTTTTTGCTAAAATTTCCTGAGTGAAAAACACCTTCAAAGAGATGAATAAAATTTTTTTTTTTAAACTCACTCCAGTAAATTTTTATGAACTTCTACATGTCTTAACAACCCACAAAAGTTGTTAAAAGTCCACAAAAAGTCCATATGTTCGATTTTTTGATGTTTGATTTTTTCAATTTTCGTCGCAGTTTTTGTCGATTTTGGGTACCCGGAACTTTTGTCAAGCAATAGCTCCGGAACTATCAGAGATAACCCCATGAAGTGTATTATCGTTGGAAAGCTCTTTAAATTATCTATCTTTTTCAAAAAAAATTATTGTTCTCCGACTAATAGTTTTCGAGCAAATTGGAGACAAATGCAAAAATTGGTAAAATTTTAAAAAATTCATAACTAAAAAACTATTGGGAATTTGGCAATTTTCTCGATGCCAATCGATTCCCCGGATCATTTTGCATAGGTATGGATCAAAATAGTTCCACTTTTTCAAATAGTTTAGCCAGAAATGAGAAAATAAAAAAATTTAAAAAAAAGTTAACACCCCCCCCTTAAAATCGGTCAATTTTTAAATTGTCTCTAAATCAAATAAAACCGATTCTATCTTATAGATTTTGATGTGCGCTTTCCGATCTAAAAAAGCGTTTTCTCCTAACTCTTTTAGTTTGGCCGTAATCGGCGTTTGAAAATTGAAAAATATTTTGCGAGATATCGCCTTGAGTTCTATGCCATTTTGTAGAGTTTTTTATTCCGGTTGTCCTCCATTTTTCCGTTTCTCGATAACTCTAATAGTTTCGGCGTAATTGGCGGTTGAAAATTGAAAAAAAGTGAAAATGGAAACTTTTTTTGCGTTTTTCTCGGAAACTGTAAGACTTAGAGCAACGAACAAAAAAACATCTGATAGCGCTTAATTTTATCTATTTTTTCGACCAAACCCGGAGCCGCTCCGGGCAACGGTTCCGGCTACAGAGGCGATCAAAGTTTTTCATTAAAAAAATTCATAAAAAAAAAACTAAAAATCGTAGAGCAATGCGGTTTGTTCGACTGAATTCCACGGCTCATTTTACATAATGTATCAATTTTTCACAAGAATAAAAAATTTAAAATTTTTTGCCTAAATTTAGGGTAGCCATTTGTCATAGTGAAAAATTTTATTCATTAAAAAAATTCATAACTCGAAAACAAAAAGTCGTAGAGCAATGCGGTTTGTTCCATTGGATTCAGCGGCTCATTTTCTGTATTATACCAACTTTTCACGAGATTTAAAATTTTCAATTTTTTTGCTAAAATTTCCTGAGTAAAACACACTTACCTTCAAAGAGGTGAAAAAAAAAATTTTTTAAACTCACTCCAGTAAATTTTTATGGACTTCTACATGTCTTAACAACCCACAAAAGTTGTTAAAAGTCCACAAAAAGTCCATATGTTCGATTTTTTTATGTTTGATTTTTTCAATTTTTGTCGCAAATTTTGTCGATTTTGGGTACCCGGAACATTTCTCGAGCGATAGCTCCGGAACTATCCGAGATAACCCCATGAAGTGTATTATCGTTGGAAAGCCCTTTTAATGATCTATCATTTGCAAAAAAGATTATTGTTGTCCGACTTATAGTTTTCGAGAAAATGCAAATAAAAGCAAAAATTAGATCATATACTCAAAAATTCATAACTAAAAAACTATCAGGAATTTGGCGCTTTTCTTGATTCCAATCGATTCCCCGGATCATTTTGCATCGGTGTGAATCAAAATAGTTCCACTTTTTAGAATAGTTTAGCCGTAAATGAGAAAATAAAAAAAAATTTAAAAAAAGTTAACACCCCCCCTTAGAAATCGGTCAATTTTTAAAGTGTCTCAAAATCAAATAAAACCGATTATATCTTCTTCTATTCTAGTTTCGTCAAAAAATTCAAATGCCTTCTTGGTGTTGCAATTTTTATGATATTGAGTAATTAAAGTATCGATATTTGTATGTTTTTTTTTATTCTAAAGTTGTAAACATGGTCAAAAAAATTGAAATAAGGGTGAGGTGAACAATGATTATTAGAAAATGAAGAGAATAAAGGAATTATTGTTTCGTAAATAAGAAAATACAAAATAAATTTTTTTTTCATTCACTTTCATTCACTTTTTCAAATGTTTGAAAAACATCAAATAATAATGTTTTTTTTTGTTTCAGGTGAGACAGTCCCTGGAAGCGCTATCGACCCTGTTGATCCCCAACAACAGGCAGAAAGAAGCGAGTTCCAGAGACAGCAGCAGTTAGCCACGTTAATAACAGTGCTAGGAATGTGATCAGTATTCAATCTTTTAAATTTAGATTTAGCAATATTTCACTTAAATATTGTTGCCACCATCCCAGTATCGACACTAGGCCGCGCTGTTTCATCATATTTGCCAAATCTATTATTGCCATAAGGGTAATGGAACTACTCCTATGTATAGTCCGCACGTTTATACTATAAGCTCAATTTGTCACGAGGGGTTTTTGGTGTAATGGACCGATGATTGTAAACTGGGACTTGTTTTTAATAGTTAATTAATTTATCGCCATCTAGTACAAACTTATTTTATAATTCCACTTTAGTTCAACGCGCCCAACACTGTCTAGCAATAATATCAAAGGATTTTTTAAAAAAAAAGATTGGGAACTAATGCTGTGAATTGGTACTGAGCGATTTTCGTAATTTTAGAAACTTCGTAATCCTGATTAGGCAGAAACTTGTTGAAACGTTCATCCTTTATTTCAATGTACAGTTTAATAGGAACGATTTACACTGTTTTTAATTTTACATGTACCTACGATGTTTATATGTTAGGTGTTAATTTATTGCGGTTAGAGTTGTGTTTTGTCAATTGTTTTGTAACATGTTAACATAGAAGAAACCTGTGATATCTTATTTGTTTTGCTTTTATCAATAAATAGTTACAATTTAATACAAGCGCTTTTTTTTGAATCGCCGAGCACCATCTCTCGGCCGCCACCTCGCACCAATCATTGATCGCCTCAGCCGCCAAAACAGATCACACCAAACGGCACAAATAACTAAACCACACCTTAATTGTTACAACAATTGCACTAACTACGAGTTAAACTAATCGTGACGTGGTAATTAACCGCTAAATTGCGGAATTAGCGCCGGTTGAGTGTTAATCAGTGGTTAGATTCAAACGTCCCGCGTGTCACCAACCAACGGCCGCGCCACCTACGAATACAAAGAAGTAGTAGCGTATCGCCAATATGTTTATGCGTCTGTAGAGATGGAGCTAATATTTTCAATATAAGGAAAAGGTCAGTAAATTTGAATTAGAAACATTGCGAGTACCGCGCCCCCAGCCGCCCCCAGGCCCCCTGCCGCCGCCCCAGCCCCCGGAATGCGCCGCTGGCCGAGCTAGCCCAGAGCTGTACTTGTTTTTTCTGCTTGCTTCCAGGGCCGGCTCGGGACTAGTATGAGGTTATATCCGAAGATGGGGGAGAACACCAAGCAAGTCCGGGTGGACAATTGGGGCATTTTTTTCCTGCAGCGGCTGCAAATGTTCTTCAGCAAGACGGACTACTGCGACATGACTCTACAGTTCGAGGGGAACGTGCAGCTGAAAGTGCACCGGCTTGTTATGAACGCCTGCACGGAATACTTCCAGTTTCTGGAGCAGACTTGTGCCCTTGAGGAGAACGTTATCATGATGCCTTCGGATCTGCAAGCCGATGTGATTGTGCCCATTGTTAATTTTATGTACACGGGGATGTTGGAGTTCCACTTGTCGATCTTCGATAGGTTGTATAAAACGGCACAGCTTATGAATATCACCATTTTGACCAAGTTGTTGGATGCACAGAAGCATCCGGTGGCCTCGGCGGTCAAGAGTCTCAAGAAGAAGGCGCCGGACAGCCCCCTGTTCAATGCACAAGGTAAGTCATCTGTTCCAGTTCTTTTGTTTGTTTGACCCATGTTTTGAATTTCCACATTCGTGTATTTCTATGTTTGTATAAGACAATGATTTTAGAATTAAGTTGGTGGCACTGAATTATACACAAAATGAAGACTTGATTATTACAGTATTCATTGTGATCTATGATGATTGTTCTTATAAGTGGAAACGGGATAAACAAGTTATTTATTTATTTTTATTTTTTTAGTTGATAGTTTAAGTTCAAACTGTTTAGAAAATCCTTGCATTGTGCTTTTAAAAACATATTGAAGCAAAACTGAAACCACAAAACCACAGAAAGAAACGCAGGCGCGAAAATTTGAATTTGAAGTTAATTCTTTAAATATCTCGGGAACTAAGCATTGGTCACAATTTTGTCCTATGAGAGAAAAGATGCGTCTTGATGTAAGCTAAACGACGGTCTGGTTGAAACTGTAATTTTCAATAGTCATTTTGCTATCTCATTAAGGAGCCATAAAAGACCTACTCATTTTAGTGTTTTTGTAATGTCCAGTTCAGGCGGTGAAGTTTGAGGGGTCAGTCGATGGGGTTTGCATAAGTTTGAAAAACCCACCCTTAATTTTTTTTCCATTTTTTGTAATTATTTTTTCTAGTTTGGGGGACTGTTTGCAGTGGAGAATAAGTTGGTAGTAGTTTAAAAATTTTCGGTCAATTAGGAATAGAGATATGGGCTTTATTTTTCGAAGGGTTGTTTTTTATGAAAGTGGCTTAATGTGATTTAACTCTCCGTATTTTGTTCTATTTTGTCTGTTGTTGCTGTAATTGTACGACCATGTTGAAAGTCGTCAGAAACGTAAAAAAAACGGAATTTCCGCCCCACCAAAAACTAAGGGTGAGTTTATTTTTGTGTTTGTATGCTGGCTGTGAGGGTCTTATTACGTAATCGTAAAAGTGGGACTTAAAAAAAAAAAAAAAAAAAGGAGAAAGGGGGTGAATTGCATAACATACAGTCTATTCAATATTTATGGATTTCCATATGTCTTAACAACCCACAAAAGTTGTTTTTAGTCCACAAAAAGTCCATATGTTCGATTTTTAGAAGTTTGATTTTTCAATTTTCGTCGCAATTTTTGTCGATTTTGGGTACCCGGAACTTTTGTCAAGCAATAGCTCCGGAACTATCAGAGATAACCCCATGAAGTGTATTATCGTTGGAAAGCTCTTTAAACTATCTATCTTTTTCAAAAAAAATTATTGTTCTCCGACTAATAGTTTTCGAGCAAATTGGAGACAAATGCAAAAATTGGTAAAATTTTAAAAAATTCATAACTAAAAAACTATTGGGAATTTGGCAATTTTCTCGATGCCAATCGATTCCCCGGATCATTTTGCATAGGTATGGATCAAAATAGTTCCACTTTTTCGAATACTTTAGCCAGAAATGAGAAAATAAAAAAAAATAAAAAAAAGTTAACACCCCCCCCTTAAAATCGGTCAATTTTTAAAGTGTCTCTAAATCAAATAAAACCGATTCTATCTTATAGATTTTGATGTGCTCTTTCAGATCTAAAAAAGCGTTTTCTCCTAACTCTTTTAGTTTGGCCGTAATCGGCGTTTGAAAATTGAAAAATTTTTTGCGAGATATCGCCTTGAGTCCTATGCCATTTTGTAGAGTTTTTTATTCCGGTTGTCCTCCATTTTTCTGTTTCTCGATAACTCTAATAGTTTCGCCGTAATTGGCGGTTGAAAATTGAAAAAAAGTGAAAATGGAAACCTTTTTTTGCGTTTTTCTCGGAAACTGTAAGACTTAGAGCAACGAACAAAAAAACATCTGATAGCGCTTAATTTTATCTATTTTTTCGTCCAAACCCGGAGCCGCTCCGGGCAACGGTTCCGGCTACAGAGGCGATCAAAGTTTTTCACTAAAAAAATTCATAAAAAAAAAACTAAAAGTCGTAGAGCATTGCGGTTTGTTCGGTTGAATTCTACGGCTCATTTTACATAATATATCAATTTTTCACAAGAATTAAAAATTAAAAATTTTTTGCCTAAATTTAGGGTAGCCATTTGTCTTAGTGAAAAATTTTATTCATTAAAAAAATTCATAACTCGAAAACTAAAAGTCGTAGAGCAATGCGGTTTGTTCCATTGAATTCAGCGGCTCATTTTCTGTATTATACCAACTTTTCACGAGATTTAAAATTTTCAATTTTTTTGCTAAAATTTCCTGAGTAATACTTACTTACCTTCAAAGAGGTGAAAAAAAAATTTTTTTTAAACTCACTCCAGTAAATTTTTATGGACTTCTACATGTCTTAACAACCCACAAAAGTTGTTTTTAGTCCACAAAAAGTCCATATGTTCGATTTTTAGAAGTTTGATTTTTCAATTTTCGTCGCAATTTTTGTCGATTTTGGGTACCCGGAACTTTTGTCAAGCAATAGCTCCGGAACTATCAGAGATAACCCCATGAAGTGTATTATCGTTGGAAAGCTCTTTAAACTATCTATCTTTTTCAAAAAAAATTATTGTTCTCCGACTAATAGTTTTCGAGCAAATTGGAGACAAATGCAAAAATTGGTAAAATTTTAAAAAATTCATAACTAAAAAACTATTGGGAATTTGGCAATTTTCTCGATGCCAATCGATTCCCCGGATCATTTTGCATAGGTATGGATCAAAATAGTTCCACTTTTTCGAATACTTTAGCCAGAAATGAGAAAATAAAAAAAAATAAAAAAAAGTTAACACCCCCCCCTTAAAATCGGTCAATTTTTAAAGTGTCTCTAAATCAAATAAAACCGATTCTATCTTATAGATTTTGATGTGCTCTTTCAGATCTAAAAAAGCGTTTTCTCCTAACTCTTTTAGTTTGGCCGTAATCGGCGTTTGAAAATTGAAAAATTTTTTGCGAGATATCGCCTTGAGTCCTACGCCATTTTGTAGAGTTTTTTATTCCGGTTGTCCTCCATTTTTCTGTTTCTCGATAACTCTAATAGTTTCGCCGTAATTGGCGGTTGAAAATTGAAAAAAAGTGAAAATGGAAACCTTTTTTTGCGTTTTTCTCGGAAACTGTAAGACTTAGAGCAACGAACAAAAAAACATCTGATAGCGCTTAATTTTATCTATTTTTTCGTCCAAACCCGGAGCCGCTCCGGGCAACGGTTCCGGCTACAGAGGCGATCAAAGTTTTTCACTAAAAAAATTCATAAAAAAAAAACTAAAAGTCGTAGAGCATTGCGGTTTGTTCGGTTGAATTCTACGGCTCATTTTACATAATATATCAATTTTTCACAAGAATTAAAAATTAAAAATTTTTTGCCTAAATTTAGGGTAGCCATTTGTCTTAGTGAAAAATTTTATTCATTAAAAAAATTCATAACTCGAAAACTAAAAGTCGTAGAGCAATGCGGTTTGTTCCATTGAATTCAGCGGCTCATTTTCTGTATTATACCAACTTTTCACGAGATTTAAAATTTTCAATTTTTTTGCTAAAATTTCCTGAGTAATACTTACTTACCTTCAAAGAGGTGAAAAAAAAATTTTTTTTAAACTCACTCCAGTAAATTTTTATGGACTTCTACATGTCTTAACAACCCACAAAAGTTGTTTTTAGTCCACAAAAAGTCCATATGTTCGATTTTTAGAAGTTTGATTTTTCAATTTTCGTCGCAATTTTTGTCGATTTTGGGTACCCGGAACTTTTGTCAAGCAATAGCTCCGGAACTATCAGAGATAACCCCATGAAGTGTATTATCGTTGGAAAGCTCTTTAAATTATCTATCTTTTTCAAAAAAAATTATTGTTCTCCGACTAATAGTTTTCGAGCAAATTGGAGACAAATGCAAAAATTGGTAAAATTTTAAAAAATTCATAACTAAAAAACTATTGGGAATTTGGCAATTTTCTCGATGCCAATCGATTCCCCGGATCATTTTGCATAGGTATGGATCAAAATAGTTCCACTTTTTCGAATACTTTAGCCAGAAATGAGAAAATAAAAAAAAATAAAAAAAAGTTAACACCCCCCCCTTAAAATCGGTCAATTTTTAAAGTGTCTCTAAATCAAATAAAACCGATTCTATCTTATAGATTTTGATGTGCTCTTTCAGATCTAAAAAAGCGTTTTCTCCTAACTCTTTTAGTTTGGCCGTAATCGGCGTTTGAAAATTGAAAAATTTTTTGCGAGATATCGCCTTGAGTCCTATGCCATTTTGTAGAGTTTTTTATTCCGGTTGTCCTCCATTTTTCTGTTTCTCGATAACTCTAATAGTTTCGCCGTAATTGGCGGTTGAAAATTGAAAAAAAGTGAAAATGGAAACCTTTTTTTGCGTTTTTCTCGGAAACTGTAAGACTTAGAGCAACGAACAAAAAAACATCTGATAGCGCTTAATTTTATCTATTTTTTCGTCCAAACCCGGAGCCGCTCCGGGCAACGGTTCCGGCTACAGAGGCGATCAAAGTTTTTCACTAAAAAAATTCATAAAAAAAAAACTAAAAGTCGTAGAGCATTGCGGTTTGTTCGGTTGAATTCTACGGCTCATTTTACATAATATATCAATTTTTCACAAGAATTAAAAATTAAAAATTTTTTGCCTAAATTTAGGGTAGCCATTTGTCTTAGTGAAAAATTTTATTCATTAAAAAAATTCATAACTCGAAAACTAAAAGTCGTAGAGCAATGCGGTTTGTTCCATTGAATTCAGCGGCTCATTTTCTGTATTATACCAACTTTTCACGAGATTTAAAATTTTCAATTTTTTTGCTAAAATTTCCTGAGTAATACTTACTTACCTTCAAAGAGATGAAAAAAAAATTTTTTTTAAACTCACTCCAGTAAATTTTTATGGACTTCTACATGTCTTAACAACCCACAAAAGTTGTTTTTAGTCCACAAAAAGTCCATATGTTCGATTTTTAGAAGTTTGATTTTTCAATTTTCGTCGCAATTTTTGTCGATTTTGGGTACCCGGAACTTTTGTCAAGCAATAGCTCCGGAACTATCAGAGATAACCCCATGAAGTGTATTATCGTTGGAAAGCTCTTTAAATTATCTATCTTTTTCAAAAAAAATTATTGTTCTCCGACTAATAGTTTTCGAGCAAATTGGAGACAAATGCAAAAATTGGTAAAATTTTAAAAAATTCATAACTAAAAAACTATTGGGAATTTGGCAATTTTCTCGATGCCAATCGATTCCCCGGATCATTTTGCATAGGTATGGATCAAAATAGTTCCACTTTTTCGAATACTTTAGCCAGAAATGAGAAAATAAAAAAAAATAAAAAAAAGTTAACACCCCCCCCCTTAAAATCGGTCAATTTTTAAAGTGTCTCTAAATCAAATAAAACCGATTCTATCTTATAGATTTTGATGTGCTCTTTCAGATCTAAAAAAGCGTTTTCTCCTAACTCTTTTAGTTTGGCCGTAATCGGCGTTTGAAAATTGAAAAATTTTTTGCGAGATATCGCCTTGAGTCCTATGCCATTTTGTAGAGTTTTTTATTCCGGTTGTCCTCCATTTTTCTGTTTCTCGATAACTCTAATAGTTTCGCCGTAATTGGCGGTTGAAAATTGAAAAAAAGTGAAAATGGAAACCTTTTTTTGCGTTTTTCTCGGAAACTGTAAGACTTAGAGCAACGAACAAAAAAACATCTGATAGCGCTTAATTTTATCTATTTTTTCGTCCAAACCCGGAGCCGCTCCGGGCAACGGTTCCGGCTACAGAGGCGATCAAAGTTTTTCACTAAAAAAATTCATAAAAAAAAAAACTAAAAGTCGTAGAGCATTGCGGTTTGTTCGGTTGAATTCTACGGCTCATTTTACATAATATATCAATTTTTCACAAGAATTAAAAATTAAAAATTTTTTGCCTAAATTTAGGGTAGCCATTTGTCTTAGTGAAAAATTTTATTCATTAAAAAAATTCATAACTCGAAAACTAAAAGTCGTAGAGCAATGCGGTTTGTTCCATTGAATTCAGCGGCTCATTTTCTGTATTATACCAACTTTTCACGAGATTTAAAATTTTCAATTTTTTTGCTAAAATTTCCTGAGTAATACTTACTTACCTTCAAAGAGGTGAAAAAAAAATTTTTTTTAAACTCACTCCAGTAAATTTTTATGGACTTCTACATGTCTTAACAACCCACAAAAGTTGTTTTTAGTCCACAAAAAGTCCATATGTTCGATTTTTAGAAGTTTGATTTTTCAATTTTCGTCGCAATTTTTGTCGATTTTGGGTACCCGGAACTTTTGTCAAGCAATAGCTCCGGAACTATCAGAGATAACCCCATGAAGTGTATTATCGTTGGAAAGCTCTTTAAATTATCTATCTTTTTCAAAAAAAATTATTGTTCTCCGACTAATAGTTTTCGAGCAAATTGGAGACAAATGCAAAAATTGGTAAAATTTTAAAAAATTCATAACTAAAAAACTATTGGGAATTTGGCAATTTTCTCGATGCCAATCGATTCCCCGGATCATTTTGCATAGGTATGGATCAAAATAGTTCCACTTTTTCGAATACTTTAGCCAGAAATGAGAAAATAAAAAAAAAATAAAAAAAAGTTAACACCCCCCCCCTTAAAATCGGTCAATTTTTAAAGTGTCTCTAAATCAAATAAAACCGATTCTATCTTATAGATTTTGATGTGCTCTTTCAGATCTAAAAAAGCGTTTTCTCCTAACTCTTTTAGTTTGGCCGTAATCGGCGTTTGAAAATTGAAAAATTTTTTGCGAGATATCGCCTTGAGTCCTATGCCATTTTGTAGAGTTTTTTATTCCGGTTGTCCTCCATTTTTCTGTTTCTCGATAACTCTAATAGTTTCGCCGTAATTGGCGGTTGAAAATTGAAAAAAAGTGAAAATGGAAACCTTTTTTTGCGTTTTTCTCGGAAACTGTAAGACTTAGAGCAACGAACAAAAAAACATCTGATAGCGCTTAATTTTATCTATTTTTTCGTCCAAACCCGGAGCCGCTCCGGGCAACGGTTCCGGCTACAGAGGCGATCAAAGTTTTTCACTAAAAAAATTCATAAAAAAAAAACTAAAAGTCGTAGAGCATTGCGGTTTGTTCGGTTGAATTCTACGGCTCATTTTACATAATATATCAATTTTTCACAAGAATTAAAAATTAAAAATTTTTTGCCTAAATTTAGGGTAGCCATTTGTCTTAGTGAAAAATTTTATTCATTAAAAAAATTCATAACTCGAAAACTAAAAGTCGTAGAGCAATGCGGTTTGTTCCATTGAATTCAGCGGCTCATTTTCTGTATTATACCAACTTTTCACGAGATTTAAAATTTTCATTTTTTTTGCTAAAATTTCCTGAGTAATACTTACCTTCAAAGAGGTGAAAAAAAAATTTTTTTTAAACTCACTCCAGTAAATTTTTATGGACTTCTACATGTCTTAACAACCCACAAAAGTTGTTTTTAGTCCACAAAAAGTCCATATGTTCGATTTTTAGAAGTTTGATTTTTCAATTTTCGTCGCAATTTTTGTCGATTTTGGGTACCCGGAACTTTTGTCAAGCAATAGCTCCGGAACTATCAGAGATAACCCCATGAAGTGTATTATCGTTGGAAAGCTCTTTAAATTATCTATCTTTTTCAAAAAAAATTATTGTTCTCCGACTAATAGTTTTCGAGCAAATTGGAGACAAATGCAAAAATTGGTAAAATTTTAAAAAATTCATAACTAAAAAACTATTGGGAATTTGGCAATTTTCTCGATGCCAATCGATTCCCCGGATCATTTTGCATAGGTATGGATCAAAATAGTTCCACTTTTTCGAATACTTTAGCCAGAAATGAGAAAATAAAAAAAAATAAAAAAAAGTTAACACCCCCCCCTTAAAATCGGTCAATTTTTAAAGTGTCTCTAAATCAAATAAAACCGATTCTATCTTATAGATTTTGATGTGCTCTTTCAGATCTAAAAAAGCGTTTTCTCCTAACTCTTTTAGTTTGGCCGTAATCGGCGTTTGAAAATTGAAAAATTTTTTGCGAGATATCGCCTTGAGTCCTATGCCATTTTGTAGAGTTTTTTATTCCGGTTGTCCTCCATTTTTCTGTTTCTCGATAACTCTAATAGTTTCGCCGTAATTGGCGGTTGAAAATTGAAAAAAAGTGAAAATGGAAACCTTTTTTTGCGTTTTTCTCGGAAACTGTAAGACTTAGAGCAACGAACAAAAAAACATCTGATAGCGCTTAATTTTATCTATTTTTTCGTCCAAACCCGGAGCCGCTCCGGGCAACGGTTCCGGCTACAGAGGCGATCAAAGTTTTTCACTAAAAAAATTCATAAAAAAAAAACTAAAAGTCGTAGAGCATTGCGGTTTGTTCGGTTGAATTCTACGGCTCATTTTACATAATATATCAATTTTTCACAAGAATTAAAAATTAAAAATTTTTTGCCTAAATTTAGGGTAGCCATTTGTCTTAGTGAAAAATTTTATTCATTAAAAAAATTCATAACTCGAAAACTAAAAGTCGTAGAGCAATGCGGTTTGTTCCATTGAATTCAGCGGCTCATTTTCTGTATTATACCAACTTTTCACGAGATTTAAAATTTTCAATTTTTTTGCTAAAATTTCCTGAGTAATACTTACTTACCTTCAAAGAGGTGAAAAAAAATTTTTTTTAAACTCACTCCAGTAAATTTTTATGGACTTCTACATGTCTTAACAACCCACAAAAGTTGTTTTTAGTCCACAAAAAGTCCATATGTTCGATTTTTAGAAGTTTGATTTTTCAATTTTCGTCGCAATTTTTGTCGATTTTGGGTACCCGGAACTTTTGTCAAGCAATAGCTCCGGAACTATCAGAGATAACCCCATGAAGTGTATTATCGTTGGAAAGCTCTTTAAATTATCTATCTTTTTCAAAAAAAATTATTGTTCTCCGACTAATAGTTTTCGAGCAAATTGGAGACAAATGCAAAAATTGGTAAAATTTTAAAAAATTCATAACTAAAAAACTATTGGGAATTTGGCAATTTTCTCGATGCCAATCGATTCCCCGGATCATTTTGCATAGGTATGGATCAAAATAGTTCCACTTTTTCGAATACTTTAGCCAGAAATGAGAAAATAAAAAAAAAATAAAAAAAAGTTAACACCCCCCCCTTAAAATCGGTCAATTTTTAAAGTGTCTCTAAATCAAATAAAACCGATTCTATCTTATAGATTTTGATGTGCTCTTTCAGATCTAAAAAAGCGTTTTCTCCTAACTCTTTTAGTTTGGCCGTAATCGGCGTTTGAAAATTGAAAAATTTTTTGCGAGATATCGCCTTGAGTCCTATGCCATTTTGTAGAGTTTTTTATTCCGGTTGTCCTCCATTTTTCTGTTTCTCGATAACTCTAATAGTTTCGCCGTAATTGGCGGTTGAAAATTGAAAAAAAGTGAAAATGGAAACCTTTTTTTGCGTTTTTCTCGGAAACTGTAAGACTTAGAGCAACGAACAAAAAAACATCTGATAGCGCTTAATTTTATCTATTTTTTCGTCCAAACCCGGAGCCGCTCCGGGCAACGGTTCCGGCTACAGAGGCGATCAAAGTTTTTCACTAAAAAAATTCATAAAAAAAAAACTAAAAGTCGTAGAGCATTGCGGTTTGTTCGGTTGAATTCTACGGCTCATTTTACATAATATATCAATTTTTCACAAGAATTAAAAATTAAAAATTTTTTGCCTAAATTTAGGGTAGCCATTTGTCTTAGTGAAAAATTTTATTCATTAAAAAAATTCATAACTCGAAAACTAAAAGTCGTAGAGCAATGCGGTTTGTTCCATTGAATTCAGCGGCTCATTTTCTGTATTATACCAACTTTTCACGAGATTTAAAATTTTCAATTTTTTTGCTAAAATTTCCTGAGTAATACTTACTTACCTTCAAAGAGATGAAAAAAAAATTTTTTTTAAACTCACTCCAGTAAATTTTTATGGACTTCTACATGTCTTAACAACCCACAAAAGTTGTTTTTAGTCCACAAAAAGTCCATATGTTCGATTTTTAGAAGTTTGATTTTTCAATTTTCGTCGCAATTTTTGTCGATTTTGGGTACCCGGAACTTTTGTCAAGCAATAGCTCCGGAACTATCAGAGATAACCCCATGAAGTGTATTATCGTTGGAAAGCTCTTTAAATTATCTATCTTTTTCAAAAAAAATTATTGTTCTCCGACTAATAGTTTTCGAGCAAATTGGAGACAAATGCAAAAATTGGTAAAATTTTAAAAAATTCATAACTAAAAAACTATTGGGAATTTGGCAATTTTCTCGATGCCAATCGATTCCCCGGATCATTTTGCATATGTATGGATCAAAATAGTTCCACTTTTTCGAATACTTTAGCCAGAAATGAGAAAATAAAAAAAAATAAAAAAAAGTTAACACCCCCCCCTTAAAATCGGTCAATTTTTAAAGTGTCTCTAAATCAAATAAAACCGATTCTATCTTATAGATTTTGTGTGCTCTTTCAGATCTAAAAAAGCGTTTTCTCCTAACTCTTTTAGTTTGGCCGTAATCGGCGTTTGAAAATTGAAAAATTTTTTGCGAGATATCGCCTTGAGTCCTATGCCATTTTGTAGAGTTTTTTATTCCGGTTGTCCTCCATTTTTCTGTTTCTCGATAACTCTAATAGTTTCGCCGTAATTGGCGGTTGAAAATTGAAAAAAAGTGAAAATGGAAACCTTTTTTTGCGTTTTTCTCGGAAACTGTAAGACTTAGAGCAACGAACAAAAAAACATCTGATAGCGCTTAATTTTATCTATTTTTTCGTCCAAACCCGGAGCCGCTCCGGGCAACGGTTCCGGCTACAGAGGCGATCAAAGTTTTTCACTAAAAAAATTCATAAAAAAAAAACTAAAAGTCGTAGAGCATTGCGGTTTGTTCGGTTGAATTCTACGGCTCATTTTACATAATATATCAATTTTTCACAAGAATTAAAAATTAAAAATTTTTTGCCTAAATTTAGGGTAGCCATTTGTCATAGTGAAAAATTTTATTCATTAAAAAAATTCATAACTCGAAAACTAAAAGTCGTAGAGCAATGCGGTTTGTTCCATTGAATTCAGCGGCTCATTTTCTGTATTATACCAACTTTTCACGAGATTTAAAATTTTCATTTTTTTTGCTAAAATTTCCTGAGTAATACTTACTTACCTTCAAAGAGGTGAAAAAAAAATTTTTTTTAAACTCACTCCAGTAAATTTTTATGGACTTCTACATGTCTTAACAACCCACAAAAGTTGTTTTTAGTCCACAAAAAGTCCATATGTTCGATTTTTAGAAGTTTGATTTTTCAATTTTCGTCGCAATTTTTGTCGATTTTGGGTACCCGGAACTTTTGTCAAGCAATAGCTCCGGAACTATCAGAGATAACCCCATGAAGTGTATTATCGTTGGAAAGCTCTTTAAATTATCTATCTTTTTCAAAAAAAATTATTGTTCTCCGACTAATAGTTTTCGAGCAAATTGGAGACAAATGCAAAAATTGGTAAAATTTTAAAAAATTCATAACTAAAAAACTATTGGGAATTTGGCAATTTTCTCGATGCCAATCGATTCCCCGGATCATTTTGCATAGGTATGGATCAAAATAGTTCCACTTTTTCGAATACTTTAGCCAGAAATGAGAAAATAAAAAAAAATAAAAAAAAGTTAACACCCCCCCCTTAAAATCGGTCAATTTTTAAAGTGTCTCTAAATCAAATAAAACCGATTCTATCTTATAGATTTTGATGTGCTCTTTCAGATCTAAAAAAGCGTTTTCTCCTAACTCTTTTAGTTTGGCCGTAATCGGCGTTTGAAAATTGAAAAATTTTTTGCGAGATATCGCCTTGAGTCCTATGCCATTTTGTAGAGTTTTTTATTCCGGTTGTCCTCCATTTTTCTGTTTCTCGATAACTCTAATAGTTTCGCCGTAATTGGCGGTTGAAAATTGAAAAAAAGTGAAAATGGAAACCTTTTTTTGCGTTTTTCTCGGAAACTGTAAGACTTAGAGCAACGAACAAAAAAACATCTGATAGCGCTTAATTTTATCTATTTTTTCGTCCAAACCCGGAGCCGCTCCGGGCAACGGTTCCGGCTACAGAGGCGATCAAAGTTTTTCACTAAAAAAATTCATAAAAAAAAAACTAAAAGTCGTAGAGCATTGCGGTTTGTTCGGTTGAATTCTACGGCTCATTTTACATAATATATCAATTTTTCACAAGAATTAAAAATTAAAAATTTTTTGCCTAAATTTAGGGTAGCCATTTGTCTTAGTGAAAAATTTTATTCATTAAAAAAATTCATAACTCGAAAACTAAAAGTCGTAGAGCAATGCGGTTTGTTCCATTGAATTCAGCGGCTCATTTTCTGTATTATACCAACTTTTCACGAGATTTAAAATTTTCATTTTTTTTGCTAAAATTTCCTGAGTAATACTTACTTACCTTCAAAGAGGTGAAAAAAAAATTTTTTTTAAACTCACTCCAGTAAATTTTTATGGACTTCTACATGTCTTAACAACCCACAAAAGTTGTTTTTAGTCCACAAAAAGTCCATATGTTCGATTTTTAGAAGTTTGATTTTTCAATTTTCGTCGCAATTTTTGTCGATTTTGGGTACCCGGAACTTTTGTCAAGCAATAGCTCCGGAACTATCAGAGATAACCCCATGAAGTGTATTATCGTTGGAAAGCTCTTTAAATTATCTATCTTTTTCAAAAAAAATTATTGTTCTCCGACTAATAGTTTTCGAGCAAATTGGAGACAAATGCAAAAATTGGTAAAATTTTAAAAAATTCATAACTAAAAAACTATTGGGAATTTGGCAATTTTCTCGATGCCAATCGATTCCCCGGATCATTTTGCATGGGTATGGATCAAAATAGTTCCACTTTTTCGAATACTTTAGCCAGAAATGAGAAAATAAAAAAAAATAAAAAAAAGTTAACACCCCCCCCTTAAAATCGGTCAATTTTTAAAGTGTCTCTAAATCAAATAAAACCGATTCTATCTTATAGATTTTGATGTGCTCTTTCAGATCTAAAAAAGCGTTTTCTCCTAACTCTTTTAGTTTGGCCGTAATCGGCGTTTGAAAATTGAAAAATTTTTTGCGAGATATCGCCTTGAGTCCTATGCCATTTTGTAGAGTTTTTTATTCCGGTTGTCCTCCATTTTTCTGTTTCTCGATAACTCTAATAGTTTCGCCGTAATTGGCGGTTGAAAATTGAAAAAAAGTGAAAATGGAAACCTTTTTTTGCGTTTTTCTCGGAAACTGTAAGACTTAGAGCAACGAACAAAAAAACATCTGATAGCGCTTAATTTTATCTATTTTTTCGTCCAAACCCGGAGCCGCTCCGGGCAACGGTTCCGGCTACAGAGGCGATCAAAGTTTTTCACTAAAAAAATTCATAAAAAAAAAACTAAAAGTCGTAGAGCATTGCGGTTTGTTCGGTTGAATTCTACGGCTCATTTTACATAATATATCAATTTTTCACAAGAATTAAAAATTAAAAATTTTTTGCCTAAATTTAGGGTAGCCATTTGTCTTAGTGAAAAATTTTATTCATTAAAAAAATTCATAACTCGAAAACTAAAAGTCGTAGAGCAATGCGGTTTGTTCCATTGAATTCAGCGGCTCATTTTCTGTATTATACCAACTTTTCACGAGATTTAAAATTTTCATTTTTTTTGCTAAAATTTCCTGAGTAATACTTACTTACCTTCAAAGAGGTGAAAAAAAAATTTTTTTTAAACTCACTCCAGTAAATTTTTATGGACTTCTACATGTCTTAACAACCCACAAAAGTTGTTTTTAGTCCACAAAAAGTCCATATGTTCGATTTTTAGAAGTTTGATTTTTCAATTTTCGTCGCAATTTTTGTCGATTTTGGGTACCCGGAACTTTTGTCAAGCAATAGCTCCGGAACTATCAGAGATAACCCCATGAAGTGTATTATCGTTGGAAAGCTCTTTAAATTATCTATCTTTTTCAAAAAAAATTATTGTTCTCCGACTAATAGTTTTCGAGCAAATTGGAGACAAATGCAAAAATTGGTAAAATTTTAAAAAATTCATAACTAAAAAACTATTGGGAATTTGGCAATTTTCTCGATGCCAATCGATTCCCCGGATCATTTTGCATAGGTATGGATCAAAATAGTTCCACTTTTTCGAATACTTTAGCCAGAAATGAGAAAATAAAAAAAAATAAAAAAAAGTTAACACCCCCCCCTTAAAATCGGTCAATTTTTAAAGTGTCTCTAAATCAAATAAAACCGATTCTATCTTATAGATTTTGATGTGCTCTTTCAGATCTAAAAAAGCGTTTTCTCCTAACTCTTTTAGTTTGGCCGTAATCGGCGTTTGAAAATTGAAAAATTTTTTGCGAGATATCGCCTTGAGTCCTATGCCATTTTGTAGAGTTTTTTATTCCGGTTGTCCTCCATTTTTCTGTTTCTCGATAACTCTAATAGTTTCGCCGTAATTGGCGGTTGAAAATTGAAAAAAAGTGAAAATGGAAACCTTTTTTTGCGTTTTTCTCGGAAACTGTAAGACTTAGAGCAACGAACAAAAAAACATCTGATAGCGCTTAATTTTATCTATTTTTTCGTCCAAACCCGGAGCCGCTCCGGGCAACGGTTCCGGCTACAGAGGCGATCAAAGTTTTTCACTAAAAAAATTCATAAAAAAAAAACTAAAAGTCGTAGAGCATTGCGGTTTGTTCGGTTGAATTCTACGGCTCATTTTACATAATATATCAATTTTTCACAAGAATTAAAAATTAAAAATTTTTTGCCTAAATTTAGGGTAGCCATTTGTCTTAGTGAAAAATTTTATTCATTAAAAAAATTCATAACTCGAAAACTAAAAGTCGTAGAGCAATGCGGTTTGTTCCATTGAATTCAGCGGCTCATTTTCTGTATTATACCAACTTTTCACGAGATTTAAAATTTTCAATTTTTTTGCTAAAATTTCCTGAGTAATACTTACTTACCTTCAAAGAGGTGAAAAAAAAATTTTTTTTAAACTCACTCCAGTAAATTTTTATGGACTTCTACATGTCTTAACAACCCACAAAAGTTGTTTTTAGTCCACAAAAAGTCCATATGTTCGATTTTTAGAAGTTTGATTTTTCAATTTTCGTCGCAATTTTTGTCGATTTTGGGTACCCGGAACTTTTGTCAAGCAATAGCTCCGGAACTATCAGAGATAACCCCATGAAGTGTATTATCGTTGGAAAGCTCTTTAAATTATCTATCTTTTTCAAAAAAAATTATTGTTCTCCGACTAATAGTTTTCGAGCAAATTGGAGACAAATGCAAAAATTGGTAAAATTTTAAAAAATTCATAACTAAAAAACTATTGGGAATTTGGCAATTTTCTCGATGCCAATCGATTCCCCGGATCATTTTGCATAGGTATGGATCAAAATAGTTCCACTTTTTCGAATACTTTAGCCAGAAATGAGAAAATAAAAAAAAATAAAAAAAAGTTAACACCCCCCCCTTAAAATCGGTCAATTTTTAAAGTGTCTCTAAATCAAATAAAACCGATTCTATCTTATAGATTTTGATGTGCTCTTTCAGATCTAAAAAAGCGTTTTCTCCTAACTCTTTTAGTTTGGCCGTAATCGGCGTTTGAAAATTGAAAAATTTTTTGCGAGATATCGCCTTGAGTCCTATGCCATTTTGTAGAGTTTTTTATTCCGGTTGTCCTCCATTTTTCTGTTTCTCGATAACTCTAATAGTTTCGCCGTAATTGGCGGTTGAAAATTGAAAAAAAGTGAAAATGGAAACCTTTTTTTGCGTTTTTCTCGGAAACTGTAAGACTTAGAGCAACGAACAAAAAAACATCTGATAGCGCTTAATTTTATCTATTTTTTCGTCCAAACCCGGAGCCGCTCCGGGCAACGGTTCCGGCTACAGAGGCGATCAAAGTTTTTCACTAAAAAAATTCATAAAAAAAAAACTAAAAGTCGTAGAGCATTGCGGTTTGTTCGGTTGAATTCTACGGCTCATTTTACATAATATATCAATTTTTCACAAGAATTAAAAATTAAAAATTTTTTGCCTAAATTTAGGGTAGCCATTTGTCATAGTGAAAAATTTTATTCATTAAAAAAATTCATAACTCGAAAACTAAAAGTCGTAGAGCAATGCGGTTTGTTCCATTGAATTCAGCGGCTCATTTTCTGTATTATACCAACTTTTCACGAGATTTAAAATTTTCATTTTTTTTGCTAAAATTTCCTGAGTAATACTTACTTACCTTCAAAGAGGTGAAAAAAAAATTTTTTTTAAACTCACTCCAGTAAATTTTTATGGACTTCTACATGTCTTAACAACCCACAAAAGTTGTTTTTAGTCCACAAAAAGTCCATATGTTCGATTTTTAGAAGTTTGATTTTTCAATTTTCGTCGCAATTTTTGTCGATTTTGGGTACCCGGAACTTTTGTCAAGCAATAGCTCCGGAACTATCAGAGATAACCCCATGAAGTGTATTATCGTTGGAAAGCTCTTTAAATTATCTATCTTTTTCAAAAAAAATTATTGTTCTCCGACTAATAGTTTTCGAGCAAATTGGAGACAAATGCAAAAATTGGTAAAATTTTAAAAAATTCATAACTAAAAAACTATTGGGAATTTGGCAATTTTCTCGATGCCAATCGATTCCCCGGATCATTTTGCATAGGTATGGATCAAAATAGTTCCACTTTTTCGAATACTTTAGCCAGAAATGAGAAAATAAAAAAAAATAAAAAAAAGTTAACACCCCCCCCTTAAAATCGGTCAATTTTTAAAGTGTCTCTAAATCAAATAAAACCGATTCTATCTTATAGATTTTGATGTGCTCTTTCAGATCTAAAAAAGCGTTTTCTCCTAACTCTTTTAGTTTGGCCGTAATCGGCGTTTGAAAATTGAAAAATTTTTTGCGAGATATCGCCTTGAGTCCTATGCCATTTTGTAGAGTTTTTTATTCCGGTTGTCCTCCATTTTTCTGTTTCTCGATAACTCTAATAGTTTCGCCGTAATTGGCGGTTGAAAATTGAAAAAAAGTGAAAATGGAAACCTTTTTTTGCGTTTTTCTCGGAAACTGTAAGACTTAGAGCAACGAACAAAAAAACATCTGATAGCGCTTAATTTTATCTATTTTTTCGTCCAAACCCGGAGCCGCTCCGGGCAACGGTTCCGGCTACAGAGGCGATCAAAGTTTTTCACTAAAAAAATTCATAAAAAAAAAACTAAAAGTCGTAGAGCATTGCGGTTTGTTCGGTTGAATTCTACGGCTCATTTTACATAATATATCAATTTTTCACAAGAATTAAAAATTAAAAATTTTTTGCCTAAATTTAGGGTAGCCATTTGTCTTAGTGAAAAATTTTATTCATTAAAAAAATTCATAACTCGAAAACTAAAAGTCGTAGAGCAATGCGGTTTGTTCCATTGAATTCAGCGGCTCATTTTCTGTATTATACCAACTTTTCACGAGATTTAAAATTTTCAATTTTTTTGCTAAAATTTCCTGAGTAATACTTACTTACCTTCAAAGAGGTGAAAAAAAAATTTTTTTTAAACTCACTCCAGTAAATTTTTATGGACTTCTACATGTCTTAACAACCCACAAAAGTTGTTTTTAGTCCACAAAAAGTCCATATGTTCGATTTTTAGAAGTTTGATTTTTCAATTTTCGTCGCAATTTTTGTCGATTTTGGGTACCCGGAACTTTTGTCAAGCAATAGCTCCGGAACTATCAGAGATAACCCCATGAAGTGTATTATCGTTGGAAAGCTCTTTAAATTATCTATCTTTTTCAAAAAAAAATATTGTTCTCCGACTAATAGTTTTCGAGCAAATTGGAGACAAATGCAAAAATTGGTAAAATTTTAAAAAATTCATAACTAAAAAACTATTGGGAATTTGGCAATTTTCTCGATGCCAATCGATTCCCCGGATCATTTTGCATAGGTATGGATCAAAATAGTTCCACTTTTTCGAATACTTTAGCCAGAAATGAGAAAATAAAAAAAAATAAAAAAAAGTTAACACCCCCCCCTTAAAATCGGTCAATTTTTAAAGTGTCTCTAAATCAAATAAAACCGATTCTATCTTATAGAT
This sequence comes from Tribolium castaneum, assembly GCF_031307605.1. Taxonomy (NCBI): domain Eukaryota; kingdom Metazoa; phylum Arthropoda; class Insecta; order Coleoptera; family Tenebrionidae; genus Tribolium; species Tribolium castaneum. The sequence continues at coordinate 903,110 of NC_087400.1, forward strand.
TTTGATGTGCTCTTTCAGATCTAAAAAAGCGTTTTCTCCTAACTCTTTTAGTTTGGCCGTAATCGGCGTTTGAAAATTGAAAAATTTTTTGCGAGATATCGCCTTGAGTCCTATGCCATTTTGTAGAGTTTTTTATTCCGGTTGTCCTCCATTTTTCTGTTTCTCGATAACTCTAATAGTTTCGCCGTAATTGGCGGTTGAAAATTGAAAAAAAGTGAAAATGGAAACCTTTTTTTGCGTTTTTCTCGGAAACTGTAAGACTTAGAGCAACGAACAAAAAAACATCTGATAGCGCTTAATTTTATCTATTTTTTCGTCCAAACCCGGAGCCGCTCCGGGCAACGGTTCCGGCTACAGAGGCGATCAAAGTTTTTCACTAAAAAAATTCATAAAAAAAAAACTAAAAGTCGTAGAGCATTGCGGTTTGTTCGGTTGAATTCTACGGCTCATTTTACATAATATATCAATTTTTCACAAGAATTAAAAATTAAAAATTTTTTGCCTAAATTTAGGGTAGCCATTTGTCTTAGTGAAAAATTTTATTCATTAAAAAAATTCATAACTCGAAAACTAAAAGTCGTAGAGCAATGCGGTTTGTTCCATTGAATTCAGCGGCTCATTTTCTGTATTATACCAACTTTTCACGAGATTTAAAATTTTCAATTTTTTTGCTAAAATTTTTTGAGTAATACTTACTTACCTTCAAAGAGGTGAAAAAAAAATTTTTTTTAAACTCACTCCAGTAAATTTTTATGGACTTCTACATGTCTTAACAACCCACAAAAGTTGTTTTTAGTCCACAAAAAGTCCATATGTTCGATTTTTAGAAGTTTGATTTTTCAATTTTCGTCGCAATTTTTGTCGATTTTGGGTACCCGGAACTTTTGTCAAGCAATAGCTCCGGAACTATCAGAGATAACCCCATGAAGTGTATTATCGTTGGAAAGCTCTTTAAATTATCTATCTTTTTCAAAAAAAATTATTGTTCTCCGACTAATAGTTTTCGAGCAAATTGGAGACAAATGCAAAAATTGGTAAAATTTTAAAAAATTCATAACTAAAAAACTATTGGGAATTTGGCAATTTTCTCGATGCCAATCGATTCCCCGGATCATTTTGCATAGGTATGGATCAAAATAGTTCCACTTTTTCGAATACTTTAGCCAGAAATGAGAAAATAAAAAAAAATAAAAAAAAGTTAACACCCCCCCCTTAAAATCGGTCAATTTTTAAAGTGTCTTTAAATCAAATAAAACCGATTCTATCTTATAGATTTTGATGTGCTCTTTCAGATCTAAAAAAGCGTTTTCTCCTAACTCTTTTAGTTTGGCCGTAATCGGCGTTTGAAAATTGAAAAATTTTTTGCGAGATATCGCCTTGAGTCCTATGCCATTTTGTAGAGTTTTTTATTCCGGTTGTCCTCCATTTTTCTGTTTCTCGATAACTCTAATAGTTTCGCCGTAATTGGCGGTTGAAAATTGAAAAAAAGTGAAAATGGAAACCTTTTTTTGCGTTTTTCTCGGAAACTGTAAGACTTAGAGCAACGAACAAAAAAACATCTGATAGCGCTTAATTTTATCTATTTTTTCGTCCAAACCCGGAGCCGCTCCGGGCAACGGTTCCGGCTACAGAGGCGATCAAAGTTTTTCACTAAAAAAATTCATAAAAAAAAAACTAAAAGTCGTAGAGCATTGCGGTTTGTTCGGTTGAATTCTACGGCTCATTTTACATAATATATCAATTTTTCACAAGAATTAAAAATTAAAAATTTTTTGCCTAAATTTAGGGTAGCCATTTGTCTTAGTGAAAAATTTTATTCATTAAAAAAATTCATAACTCGAAAACTAAAAGTCGTAGAGCAATGCGGTTTGTTCCATTGAATTCAGCGGCTTATTTTCTGTATTATATCAACTTTTCACGAGATTTAAAATTTTCAATTTTTTTGCTAAAATTTCCTGAGTAATACTTACCTTCAAAGAGGTGAAAAAAAAATTTTTTTTTTAAACTCACTCCAGTAAATTTTTATGGACTTCTACATGTCTTAGCAACCCACAAAAGTTGTTTTTAGTCCACAAAAAGTCCATATGTTCGATTTTTTGATGTTTGATTTTTTCAATTTTCGTCGCAGTTTTTGTCGATTTTGGGTACCCGGAACTTTTGTCAAGCAATAGCTCCGGAACTATCAGAGATAACCCCATGAAGTGTATTATCGTTGGAAAGCTCTTTAAATTATCTATCTTTTTCAAAAAAAATTATTGTTCTCCGACTAATAGTTTTCGAGCAAATTGGAGACAAATGCCAAAATTGGTAAAATTTTAAAAAATTCATAACTAAAAAACTATTGGGAATTTGGCAATTTTCTCGATGCCAATCGATTCCCCGGATCATTTTGCATAGGTATGGATCAAAATAGTTCCACTTTTTCAAATAGTTTAGCCAGAAATGAGAAAATAAATTATTTTTTTTAAAAGTTAACACCCCTCTCCTTAGAAATCGGACCGCACATATAGTGTAAAGTGTGTCTTTTTTTGCAGTTAAAAAGCCAACTCCTAGGCCCTCCCCCCACGCGGACCTTCCGGCACCCCTCCCTGGCCGCAAACTCCCAGTTTGGAAACGCAAAACCCTCTCCACACCCTCCCACAGTTCCTCTCCTTTATCATACTCCGACACAAAATGGTCCCCGTCCTCCGACCCCCTTTCCATCCCTGATAACACCCCCAAACCCACCAGATTCGAGTGGCCTGAGGATGATCTCCCCCCACTAACTCTCATGGACACAAGTTTCGAAGATATTTCCTACACCAGTAAACCGCTCCTGACTTTGGAGGAAGATCACAGAGCCAGCACATCATTTGATGACCTTAAACAAATCCCCGACGCTAATCGTTCTACTCCCAGTTCGAAGAAATCAAGCGCTAGCTTGGACATGGAAGAAATGAAGAATTATGTCAAAGAACAGAAACTTCGTTCGGGGTTGAGTCAGGATGAGGAGGCCGTGGATGATTTGGACGTGGAAGAGAGTGGCGTGAAGAGGAAAGCAGGGGAACAGAAGAAGGGAATTGTGAAGAAAGTGAGATTTGATGAACAGGAGAATAAGACTACGACGATTAGTATTGCGACTGATGGGAAAGGTACAGGGGAATTGAACCATGAGAAGATTGTGACGGAACTTTTGAAGAAATATCCACAGTTGGTCAAGAAGAATAAGAATATCAGGTTGAAGATTATGGCGAAGAATAAAGCCGGTTTAGAGCAAACCAAAGGGGAGAATATACAGATACGGGGGCAGAAATTGAAGATGCAGGTTAGTGAAAAATTTGTTCTCCGTTCTTCAGGTTTATTCTCCTTGCTTCCCACCAGTATTTTTACTATATATTTTTCTAATTAACTAATTTGCAAGAATCAAGTCGCTACGACTAACCGTTCGGAAAATATCGGCAAAAATTTAGTCTTGTCAAAATTTATAGAAACCAAATAGTCTTCATTATTTTCGTTCTATTCGGGACTATGTCCTTAGAATTGAGTGTTTCTAACGTAGAATGACCGGCGGAATCCAAATATGCAAGAATCAAGTCGCTACGACTAACCGTTCGGAAAATATCGGCAAAAATTTTGCCTTGTGAAAATTTATCGAAACCAAATAGTCTTCATTATTTTCTTTCTATTCGGGACTATGTCCTTAGAATTGAGTGTTTCTAACGTAGAATGACCGGCGGAATCCAAATATGCAAGAATCAAGTCGCTACGACTAACCGTTCGGAAAATATCGGCAAAAATTTAGTCTTGTGAAAATTTATCGAAACCAAATAGTCTTCATTATTTTCTTTCTATTCGGGACTATGTCCTTAGAATTGAGTATTTCTAACGTAGAATGATCGGCGGAATCCAAATCTGCAAGAATCAAGTCGCTACGACTAATCGTTCGGAAAATATCGGCAAAAATTTAGTCTTGTCAAAATTTATAGAAACCAAATAGTCTTCATTATTTTCGTTCTATTCGGGACTATGTCCTTAGAATTGAGTGTTTCTAACGTAGAATGACCGGCGGAATCCAAATATGCAAGAATCAAGTCGCTACGACTAACCGTTCGGAAAATATCGGCAAAAATTTTGCCTTGTGAAAATTTATCGAAACCAAATAGTCTTCATTATTTTCTTTCTATTCGGGACTATGTCCTTAGAATTGAGTGTTTCTAACGTAGAATGACCGGCGGAATCCAAATATGCAAGAATCAAGTCGCTACGACTAACCGTTCGGAAAATATCGGCAAAAATTTAGTCTTGTGAAAATTTATCGAAACCAAATAGTCTTCATTATTTTCTTTCTATTCGGGACTATGTCCTTAGAATTGAGTATTTCTAACGTAGAATGATCGGCGGAATCCAAATCTGCAAGAATCAAGTCGCTACGACTAATCGTTCGGAAAATATCGGCAAAAATTTAGTCTTGTCAAAATTTATAGAAACCAAATAGTCTTCATTATTTTCGTTCTATTCGGGACTATGTCCTTAGAATTGAGTGTTTCTAACGTAGAATGACCGGCGGAATCCAAATATGCAAGAATCAAGTCGCTACGACTAACCGTTCGGAAAATATCGGCAAAAATTTTGCCTTGTGAAAATTTATCGAAACCAAATAGTCTTCATTATTTTCTTTCTATTCGGGACTATGTCCTTAGAATTGAGTGTTTCTAACGTAGAATGACCGGCGGAATCCAAATATGCAAGAATCAAGTCGCTACGACTAACCGTTCGGAAAATATCGGCAAAAATTTAGTCTTGTGAAAATTTATCGAAACCAAATAGTCTTCATTATTTTCTTTCTATTCGGGACTATGTCCTTAGAATTGAGTATTTCTAACGTAGAATGATCGGCGGAATCCAAATCTGCAAGAATCAAGTCGCTACGACTAATCGTTCGGAAAATATCGGCAAAAATTTAGTCTTGTCAAAATTTATAGAAACCAAATAGTCTTCATTATTTTCGTTCTATTCGGGACTATGTCCTTAGAATTGAGTGTTTCTAACGTAGAATGACCGGCGGAATCCAAATATGCAAGAATCAAGTCGCTACGACTAACCGTTCGGAAAATATCGGCAAAAATTTTGCCTTGTGAAAATTTATCGAAACCAAATAGTCTTCATTATTTTCTTTCTATTCGGGACTATGTCCTTAGAATTGAGTGTTTCTAACGTAGAATGACCGGCGGAATCCAAATATGCAAGAATCAAGTCGCTACGACTAACCGTTCGGAAAATATCGGCAAAAATTTAGTCTTGTGAAAATTTATCGAAACCAAATAGTCTTCATTATTTTCTTTCTATTCGGGACTATGTCCTTAGAATTGAGTATTTCTAACGTAGAATGATCGGCGGAATCCAAATCTGCAAGAATCAAGTCGCTACGACTAATCGTTCGGAAAATATCGGCAAAAATTTAGTCTTGTCAAAATTTATAGAAACCAAATAGTCTTCATTATTTTCGTTCTATTCGGGACTATGTCCTTAGAATTGAGTGTTTCTAACGTAGAATGACCGGCGGAATCCAAATATGCAAGAATCAAGTCGCTACGACTAACCGTTCGGAAAATATCGGCAAAAATTTTGCCTTGTCAAAATTTATAGAAATCAAATAGTCTTCATTATTTTCGTTCTATTCGGGACTATGTCCTTAGAATTGAGTATTTCTAACGTAGAATGATCGGCGGAATCCAAATCTGCAAGAATCAAGTCGCTACGACTAATCGTTCGGAAAATATCGGCAAAAATTTAGTCTTGTCAAAATTTATAGAAACCAAATAGTCTTCATTATTTTCGTTCTATTCGGGACTATGTCCTTAGAATTGAGTGTTTCTAACGTAGAATGACCGGCGGAATCCAAATCTGCAAGAATCAAGTCGCTACGACTAACCGTTCGGAAAATATCGGCAAAAATTTTGCCTTGTGAAAATTTATCGAAACCAAATAGTCTTCATTATTTTCTTTCTATTCGGGACTATGTCCTTAGAATTGAGTGTTTCTAACGTAGAATGATCGGCGGAATCCAAATATGCAAGAATCAAGTCGCTACGGCTAACCGTTCGGAAAATATCGGCAAAAATTTAGTCTTTTCAAAATTTATAGAAACCAAAGAGTCTTCATTATTTTCTTTCTATTCGGGACTATGTCCTTAGAATTGAGTGTTTCTAACGTAGAATGATCGGCGGAATCCAAATCTGCAAGAATCAAGTCGCTACGACTAATCGTTCGGAAAATATCGGCAAAAATTTAGTCTTGTCAAAATTTATAGAAACCAAATAGTCTTCATTATTTTCGTTCTATTCGGGACTATGTCCTTAGAATTGAGTGTTTCTAACGTAGAATGACCGGCGGAATCCAAATCTGCAAGAATCAAGTCGCTACGACTAACCGTTCGGAAAATATCGGCAAAAATTTTGCCTTGTGAAAATTTATCGAAACCAAATAGTCTTCATTATTTTCTTTCTATTCGGGACTATGTCCTTAGAATTGAGTGTTTCTAACGTAGAATGACCGGCGGAATCCAAATATGCAAGAATCAAGTCGCTACGACTAACCGTTCGGAAAATATCGGCAAAAATTTAGTCTTGTGAAAATTTATCGAAACCAAATAGTCTTCATTATTTTCTTTCTATTCGGGTCTATGTCCTTAGAATTGAGTGTTTCTAACGTAGAATGACCGGCGGAATCCAAATCTGCAAGAATCAAGTCGCTACGACTAATCGTTCGGAAAATATCGGCAAAAATTTAGTCTTGTCAAAATTTATAGAAACCAAATAGTCTTCATTATTTTCTTTCTATTCGGGACTATGTCCTTAGAATTGAGTATTTCTAACGTAGAATGATCGGCGGAATCCAAATCTGCAAGAATCAAGTCGCTACGACTAATCGTTCGGAAAATATCGGCAAAAATTTAGTCTTGTCAAAATTTATAGAAACCAAATAGTCTTCATTATTTTCGTTCTATTCGGGACTATGTCCTTAGAATTGAGTGTTTCTAACGTAGAATGACCGGCGGAATCCAAATCTGCAAGAATCAAGTCGCTACGACTAACCGTTCGGAAAATATCGGCAAAAATTTTGCCTTGTGAAAATTTATCGAAACCAAATAGTCTTCATTATTTTCTTTCTATTCGGGACTATGTCCTTAGAATTGAGTGTTTCTAACGTAGAATGACCGGCGGAATCCAAATATGCAAGAATCAAGTCGCTACGACTAACCGTTCGGAAAATATCGGCAAAAATTTAGTCTTGTGAAAATTTATAGAAACCAAATAGTCTTCATTATTTTCGTTCTATTCGGGACTATGTCCTTAGAATTGAGTGTTTCTAACGTAGAATGACCGGCGGAATCCAAATCTGCAAGAATCAAGTCGCTACGACTAATCGTTCGGAAAATATCGGCAAAAATTTAGTCTTGTCAAAATTTATAGAAACCAAATAGTCTTCATTATTTTCGTTCTATTCGGGACTATGTCCTTAGAATTGAGTGTTTCTAACGTAGAATGACCGGCGGAATCCAAATCTGCAAGAATCAAGTCGCTACGACTAACCGTTCGGAAAATATCGGCAAAAATTTTGCCTTGTGAAAATTTATCGAAACCAAATAGTCTTCATTATTTTCTTTCTATTCGGGACTATGTCCTTAGAATTGAGTGTTTCTAACGTAGAATGACCGGCGGAATCCAAATATGCAAGAATCAAGTCGCTACGACTAACCGTTCGGAAAATATCGGCAAAAATTTAGTCTTGTGAAAATTTATAGAAACCAAATAGTCTTCATTATTTTCGTTCTATTCGGGACTATGTCCTTAGAATTGAGTGTTTCTAACGTAGAATGACCGGCGGAATCCAAATATGCAAGAATCAAGTCGCTACGACTAACCGTTCGGAAAATATCGGCAAAAATTTAGTCTTGTGAAAATTTATCGAAACCAAATAGTCTTCATTATTTTCTTTCTATTCGGGACTATGTCCTTAGAATTGAGTATTTCTAACGTAGAATGATCGGCGGAATCCAAATCTGCAAGAATCAAGTCGCTACGACTAATCGTTCGGAAAATATCGGCAAAAATTTAGTCTTGTCAAAATTTATAGAAACCAAATAGTCTTCATTATTTTCGTTCTATTCGGGACTATGTCCTTAGAATTGAGTGTTTCTAACGTAGAATGACCGGCGGAATCCAAATATGCAAGAATCAAGTCGCTACGACTAACCGTTCGGAAAATATCGGCAAAAATTTTGCCTTGTCAAAATTTATAGAAATCAAATAGTCTTCATTATTTTCGTTCTATTCGGGACTATGTCCTTAGAATTGAGTATTTCTAACGTAGAATGATCGGCGGAATCCAAATCTGCAAGAATCAAGTCGCTACGACTAATCGTTCGGAAAATATCGGCAAAAATTTAGTCTTGTCAAAATTTATAGAAACCAAATAGTCTTCATTATTTTCGTTCTATTCGGGACTATGTCCTTAGAATTGAGTGTTTCTAACGTAGAATGACCGGCGGAATCCAAATCTGCAAGAATCAAGTCGCTACGACTAACCGTTCGGAAAATATCGGCAAAAATTTTGCCTTGTGAAAATTTATCGAAACCAAATAGTCTTCATTATTTTCTTTCTATTCGGGACTATGTCCTTAGAATTGAGTGTTTCTAACGTAGAATGATCGGCGGAATCCAAATATGCAAGAATCAAGTCGCTACGGCTAACCGTTCGGAAAATATCGGCAAAAATTTAGTCTTTTCAAAATTTATAGAAACCAAAGAGTCTTCATTATTTTCTTTCTATTCGGGACTATGTCCTTAGAATTGAGTGTTTCTAACGTAGAATGATCGGCGGAATCCAAATCTGCAAGAATCAAGTCGCTACGACTAATCGTTCGGAAAATATCGGCAAAAATTTAGTCTTGTCAAAATTTATAGAAACCAAATAGTCTTCATTATTTTCGTTCTATTCGGGACTATGTCCTTAGAATTGAGTGTTTCTAACGTAGAATGACCGGCGGAATCCAAATCTGCAAGAATCAAGTCGCTACGACTAACCGTTCGGAAAATATCGGCAAAAATTTTGCCTTGTGAAAATTTATCGAAACCAAATAGTCTTCATTATTTTCTTTCTATTCGGGACTATGTCCTTAGAATTGAGTGTTTCTAACGTAGAATGACCGGCGGAATCCAAATATGCAAGAATCAAGTCGCTACGACTAACCGTTCGGAAAATATCGGCAAAAATTTAGTCTTGTGAAAATTTATCGAAACCAAATAGTCTTCATTATTTTCTTTCTATTCGGGTCTATGTCCTTAGAATTGAGTGTTTCTAACGTAGAATGACCGGCGGAATCCAAATCTGCAAGAATCAAGTCGCTACGACTAATCGTTCGGAAAATATCGGCAAAAATTTAGTCTTGTCAAAATTTATAGAAACCAAATAGTCTTCATTATTTTCTTTCTATTCGGGACTATGTCCTTAGAATTGAGTATTTCTAACGTAGAATGATCGGCGGAATCCAAATCTGCAAGAATCAAGTCGCTACGACTAATCGTTCGGAAAATATCGGCAAAAATTTAGTCTTGTCAAAATTTATAGAAACCAAATAGTCTTCATTATTTTCGTTCTATTCGGGACTATGTCCTTAGAATTGAGTGTTTCTAACGTAGAATGACCGGCGGAATCCAAATCTGCAAGAATCAAGTCGCTACGACTAACCGTTCGGAAAATATCGGCAAAAATTTTGCCTTGTGAAAATTTATCGAAACCAAATAGTCTTCATTATTTTCTTTCTATTCGGGACTATGTCCTTAGAATTGAGTGTTTCTAACGTAGAATGACCGGCGGAATCCAAATATGCAAGAATCAAGTCGCTACGACTAACCGTTCGGAAAATATCGGCAAAAATTTAGTCTTGTGAAAATTTATAGAAACCAAATAGTCTTCATTATTTTCGTTCTATTCGGGACTATGTCCTTAGAATTGAGTGTTTCTAACGTAGAATGACCGGCGGAATCCAAATCTGCAAGAATCAAGTCGCTACGACTAATCGTTCGGAAAATATCGGCAAAAATTTAGTCTTGTCAAAATTTATAGAAACCAAATAGTCTTCATTATTTTCGTTCTATTCGGGACTATGTCCTTAGAATTGAGTGTTTCTAACGTAGAATGACCGGCGGAATCCAAATCTGCAAGAATCAAGTCGCTACGACTAACCGTTCGGAAAATATCGGCAAAAATTTTGCCTTGTGAAAATTTATCGAAACCAAATAGTCTTCATTATTTTCTTTCTATTCGGGACTATGTCCTTAGAATTGAGTGTTTCTAACGTAGAATGACCGGCGGAATCCAAATATGCAAGAATCAAGTCGCTACGACTAACCGTTCGGAAAATATCGGCAAAAATTTAGTCTTGTGAAAATTTATAGAAACCAAATAGTCTTCATTATTTTCGTTCTATTCGGGACTATGTCCTTAGAATTGAGTGTTTCTAACGTAGAATGACCGGCGGAATCCAAATCTGCAAGAATCAAGTCGCTACGACTAATCGTTCGGAAAATATCGGCAAAAATTTAGTCTTGTCAAAATTTATAGAAACCAAATAGTCTTCATTATTTTCGTTCTATTCGGGACTATGTCCTTAGAATTGAGTGTTTCTAACGTAGAATGACCGGCGGAATCCAAATCTGCAAGAATCAAGTCGCTACGACTAACCGTTCGGAAAATATCGGCAAAAATTTTGCCTTGTCAAAATTTATAGAAATCAAATAGTCTTCATTATTTTCGTTCTATTCGGGACTATGTCCTTAGAATTGAGTGTTTCTAACGTAGAATGATCGGCGGAATCCAAATATGCAAGAATCAAGTCGCTACGGCTAACCGTTCGGAAAATATCGGCAAAAATTTAGTCTTGTCAAAATTTATAGAAACCAAATAGTCTTCATTATTTTCGTTCTATTCGGGACTATGTCCTTAGAATTGAGTGTTTCTAACGTAGAATGACCGGCGGAATCCAAATCTGCAAGAATCAAGTCGCTACGACTAATCGTTCGGAAAATATCGGCAAAAATTTAGTCTTGTCAAAATTTATAGAAACCAAATAGTCTTCATTATTTTCGTTCTATTCGGGACTATGTCCTTAGAATTGAGAGTTTCTAACGTAGAATGATCGGCGGAATCCAAATATGCAAGAATCAAGTCGCTACGGCTAACCGTTCGGAAAATATCGGCAAAAATTTAGTCTTTTCAAAATTTATAGAAACCAAAGAGTCTTCATTATTTTCGTTCTATTCGGGACTATGTCCTTAGAATTGAGTGTTTCTAACGTAGAATGACCGGCGGAATCCAAATCTGCAAGAATCAAGTCGCTACGACTAATCGTTCGGAAAATATCGGCAAAAATTTAGTCTTGTCAAAATTTATAGAAACCAAATAGTCTTCATTATTTTCGTTCTATTCGGGACTATGTCCTTAGAATTGAGTGTTTCTAACGTAGAATGATCGGCGGAATCCAAATATGCAAGAATCAAGTCGCTACGGCTAACCGTTCGGAAAATATCGGCAAAAATTTAGTCTTGTCAAAATTTATAGAAACCAAATAGTCTTCATTATTTTCGTTCTATTCGGGACTATGTCCTTAGAATTGAGTGTTTCTAACGTAGAATGACCGGCGGAATCCAAATATGCAAGAATCAAGTCGCTACGACTAACCGTTCGGAAAATATCGGCAAAAATTTTGCCTTGTCAAAATTTATAGAAATCAAATAGTCTTCATTATTTTCGTTCTATTCGGGACTATGTTCTTAGAATTGAGTGTTTCTAACGTAGAATGATCGGCGGAATCCAAATATGCAAGAATCAAGTCGCTACGGCTAACCGTTCGGAAAATATCGGCAAAAATTTAGTCTTTTCAAAATTTATAGAAACCAAAGAGTCTTCATTATTTTCGTTCTATTCGGGACTATGTCCTTAGAATTGAGTGTTTCTAACGTAGAATGACCGGCGGAATCCAAATATGCAAGAATCAAGTCGCTACGACTAACCGTTCGGAAAATATCGGCAAAAATTTAGTCTTGTGAAAATTTATCGAAACCAAATAGTCTTCATTATTTTCTTTCTATTCGGGACTATGTCCTTAGAATTGAGTGTTTCTAACGTAGAATGACCGGCGGAATCCAAATATGCAAGAATCAAGTCGCTACGGCTAACCGTTCGGAAAATATCGGCAAAAATTTAGTCTTGTGAAAATTTATCGAAACCAAATAGTCTTCATTATTTTCTTTCTATTCGGGACTATGTCCTTAGAATTGAGTATTTCTAACGTAGAATGACCGGCGGAATCCAAATCTGCAAGAATCAAGTCGCTACGACTAACCGTTCGGAAAATATCGGCAAAAATTTTGCCTTGTGAAAATTTATCGAAACCAAATAGTCTTCATTATTTTCTTTCTATTCGGGACTATGTCCTTAGAATTGAGTATTTCTAACGTAGAATGATCGGCGGAATCCAAATCTGCAAGAATCAAGTCGCTACGACTAATCGTTCGGAAAATATCGGCAAAAATTTAGTCTTGTCAAAATTTATAGAAACCAAATAGTCTTCATTATTTTCTTTCTATTCGGGACTATGTCCTTAGAATTGAGTGTTTCTAACGTAGAATGACCGGCGGAATCCAAATCTGCAAGAATCAAGTCGCTACGACTAACCGTTCGGAAAATATCGGCAAAAATTTTGCCTTGTGAAAATTTATCGAAACCAAATAGTCTTCATTATTTTCTTTCTATTCGGGACTATGTCCTTAGAATTGAGTGTTTCTAACGTAGAATGATCGGCGGAATCCAAATATGCAAGAATCAAGTCGCTACGGCTAACCGTTTGGAAAATATCGGCAAAAATTTAGTCTTTTCAAAATTTATAGAAACCAAAGAGTCTTCATTATTTTCGTTCTATTCGGGACTATGTCCTTAGAATTGAGTGTTTCTAACGTAGAATGACCGGCGGAATCCAAATATGCAAGAATCAAGTCGCTACGACTAACCGTTCGGAAAATATCGGCAAAAATTTAGTCTTGTCAAAATTTATAGAAACCAAATAGTCTTCATTATTTTCTTTCTATTCGGGACTATGTCCTTAGAATTGAGTATTTCTAACGTAGAATGATCGGCGGAATCCAAATCTGCAAGAATCAAGTCGCTACGACTAATCGTTCGGAAAATATCGGCAAAAATTTAGTCTTGTCAAAATTTATAGAAACCAAATAGTCTTCATTATTTTCGTTCTATTCGGGACTATGTCCTTAGAATTGAGTATTTCTAACGTAGAATGACCGGCGGAATCCAAATCTGCAAGAATCAAGTCGCTACGACTAATCGTTCGGAAAATATCGGCAAAAATTTAGTCTTGTCAAAATTTATAGAAACCAAATAGTCTTCATTATTTTCTTTCTATTCGGGACTATGTCCTTAGAATTGAGTGTTTCTAACGTAGAATGACCGGCGGAATCCAAATCTGCAAGAATCAAGTCGCTACGACTAACCGTTCGGAAAATATCGGCAAAAATTTAGTCTTGTCAAAATTTATAGAAACCAAATAGTCTTCATTATTTTCTTTCTATTCGGGACTATGTCCTTAGAATTGAGTGTTTCTAACGTAGAATGACCGGCGGAATCCAAATCTGCAAGAATCAAGTCGCTACGACTAACCGTTCGGAAAATATCGGCAAAAATTTTGCCTTGTGAAAATTTATCGAAACCAAATAGTCTTCATTATTTTCTTTCTATTCGGGACTATGTCCTTAGAATTGAGTATTTCTAACGTAGAATGATCGGCGGAATCCAAATCTGCAAGAATCAAGTCGCTACGACTAATCGTTCGGAAAATATCGGCAAAAATTTAGTCTTGTCAAAATTTATAGAAACCAAATAGTCTTCATTATTTTCTTTCTATTCGGGACTATGTCCTTAGAATTGAGTATTTCTAACGTAGAATGATCGGCGGAATCCAAATCTGCAAGAATCAAGTCGCTACGACTAATCGTTCGGAAAATATCGGCAAAAATTTAGTCTTGTCAAAATTTATAGAAACCAAATAGTCTTCATTATTTTCGTTCTATTCGGGACTATGTCCTTAGAATTGAGTGTTTCTAACGTAGAATGACCGGCGGAATCCAAATATGCAAGAATCAAGTCGCTACGACTAACCGTTCGGAAAATATCGGCAAAAATTTTGCCTTGTGAAAATTTATCGAAACCAAATAGTCTTCATTATTTTCTTTCTATTCGGGACTATGTCCTTAGAATTGAGTGTTTCTAACGTAGAATGACCGGCGGAATCCAAATCTGCAAGAATCAAGTCGCTACGACTAACCGTTCGGAAAATATCGGCAAAAATTTTGCCTTGTGAAAATTTATCGAAACCAAATAGTCTTCATTATTTTCTTTCTATTCGGGACTATGTCCTTAGAATTGAGTGTTTCTAACGTAGAATGATCGGCGGAATCCAAATATGCAAGAATCAAGTCGCTACGGCTAACCGTTCGGAAAATATCGGCAAAAATTTAGTCTTTTCAAAATTTATAGAAACCAAAGAGTCTTCATTATTTTCTTTCTATTCGGGACTATGTCCTTAGAATTGAGTGTTTCTAACGTAGAATGATCGGCGGAATCCAAATCTGCAAGAATCAAGTCGCTACGACTAATCGTTCGGAAAATATCGGCAAAAATTTAGTCTTGTCAAAATTTATAGAAACCAAATAGTCTTCATTATTTTCGTTCTATTCGGGACTATGTCCTTAGAATTGAGTGTTTCTAACGTAGAATGACCGGCGGAATCCAAATCTGCAAGAATCAAGTCGCTACGACTAACCGTTCGGAAAATATCGGCAAAAATTTTGCCTTGTGAAAATTTATCGAAACCAAATAGTCTTCATTATTTTCTTTCTATTCGGGACTATGTCCTTAGAATTGAGTGTTTCTAACGTAGAATGACCGGCGGAATCCAAATATGCAAGAATCAAGTCGCTACGACTAACCGTTCGGAAAATATCGGCAAAAATTTAGTCTTGTGAAAATTTATCGAAACCAAATAGTCTTCATTATTTTCTTTCTATTCGGGTCTATGTCCTTAGAATTGAGTGTTTCTAACGTAGAATGACCGGCGGAATCCAAATCTGCAAGAATCAAGTCGCTACGACTAATCGTTCGGAAAATATCGGCAAAAATTTAGTCTTGTCAAAATTTATAGAAACCAAATAGTCTTCATTATTTTCTTTCTATTCGGGACTATGTCCTTAGAATTGAGTATTTCTAACGTAGAATGATCGGCGGAATCCAAATCTGCAAGAATCAAGTCGCTACGACTAATCGTTCGGAAAATATCGGCAAAAATTTAGTCTTGTCAAAATTTATAGAAACCAAATAGTCTTCATTATTTTCGTTCTATTCGGGACTATGTCCTTAGAATTGAGTGTTTCTAACGTAGAATGACCGGCGGAATCCAAATCTGCAAGAATCAAGTCGCTACGACTAACCGTTCGGAA